>NC_050083.1:10731438-11044604 GCF_009764565.3 Dermochelys coriacea | reverse complement strand
AAGTCACTGAAATAAATTATTTTAAATGGAAAAGAGGAATTTGTAGGGAGACAGGGCTGTAAGAATTGTAACAATTTTTTTAAAATAATTTGAATTCAAATGTAGAGAAATAGCCAACAGCTCCAGTGAGGATTATGGAACATCTGTATTTATGGAGGACCAGCATTTTATAAATATGGAAATGGGCTAATTTTCTACCTCAGTACCTGATTTTCTATAATAATTGTAACACCTGGCTCTCCAACAATCATACTGTTCATTTATGCAGTGGCTTTCATCAAGGATCTCAAAGCACATTATCAACATGAGTTGATTAAACCTCACAAAACTCCTATGGAGGCAGGTTAAGTATCATTAGCCCCATCTTACAACACAAGACATCATAAGAAACGTTGGCACAAAGATGAAATAATTTGCCCAAAGGTGACTTAACGTGCCTGTTGCAGAGATAGGATTAAACCCAGGAGTCCTCTTGACTCACACTGCCCTTCTAGAGCTGTGAATAGAACTCAGGAGTCCTGACATCCCTGGGCCCAGGTCTAGCCATTAGACAGCATCAAAGTGATTAGTACCAGAAATACTGTATGGCTGAAATACTCTTTGTTTATTAGAAATCGGAAAACAAGAACTCATCTCATTGCTTCGGATAAATCTGGCATGGCCCTTAACAGCATGTCGGTGTATCCCTGCACCATGGTGTCTGAGCACCTGTGTCTGTTAAAAAAGATCAGACTCTAGAAGGAGATACACTTTATTCCCAACAGGGAAGCAGGGAAATTTACCAGGCCACATAATCTCCAAATAATCCAATGTTTAAAATGGGATTACATTCATAGATTTTAAGGCAAGCAAGGACCATTATGACCATCTAGTCTGACCTCCTGCATAACACAGGCCATAGAACATCACCCCGTAATTTCTAGAGCTGTGCAAATAGCAGATTTTTCAGTTCGGTGGCCAAACCAAAAACACTGGGAAAAAGACCCACACAAAACTCAGTTTGCTTCTGAATAGTGAATAGTTGGGTGGAAGTGATGCCCATCAGTGAAATGGTGTATTGATTTCTGCAGGCAGTTTGGCACAGTCATTAATCCTTAAAATCCTCTTGAAGAAATTCCCTTTGGTAGCCTAAATATAATGGACTCTGTGTAGAGATTACCATAGGAGTTGAACGGTGAGGGCTTCTCATTTTGTTGTTTCTGGAGACCATTGCTTGCTACATAGCTTTCCATCGCTGGCCCTGGACTGAAGAAGCTGGCAGCATCAGAGTGGTAGGTTCATAGTCCAATCGATTAATGATTGATAGACTGGGTGGCGTTTGATGTGCTATAGGTAAATTCACTCCATGTCTCCTCTCTCTCCCAAGCAGTTACGCTGATGGCCTCACACTCTTTCCTTAGCAGCATCAGACACACGCAGATGTGCTGCTAATCAGCAGGGGATGTTTCTTACAAGGGATGTCTCTCTCCTGGATTCTGTCTGCCTTCTTTCAGAGTAGCAGCCGTGTTAGTCTGTATTCGCAAAAAGAAAAGAAGTACTTGTGGCACCTTAGAGACTAACAAATTTATTTAAGCATAAGCTTTCGTGAGCTACAGCTCACTTCATCGGATGCTCCCCCGTGTGACTGAGGTTACATTTACACTGTGCTGGGAGTGCGATTCCAGGCTTGAGTAGACTTACTCGCGCTAGCCATGTAGCCGCAGTAGCAGCAAGCGGTGGCACGGGCTTGCTGTCCCAAGCATGTATCTATGGGATCTGGGCGGGTTTCTACTCAGGGTGGCTAGCCCATGCTGCCACTCGCCGTTATTATGGCTACACTACCATTTTTATTGCGCTAGCTTGAGGAGAACTAGTGTGAATATGTCCACTCAAGCTGGGAACCGCACCCCTAGCGCCTAGTGCAGATGTAGTTTAAGGGACGGGCTCAAATGAAAGACCCAGATCCCCAGCCCTCTGAACTTTGGGGTCGTTAAAACCTCGGCCCCTGCTCTGGATCTGTCACCTTGGCTCTGAGAATTTAGGGTGACCAGATATCAAGTGAAAAAATTGGGATGGAAGGTGGGGGGTAATAATAAGAAAAAGCCCCCAAAATCGGGACTGTCCCAATACAAGCAGGACATCTGGTCACCCTCGAAGAATTCCTAAATCTGGAATGCTGGAAATCTCAATCAATATGTGAATTCTGAAACCGAAGCCCATCGCTGCAATGATATTTGGGGCCTGGGAGAGGGTTAGAGCAATAGAAAAGAGAGAAAAGAACTTGGCCTCATTCTGACCTAGAAGCTGAAGATCCAGATGGTGTACGGATGAGCATCTAACAGAGCTAGAGTCCCCAGCTCCCATAACTGGACAGACTCAAAGAGATTTCTCCCAACACTACTTCATTCTTTGCTATAATTTTAAATGTAACATACAGCCTCCTCATCAGCCCTCAGCTCAGTTACCAGCATCTCCCAGGAGAATGCCAGAGTTTCATGCAGGCCACTCAGGGACCTGTAATTCCAGGCCTTCAGTAGCTAGGACTATGCCAGTGGACAGTGACAGCAATACCAATGAAAAGGAGCCCTACGGCCCAAACAAAGTTGGTTGAAAAAAATGACATGAAATATTTACAGACAAACAAGTGATTTTTTTTTTTGGTATCAAAATTTCAAATTGCGGAGGAACAACTTCATCCATCATTTGAATTTTGGCATTTTTCAGCCAGATCTAATTTCAACTTACAGCAATTCTCTCC
Organism: Dermochelys coriacea; assembly: GCF_009764565.3. Taxonomy (NCBI): domain Eukaryota; kingdom Metazoa; phylum Chordata; order Testudines; family Dermochelyidae; genus Dermochelys; species Dermochelys coriacea. Next base: position 11,041,867 of record NC_050083.1, on the reverse strand, counting down.
TAACTGTTATGGTTTGAATGAAGAAAGGGCCCACAGGAAGGTGAGATTAACAGATCTCCGCATTTCTTTTGTTCTAGCTGTGGTTTCAGAGGATAAGATTTCACTGTTCAGGAGTGAAAGTATCATTATTCCACTCAGGGCCTGTTGGACGTGGTTCTGCACTATGCATTCTGGTGGGTGGGTTCCTTTCTCTGCTCATTTCTCTTTCCCATTCTCTGTTCCTCCCCATTTGCAGATCTGCATGCATGTCTCTCTGTATCTGTTATTCCCTTTTCTCACTCTTTTCGCAGAGGTCAGGGTCCATGGACAAATTCAGCTTAAGTACTGTATAAGCAGCTGCAGTAGATTATTTCATTGGGAACTACACTAATTTCTTCCAGTGCTGAATCTGGCCCTTCAGTTTGTTTGTTTTTTTTTCCTATTGGCCTTCTCCGGAGCAGTGCTGTAAACAGGTGTCAGAGAAGTCCCTTGTGTTAGCTGCTAGTCTCAAATGAAAACATGACATGTCCGTAAAATGTGATCTATGTGTAATCATCACACACATGCCTTCAGAGAGGGGAGAGAAGTGACTTTGCTAATTAAGTTTTACAATCCAGTGGTTGTGAGAAAGATAAAAACATGCCCCTGGTCAATCCATTACAGAAAGAACAGAACAGCTGACCTTTTCAGCCTGCCTTCCGTTTGCACTCGCTAGATCCATAACCTTTTCCAGCTGGAACAGAAAGTTCAATTAAGTTTTGTTGGCTCAGAAATCTGCCCGTGTCCTGGAGAGCAGATTAGGCATGCAGGGGCTGCAATTATCCATCTGGTGCCTCTTAAAAAATAATATTATATATATATATTAGTGCTGCAATGCACATGGCTAGACATTGCAAAGGAGCTCTCAAAAGAGGGACACAAGGGCTATATTTGGAGTTCCTCTGCCTCTCCCAGGACCAAGATCTGCTACGTTGGTGGCTGACCAATTCATCACCACCATAACTTCTGCCAGTCCCAACATCAGGAGAGACTTGTCAAGGGAAACAGGATTCATGGCTTGCCATTCCACCGTTCAGGTTTTCATCTGCGTCAATTCATTGATTTATGGACTCCACATTTCGCTGCATTTTGAGTGAGACGTATAGAATCTTTACAAATGATTCAATCTCTGTCAAGCTGGCATACTTTAAAAAAAAATTGTTAATGCATTGGAGAATGAAGTGCACGTCCCTGGCAAATAAGTCATGCAATTACAGCAAAGATGAGGTGCTGACAGTGACCAGCACATCAATTATCCAGCAGATCAATAATACCCATGCAACATGCAATCAAACCTAATCAGCTTCATGCAGCCCCAGGATTAGAGGACATCTCTGATCCTTACCACCAACAGATGCACCAGAGGTCCTAGGGTTAGGCTGGAAGCCTGTGATCCTGTCTTTCCACTGGATGCGTTCCTGCTTTTGCTGCTAACCTTTCTCTCTGACCAAGGGTTCAAACAGGTGCTGAGCACGAAGTCTGAACTGCAGTAGACTCCCTAAGGAAGTGTGTGTAGCATCCATGATCATGTGGTCCTAGAGGCCAACTATCTACTTCACAAAGCTACCTACACAACAGGCAAGAACTGACTCCCTTTGCTGACCATCTAAGGAGAGAGGCCCAAGACTGATTATCCACTAACCGAATGAAGTCCCTTCTCACCCACAGGATTCAGCTACTATAGAAAAATTAGTACCTGTATTTCAGGAGCAAGCCTGTAATGGTGCAGCTGCACCAGCGGTAAGAAATTAGCATATGTAAGTGGGGGAATAGTCCCGCTATTGTGGGGAACTTTCCTGGCTTCTGCACGACCCCGGTGAAGTGGGCTAGCGAAAGGATCCGAGTCCTCGCTCCCACTTCCTTTACCCAGTGGCCTCCCTGCCCTTGAGGACTCCCCTTCCAGGCAGAGTCCTCATAACCCCAACAAGGCTGAGCCCAGGATTCCTGGGGGGCTCGACCCCCAACCCTGCTGTGGTCACCTAGGACAGGGGCTAGGATGTTCCCACTCCGGGGTACTCTCTCTGCACTGGGCACTTCTCTGACCCACTGACCATTACATACAAGTTAAAGCAAATGCAAGTTATTTAATCAACAATTAATTTTAAAAAGACTAAGGAAAAATGGGAAAGGTAAAAGGAAACATCACCCCGCTCTGTGTCAGGAAACATCACAAACAGTCTCTGCAATGTCCGGGCAGTTCACAGTCTGTTTCTTGTAAGTCCCAGGCCTTCTTCTCAGGCCCTGGCTGTGCTGCAGGGATGCTGTGGGTCGGACGCTTGCTCTGGTGGTGGCCACACGCTCTCAGGCTCTAAGTGGTAGGACCCTTCTTCCCAGTGTCGCCCCTGCCCTGTCGGGGTTATGATCCAAGCCTGGCCTGCAGAGCCCCTTGGCTGAGGCGTCTCCCTGTGCTGGGCCTGCTGACCAGGGTCCCCCTTGGTCTCCCCAGCTGCTCACTGCACCCAGCTCCAGACTGCTCCAGCCCCAGCTCCACCGCTCTGTCTCTGCCCTGCTGCTGCTGCTCTGCCTCCAGCTCCCTGGGCTGCTTTTCTGGCCCCTCTGCTCCCAGGACAGGTCTGCTCTCTCTGGGCTGTGCCTTTAGCTTTGGGGCTGCAGCTCTGCTCCCAGGACAGGGTCTGCTCTCTCTGGGCTGCTTTTCTGGTCCCTCTGGATCTGGCCCAGCTCTGCTCCCCAGCTTAGCTTGGGCCCCTGCTTTCTCCTTAGCTTGGCCCCACTCTATCTGACCCAGGCAAATCCAGCTCTCACAGAGGACAGGACCTCCCTGGCCTGTCACCCTGTCATTCAGGCTGACCTGGAGCATTGGTCTCTCCCCATTGTTCCTGGAGGCTGTCAGTCTCAGGGTCCTGATTCCCCATCGACCCTTCCCCTTTGAGTACTAGGAGCTAGCAACTAAACCTGAATGTTAGTAAGGGGGCAACAGTCCCCTTACACATAGATAGGTCTTGGTCTTTTCATTAACATCTCATGGAAATCTGCCTGGTGCTTCTCAGTTTAGTGGAGGGGGGGAGGTCCTCCTCCTGCACTGTGCTGACCCTATGGAGAGAGAAAGATGTATTTCCTAAATCTGGGAGCTTTGAATCCCTGCGACAGGAAGCGGTTTGCAAGTACATCCCGGCAGAGGGGTTCGGAGTCCCACTGAGTCATGCTGTGGGGTGCAGTTTTCTATCTGTTTGGTGCCTCCCATTGGTGGAGGCAGGTTACATGTCTTTCTAAAAGTTGTAGCAGCTGTGATGTCACTTGGGTCCGATAGCTGCATCCTTGTCTGTGCTATTGCTTCTAGCAGGAAGAAGGGGGGAAACACTCGAGACGGCCCAGCCGCACTTTCCTTCTTTCCCCCAGAGCGAGTGGAGTTTGCAAACCTTCCCAAACGTACTACACTTTCTGCCCCACCCCTCATTTGCCACTTCGTTCTCTTCAGCTGTGAGAAAGGCGTCTGGGCTGGAAGGTGTAAACACCCGGTCTCACTGGGTGTTTCGAACAAAAAGAAGGGAAGGCAGCACTGTCATTTTAAAGCTAACTTAGTAACAATAAGTTTGAACATCCTTTACCTATCTGCACAGAGTTAAGGCTCCCAAAACTTCTGAGTGAGCGTCTGTGTGAACATGAGGGAGACTAACACACAAAGAGATGCTCCTGCAGTGGCGTGAGGCAGTGTTTATGCCCTGAATAAATGTACGCTGACATCTTTGACCCTTTGCCTCGAGTCTCATCTGTTTCTATGCTATCTTGGAATGACACATCTCCCACCTCCTCTTTTCACCAGTTACCCTCTGCACAAGTGTCCTCTATACTTTGGAGTCTCTCTCCTCCTTCCTGATCTTCGTGGTTGTGCTTGCTTAGGCTCATGCAGGCTGCCACAAACCCGTTTTAGGCCCATCTCTTTCCACTGCAGCACTGTTGCAGCTCCATCTTTTCCCTGGTTAGCAATGACTCTCTCCCCCATGGAAGCAACGGCGAGTGAAAACATGCGCAGAGACGTGCAATTAAATCAGGCCATCGCCACAGCTGGGAACAGATGTGTAACAAGAAGGAAGGGTATGCGGTGATAGGATGGAGCCCCTTCCTCACCACCCCTCCCATGCATGGCAGCACCAAACGGCTGTGTTGACGGCTGACATGCACCATCTCCTGAAATATTCATTTCCCAATATGGGAGCTATTTTTAAATATTTCTGGTGGCACATGTTTATAAATACATCCCCAGCAGCAAAGCACTAAGGATTCAGACTTCTGCCTGCACCTACTATGGCAGACATGAATTTGTGTTGCTGGGAAACCTGCATCTGGGGACTGTCTGGTCCCTTCATATTTGTTTAAAATCACAACTAATGGAAAAACACATGTCCGTAAGGCCTGCCAGTGAAAGGTTGCAGGGGGTCACTGGTTTTACCACCTGCATTGTTTGTCTTTGGTCTCAGATGTGCCTCAGTTCTCCTCAGCTGAGCAAAACATCTCCATACAAATGGGAGCTTTGTTGTAGCCATATAAGTTTTGCTAGGATATAATAAATCCCAGCAGAGGCTGATATTGTGCTTTCAGAGCTGGCTGCGTGGTGTATTTAGCTGTGTAACAGTTACGCCTTTGTATTCTGCGTGCCACACTATGACAGCCCTGAATCCACCCAGCGCCAGGGCACCTTCTCCTGGCTGCTTTGGTGACTAACTCCTTCCAGGTCCAGTGCTCCCTTTCTGCTGCTTGCTGCAGCGTTCTGTCTCTCTTTCTCTTTGCAACTCAGGGTGCTCTGTCTCCGTGGCTTGGCTCTCCAGCCAGGTCACTGTGTAGTCTTCCCCCTTCTGGGGTGCATCAAAGTTCCACTGGCTCAGCGGCCCACTTGCCATTCTAGTCAGCCTTCTAGTCCAAGGCCAGGTTCAGTGCCACTTTCCCAGAGGCTGGTGGGGGAACCTGAGCCCACCCGCTACTCCAAGTTCCAGTCCAGGGACCCTATCACTAGAAACTTGTGGTCTGCTTTTCCTCAGGCCCTGTTGCGCTTTCCCTGGACTCCCTCCTACAGTTTCTGGCTCCTCCCCGCTGGGTGCACCAGCTTAATCTCCCTCCTCCTAGACTACTGAACTCGGTAGCCTCAAACAGAGCTTCCTACTCCTAGGGAGCGACAGCAACCTACTTCCCTTGAAGCCACTTTCTGCTACCAACTTCCTGGCTTTATACTAGCCCCTCCTGGTCTTCCCTAGCTGGCTCTTCCCAGACTCTTCCCCAGGTGCAGTCTATCAGGTTAATTATCCTAATTTTCCAGCTCTGCCTTCCGTGAGGTGGACACCCCATCACACACACCTTAAAGTAGCTGTGATGTCAAGTGGCGGACACAGGCAGTCATTTTGTGTTCAGTTCAGTGCAGACTTATAGAAGCCTAAGACTTGGGAGACTTGGTTCAAGTCCCTGCTATGCCACGAACTTCCAGTGAGACCTTGGGTAAGCCACTTCGTCTCTCTAGGCCTCCGTTCTCCCTCTGTCCAATAGGGATAACAGCACTGCCCTTCCTCACAAGGATGAGGAGAGAATAAATACATTAAAGATTGTGAAGCACTTTGACAGACCTACTGATGAAAATGTGCTATATACCATATAGGAATTGTTATTATTATGGGATAGATACACTGTTCTCTAATGGAGACATTGTCTTTTTGCTAGTCTGAACCATAGGAACCAAAAGACAGAGACAAAAGTCCAGATCTAAATCCAGATTAGAATTTTTCCCAAAATTTGGGGGATGGTTGATAGCTGGGTCTTCATTCTAGGAGGAAGACATGGGATTCAGATTCCTATGCAAATATCTCCTAAATTCTTGTGTGTGAGAATCCAGGATTTATGTTCAGGTTTGTTATTGAAATGGGGCCAGCCAGGAAGTTCAGGTCCAGATTTGAACTCCACCACAGTTGGGGAATGTGTTTAGATTCTGTTTTTTGGTGCTGGCCCATTTTTACTTGATAGAAAATAAGAAATGAGCAGACTCTTAGTCCAAAACTCAAATGTAACCTGTAAATAATGTCATGGATTTCACCTGAAGAATCCTCCATTCTGCCTAACAGCTTAAATTTGAACAAAAGCATTTTTCTTTCAGAAAGACATCAAGTCTTACTTTGAACAATTCAGATGATGGAGAATACAATCATACTCCATAGGAAGCTGTTCCAATGGTTAATTGCCTTCATTGTTAAAAACGTGGGCCTGATTTCCAGTTAGATTTTTTTTTTTTGAGCTTCAGTTTCCAACCGAGATGTAAAAAACAGTTTGGATATAGCTGTATAATGGTTTCTCATTTTGGTATGTCTCTGCATGTCCTGGGCCAAAGCTCAGGCTGGGAAGCACAACAGCTGAAGTACCACACAAATGGCTGTTCTTGGGGGGTCTGTTTGGCAGAGCCGTAAGCAAAATGTACTGGAAATTTCCTAAGACAGGCCCATTCCTCTTGCTATTTGCTATTGGGTTTTGCAGGCTAAAGAAGAGGCCCATAGTGCCTGAATTAAGGAGAAGCAAACTTTTCAGTGTTTCTCTGAACTGCACCTCTCAGCCTTTTGAGGTTCACTACCCATAAATTAAGCTTTTTGTAACTGAAAGTCTCTGCACGAAGCACAGCCACCAGGGCACAAAGAAATGTCTAATTTTTCAGCTTCCTGCACTGGGATGCGATTGTTTTCTGTGGCCTTTTGTGCTCTTAATTTATGAAAAATCAATAGTTTAATACAGAAAAAGAATCCCCTGGCTATCTATTTAGAACTGTATTACCTCCAACACTGTCGCTCTCGCTGTTCCAGTGAATGCACTCAGAGATACTGACACACACATGCCAGCCAGTGCACCCAGAGCCTCTCGTTCAGCCATTATGGGACCTGCTTACAAGATGTCATGCTACGAGGCTATCACATCGGTGCCAATGTGCAGCTCAATCCCTCCTGAAGACTGATGAGAAATGGGATTCTGATGAAACACCAACAGAGAAAACAGTGCAGATACAGTGCACTGCCTCAATACGAGAGCTAGACGGGAATTTTCCAACACGATTTTTTTTTTAATTGGAAAATACCAGTTTCTCAAAACAAATTGGTTCCGAGAAAGGGTCAGTTTAGATGAGTCTCCTGATATGAAAAAAAGAAAGTTTTGAAATGATCAAAACATCTCAGTGATGGTGTACCAGGCCTTGCAGCCCTCTGCTGGAGGTCCCACTGCTCTTCTGCACCCCATCCCAGGAAACAGCTTTCTGAGAGTTAAAAATAAGAGTATTAGACCTCTGGGCTTGCCTAGAGAAGCATCCCAGGAGCAGCCATTTTGGGAAACATTGAGATTTGGTCCTCCAGCAACTAGAATGGCTGGGGATCATTAACAACCAATCAAGGCCCAGCAGGCTGAAATAAAAGGAGGTACCTGCTGCTAGAGTTCCTGGCAGGAGCCTGTGGAGTGAGGACAGATGCTCCCTAGGCTGCAGCCAAAGGAACAAGATCAGGGCCTATTGCTGGCCACAGGAATCAAGCCCCAGAAGGGTAAGAAACCATTTAATTTATAATTGGCCCTGAAGGTCAAGGAACTTATTTGAATTTGTTGTACCCAGGAGGGAGTTTGAACTGTGAGATCCAACCAGAGGGGTGAGCTACAGAAGACCTGTAGAGCACTGCATGGATACAAACTTTATATCCATGGATTCATGGATTCATGCGGCACGACTCTACCAGGAACCGCAGCGGTGAAAGCAGCAGCATGTCCAGCAGCCACTCACAGGAGCCAGCACCCAACCCAGGCAGCTCCTTCAGTGTAGCTGTACTGCCCCCCAGCCCTGCCCACTGGGGCAGGTACCAGGCTCCCCGGTACCTGTCCCTGGTCACCCTAGTGTGTGCAAGTGGTTTGCATGCTCCTGGACACTAGTGGACCACTAGTGCGACTGGGGGTGGAACAGCCATGCCAGAGGAACTGCCCGGGTTGGACACTGGTTCCTGTGAGCGGCGGCCTGACCTGCTGCTGCTTTCACCACTGCAGTTCCCACAAGAGCCCTGCAGCTTCACGGATATCTGTGTTATATCTGCAGATATCCGCATCTGGGGATATCCATTTTGTATCTGCACAGGGCTCTCAAGACCTGCAGAGGAAGGCTGACAGCCTGCTGGGGGTGATGGGAGCTGAAGAGATTGGCAGCACCATGCCTGGACATCGAAGAACAGGGAATTATCACGGGTGCTCAAGGAACCCACCACAGTCCCGTTTTTGAAATTTTTAAAATTAAGAGTTTTGGGGTTTGGTTTTAGAGGGCGTATTTTGGAAATGTTTAGTCATTTACACTTAAAGGCTTCAAAAATTAAGTCAAAACTGAAACAAAACTGTTTCAAAATGATCACAAAACACTTTGACTGACTCAACCCCAGCGTTTTCTGGGAGGGTTACAAAACTCTGAGATTTTTTACTTTCTGGCCTGATTTGGGGTGGGGAAAAAGCTTCAAAACCTGGAAAATTCTCTCGGGACAGGAAAACCATTTCCTGTCCAGCTCTACTTAATATGCCTCATATGCAACTCATGCCCACTCTGCAGGAGCCACTCTCTTGGGGGTAAAGAAGGGGATTTATTATCCCTATTTATCCTGTGCTGGGCTCTCACGACGTGAAGATATGACTCTTACCTGGAGTTACAGAAGTCATCGTTTTCCATCTTTTTAATTCTGTGTTTCTACTAAACCTATGTATTCTTTGTGTTGGTGGGACCTGACCTCCGCTGGACTTGCAGGAGAAGCTACTCTCTATGCTCTTTCATCTCCAGGCTTCCTTCCCTACCCATCCCCAGTGCTCCATCAATAGAGTTTGCTCTAGAAGGACCAATTATTCCTGTCTGAGTGCAGTCACTACACTCCAACGATCCTGGGTGCTCCGCACCTTATGTATGTATGGTGCTGACACCCATTAGGCTCTCCATTAAGAGTCTTCTGCAGCCAGACGTATGGTGAGATTTGGACATAAGTCCTAAAGGAAAAGGATGAGATCAGAGCAACATTTGCCGGCTCCTTGAAAGGCCTAGATGGGTGCAAATAAGCCATGGTAAAAAGGTACTGGGTTGCTTGCTGTATTTCAGTACTTGCTAAAGACAGTGTGCTGTGTTCAATGACACTGGGCTGCTGAGTCTATAGTTCCTTCTGGGAATCCCGCCCTGAATGCCTTTTGGTTGAGAAGTCACAACACATGGCCAGCAAGCACACCGCATCATGGCGGAGCACATCAGAGCAGGGTGTGAGGATGAATACAGAATAAAACACAAAGAAACATCTTTCACCTTTAGATCACTGGCTCCAACTGAGAGTAGGACAATGGCTTCTAAGAGTCGTTATCTCCTCACAGAGGTTTGTGGGCCTGATGATTACCAGTCCGTTTTTAAGAGTCCACATTGCTGACCCCAACATCGCTATCAGCTCTACTCAGAAACTTTGTTCTCAGTCAAAGCAGGAAGACCCAGATCTGACGACCTCTGCCAGGATGACGAACTCTAGGTAGGGTGGAAGCAAAGGGGAAGGGCAGCGTTGGGGTTACTGCTGCCTGTAATGTGTTTTTCCTGAAGATAAAGAGGGGGTTGCAGGCTCTTTAGCTGTCAGTCCCACTCTATAGCCACACAGGCAGCAGACACAACATGACACCTGTATTTCCTCCTCCTTGCTTATTCTTGCACCATTTCCAAATGGAAGAAAGGCAGCAGCAAGGCCACTGCTGGGAGCCATCAGTCCCATCCTTCCTTCCTGCAGATGATGTGGTGGTGGCTGTCAAGGGACTTCCTGGGCCAGCAAAGAGAAAGGAGAGGAAATCAGTTTGCTTTTCAGTGGCACGCTCCCGACACCCTCCGGTGGTAGCTGATCGTGGAGTGAGACTTTTTTTTTTTCCCCCCAGAAGCTGCAGTCAGCAGCCAACGGAGGCCATCTGGTGCTGACGTTTTCACCCTTTCCATGCTATTTCTGTCCCCATTGGGAAAGGAAAATACCAGATTCTTCTGACCAAACTAGCACAAGGCTGTCAAACAGGTTTCCCCTTTCATCAGACTCCAAGCCCACGAAAAAAAACAAACAGTCTGGGAATTACCTCCACTGCGGGGAGGTAACCTGCCCCAGCATTCAGAGGTTATTTTTGGCCAGGTATGAAATACCATGTGACACAGTCTTTGGAAAATGCCAGGCAGTCAAGGCAAGAGGAATGTGCTCCTAACCTCTTACACTGAGGTAAAAATAAACTTTAATAAAAGGCTGTGGAGGTTTAATGGGAAGTGAAAATGCAAAAGTAGGATGACTCGCTCCACAGAAAGGCAAGGGGACTTCAGTGATGTTTCTAATTTTGTCTCTCTCTCTAGCTCTCTCTCAATGGACATCTGGTGGAGTTAGCAGGCATGGAATGTGTGGCATACTCCAGACGAGCCTCTGTATGATGACATTAGACACCTTGTGTTGTAAGAACAAGGGAGATGCTGTAGCATGAGATTTTAGGCCCTGGGCAGCTAGATAAAATGGTCTGCACTAAGCAGTGTGGCTTAGTGGCCAGAGTACTAGACTGGGCTTCAAGAAATCCAGGTTCTAGTCCTGGCTTGCCTACTGGGCAACCTTAAGAAGTCACTTCACTGCTCTATGCCTTAGTTTCCCCATCTGTAAAACAGGGATGATAATAATATTGACTTCATTTGTCTCTTCTACCCACTTCAACAGCAATGTCATCCAAAGTTCTTGCCGTAAAATGGGGTTCAAGATTGATGGATGAAAAGTTCTATACAAAAACTAGATATTATCTGCTGCAGTGAAGTCCTGCAGCTTTTATATATTAAACCCATCTAGAAACAGGAAGCACCTTTAATGCAAAAGATGGGTACTTACTAATTGCACCAGATCTAGAAATAATAATTATACAAAGCCATTCCAAATTCCCAAAACTGTGTTATTTTATTCCAGCAACTCTGGCCCCATTACAAATAATTTCAGGGGTCATCAAAATAATTTCATTTTCCCATGACATTCCTCTTAGAAGATCTAGATCATAATCCAGAGGCAGCCTGGTTGCTCCTTGCGCTCTCTGTTTCATCTCATTCCCCAGTTTCTTATTCTTGGCAGAAAATATTCACCTGTTTTGTCAAATCACTCCATAAAATGTATGGACATAAAACATATACATAAAACCCCCAAGTCAGAGGCATTCCATAAAATGCATATTACTTTTAAAACAAAGAAAATACATAAATAAACAGTGCATCTTCCCTGCCAGACCATACTATCTATCTGTCATGACAGCACAGAGCAAAAGTAATCAGCCAGAGACTGAAACTACTCTGGCTGGGATTCTGGTTGTCAGATACAAACAGCTTTGCAAGTTCTGGGGAATGCGCTGTGCCCCTGTGGTACCCCATCAAAGGAAGATTGAAGTCTCCCTGTTAGACTGGGATGGTAGTATCTGCCAAAGGTCCTGGAGAGGTCAGACTGCTTGGATTCCCATTTGCCTGACAAATTAGGACCCCGGGAGGCAGGATATATAGGCAAGTGCCTACAAGATGGAACAGACAGCACAGAATGGCTGGCCCATTAGCTCAGTTTGGCTCACCGGCTTTCCGCTGTTCCCTGGGTCCTGGCTGGTACCCCCGGCCATCAAGCAACACTGCACTGCAAGAGAAGTGCCATGACTCCTGGTTCTGAGAGACATCACAACTCAACTTCAGTGGTGGAGACCTGGAACAATGGTCCTGAGTAGGTAGCATTTGTGGGGCTCAACATAGCAAAGTCCTGAGTCAAACTACCCTCCCCTTTCACAATCCCTGACTGCCGTGTGCCCCTTCCTCATGCAAGAACAGGATTTCTGCTCAGACTTCAAGATCAGGGGTAAAAGTTGCGTCCAAAGTTGTGCAAACACTGTTCAACCTCACCAGTCAGTGCCAGTTGTTGGACAGAGCCCTTCCCAAGAGGGCAGGTCAAAAATTCAGCACGGCCCCAGGAAACAGGGTCTAGATAGCCCTTCAGGGTGGCTGGCTGGAGAGCAGTTGGAGCAGGCAGACCTAAGCCTGTGTGTTTTCAGGTCACTAGTGATTTATTCAACTTTTACATCTACAGACAAAAACTTTTAATTAAAACCAGGGAAAAAAAGCCAGAGAGAGCAGGGAGCGCGCACAGTCTGACCGTTTCAATTTTCACGTACAGCTCACTTCCTGGGATTGATATCCTTCTCCCTTCTGCCGAGGAGCATCCACTCACTGCCATAAATCAGGCAACTGCACAGCCACCGCAGCCTGACGCCTTAACCCTTCCAGCCGCCCTGACGTGCCTCAAGGTGGCTGCAAATCCCAGGAGGCCGGGGAACTCAATAGGGAGGGAAATGGGAAGGGTGACAGAGAGCAGTCCAACAGAGCCAGCTGAGGGGAGCACCTCCTATCGGGGTTTTGGGGAGCAATCATGGTCCATGAAATTATATGAGGGAAAAGCAAGCAGCTGCTAACAGGACAGAAGGGGGTACACTAAGATGAGAGAGCTGTACCCAGACAGAGTGAGACCGAAAGACTGTAGTATCCCCTGTGGGTAGAAAATAGGCAAGACTCAGTTGTAATGAAAATAAAGAGGATTCTTTACTGAGGCAGGTGGACCCAGACAGCCCTTCGGGTTCTTTAGCTCCTAAACTAATACAGTCCCACCAGGCAGGGATCCCTTAAGTCCTGGCCTTTCATGGAAAGGGCTGTTGACAACACTGCTGTTGAAGTCAGGAGAGCAGACGTATTGAAGACGTCACAGTGAGCTTGCCTTAGGAAATCCATTCTCCCCAGAGCTCAAGGGTCAAGCATTTAACAGTGGGAGTTGCCTCGCTTGCCCCTAAGATCCCTCCTCCAGTGGGTGAAATCACTTAATTAACATTCACAGTTAAACCCAGGGGAACTCAGGAAAAATCAAGGAGCATTGAGGAAGAGAGAACTAGACCTAGAGATTGACCTGAATCCAAACCCTGGGTCAGATCAGAACTTTAGATGATGTTCATGCTGTGGGTCTGAATTTTGCAGCTCAGGCTCATCTAATTCCTTGCGCATTGCTGGTATTTCTAAGGTGGCTTAACTGCTGTGGTATTTAAAATGGCAAACCTAAGTGCCTTTTTTAGAACAAGAACTTTAGGGTTTTTTTCTGAGTTTTTGAAAGTTTTATCTCCCACTTAGTTTCCAGATGGGATTCAAAATAGGATGTGCTGGGCTCCTCATAAATAGGGCTGTGCTTGTTTTCAAAGATCAGGAGGTTCAGAGAAGCTTTGCATTAGTCAATCAGCATCCAAACAGAGCTGGAGCTTACAGCCATTTGCCCAGCCTCAATTTCAAGGTCACCCTGAAAAGGTGTATTCACTGGGCTAAGAAAAAACGGTGGAAAACCAAAGCAAAATCCCAATGACAGAGCACAAAGAACTGTGGGGTCATTCTGGATGAAATCTCCTACCATACATGGTGGTTGTTTAGGGTGACCAGATGTTCCGATTTTATAGACAGTCCTGATTTTTGGGTCTTGATTTATACAGACAGTTCTGATTTTCTCCTGTTACCCCCTCACCCCCGTCGTGATTTTTCACACTTGCTGTCTGGTCACCCTAATCTTGTTCATCCACATTAATAAACAAGGAAGAGGCAAGGACAAAAGAATAAGAGTCCTGGGGTAAGATATTAAATCCTGAGTTGAATAGGAGGACTGGAAAAATCACAATGAAGTAAAGAACATGAAACATAAGGGGCAGGGGGAAGCAAAGGCAGAGAAGGAAAAGACTGTGTAAGATGTTAAGCTAAAATGACAAGAAATGTTTCAAGCACACAAAGATCAAGATGTCAGGGAAGGAGTTGGACAGGCCTCCAGGATACAGCAGGAGGAAACTGCTTACAAGTGATACTATAAACATTGATGAAGGGTGATCTGTAAATTCAGGCCCTTGTTCTCTACAGAGACATGGAAGCCAAAGGGGATGTGTGCTCATAGCCAAGAGCCACTGGGCTCCTTTGACACGACGACCACGGTGAGATCTGCCTTTGAAATAAAATAAATAGATCCTTTTATATAGCAATTTTCATCCACAGATCTGAGTCATTTCAGAGGGAGGTGGGGTCACATTACCTCCATTTTACACAGAGAAACTGAGGTACAACAACTTACCAGAGGCATAGGTAAGTTAGAAACAAATAGGAGGGGCAGGATGGCCATGTGGTTTAAGGCAGTAGTTTTGACTTCAGGAAATCTGGCGTCAGTTCCCAGCTCTACTTACTGAATTTGGGCAAACCACCTAGGTTCAGTTCCCCGCCCAGAAAATAAAGGACAATATTTCCTTTCTCCCACCATTCGTCAGTCTTGTCTATGGAGACTGTAAGCTCTGTGGTGCATAGGCTGGCGGTTAATATGTGTGGTGCAGTGTTAAGGACAACAGGGCCCCGAGGAAACAAATGAAGTTCTTCAAGCAAAAACATCAGGAGTGCGTTTGCTTTGATATTTTGGCCCAAAAGGCTTGTTACGGCCATTTTAATGTTTTTTTTAAGTTAGGGTGTGTGTGGTTTTTTTTTTTTTTTTTTTTTTTTTAAGTGATGGATGTGGAAAACAATTCTGAAGGAAAATAGGATCACTGCAAAGCAGTGCAAAGTGCCTGAAGATGAAAAAACTCTAGGGTCACATGAGATTAATCTAAGATATAGAAGGATGAAAGAAGAGGAAGAGAAAATTGTTCTCCCTATGATGAGACATACTGATGAGATTGAAACGGACTGGTGGCCTCCTTCTCTGATGCCTTGCACTATTACCTTTATCCTATACAAAGCAGCATTGATCCTGGTTGGTACTTGGATGGGAGACCAGCCATCAAGCCCTAGCTTCTGTAGAAAGTGGGGTTAGTGATTCAGTAATTGGTGCTCTTCCCTCAGAAGCAGCCTTGAGCAAATACATGCAGTGGGTTAAGAGGTGGTGGCATGCTGTGTTGGAAAAGCAGCTGCCTGCCAGGGGAAATCTAAACTGAAGGTTATGGTCAATCAAGAGCTTAGGGTGCTTTTCACATGAGGACTGCTAGTGGTTGCGTTAGCCTGGGGACCCTTGTCAATCCCCTCTTGAGTAATTGCCCCTGCACTTCCAACTAAGGAAGATGCAGCAGGCAGAGTGCCCAGAGCTTCTCTTCTTAATGTTCACACACATCATGATCTTTACCTGCACTGATAAGTTGTCACCTCCAGCTGCCACCACCCTTGCTGACCGGACCAACTGTTGAATAGTGTTGATAACACAGGACAAATGCCACATTTCTGCTGCCTTTCAGAAGGTGATGAGACAATAGTGTTATCTTACAGTATGGCTTGCAAAGACCCTTGGGTTCCTTTGGGCTGAAAGGCTCTAGAAGATGCTATTATCCTTATTAATGTGAACACTTGTGTTTAGTGAGAGAGCATGGGAAGATTTGGGAAATGTGAGCCCCGTAAAGCCTGATTTCAAACAGTAGGGGGTATAGCTACTGGCTATGGTTATCAGTGACGGAACAGGGAAGCACCGAGGGACTGTGATTTAATTAAAGATACTCAGCATGGATTCACAAAGGGGAACCAGGCCTAACAAATCCGAGCAAATTGTTTGAGGGAGCCACAAAAGGAGTTGAGGAAGGGAACATTGTTAATGGGGGCACCAGGCAAGCTGTGAATAGGCCCCAGGCTAACTCAGCTGTGCAATCTCTCTCAGATCGGCGGGAGCGAGACGATGGGAGAAAGTGTGGCAGGGCCGGTTTCTGCGTGTCAGTGCAAGGTGATGGGAAGGCACCCGCCCTTGCATTCCTGAACAAGGGCTGGCTAGGACACCCTGCTTCCCGCTTAGTGCCTCCAGGAACATTCGCTTTTGTTTGTTCATGGTGCTGCTGCACATTGAATGAACAGCTTTCTGCTTTCCAAACCCATTGGTTCTCAAACTGTGGTGCAGGGGGCATGTCCAGATGATCCCCTGAGCTGCTTCTGTCAGCGTTGTGACTTTTCAAGTACTAACATGTGCTGCTAGACAGTTAAGGGTCCCCAGGCAAGATCCCTGCAAAGGGAAGATTGGGAATGTCACCCCTGTCCCCTCCTCTCTCCCCCCCACAGGGGGGGTGTGATTCTGTGGAGGGAGCATTGGGAATAGTTTCCTGGGTAAGAACCTGCATAGGGAGCACTTAGAAAGGTCCCCTCAAAAGACCAACACAGGGAAATGACTAACTCTTGCTTGGATGTTTCTTTGGTGCAAATTCAGCCACAAATGAATTTCCTGGCATCACAAAAATAGGACCCGTCAGAGTGGAGGGAGCTGGCATCAGTGAGTTGAGATTCAATATTAATAAGGTGAGGAAGGAAACCACCCAAATGCAGCCTCTGGGGAGGGAATGTAACGAACCAGCTCACCTTCATTTGTGTTCAACTTGTCTCCTTAACACTGCCCTAATACAACGATGTCATTAAACAAGAGCTATAATTGTGCAAGTTAACAACTGAGGGGGTTGTGGATGGATGGTTTTTCCCCTTACAACAGGGTCTGATGCCAAGGAAATGTTTGAATCCGATCAAGATGGCGGTGGGCAAGGTCTGCTGGCTTGTTTTTCTCCCTGCCCTTAGCTAGAGCAGGCCGGGAGGACAAGATTTTGGCAACAGGAAAGGTCACAAAGCACTGAAAGGATGAAGGAATGCTACACACAGCAGGGTGCCCAGCAGTCCTCTCTGGGAGCGAGTCCAAAACCACAGAGACTGCACTGCACTGCCCCACCCCGCTGTGCTTTGAGGGGAATACTCCTGGAAGATGAGTAGTGGCTTTATTCTCCAGAATAGCCTCTCTCTTCTGGGGGACTGCATGATTTCCCCTCCCCCCACAAACACACACACACACACACACACACACTTTCCACCATGAATGCAGGGAGCTGGGGAACACAATTGTGTGCATTTCCTACAGCAATGAAACTTAATTCCTGCAAAATACTCTGATGCCTCTTGAAAACCTACCGGGCGGAGGGACTCAGTTTCCCTGCCTGGCAGGAGACTCCATACACCAACAGCAAACATGAGGGCTGCTTTTGCATGCCCTGCAGAAGGCCAGACATGCCAGGTTTTTGCTTTCCACTTGTAGCTGTTGGCAGAAGAGAAATAAGGTTTGCAAGTCTCGTCACCTTCATACACAAAGGATGCAATGGAAAGCGAGAGAGCCCAGCAGAGGGTTAGGTCAAACAGCACAATACAGGGACTTGGAGATCTTAGCTTTTCAGAAAGGTGAGAGAAACAAGGTCTGTTTCTCTGGAAAGGAGGAGAATGAGGAATTCTGGATGGAAAAGCCAAAGGAGAGACGCTAGGAGACTATCTAACTGTACCCAAAAAGAAAATGAGTGCAAGGGACATGTTCAGCTAATGGTTGGATTTAAACTAGAGAGGAGAACCAGACCCAAAGCTTACTAAGACAGAGGCAAAGCTGTGTAAAATCCTTGTACAAGTGCATATTTGATGCCTGTCCTCTCTGCTGGCAATCCATGGAGCAGAGCTGCCTGCTAACATATGCCGTCCTGCAGCTCAAGCGGTACAGCTTTGGTACTGGAATCTCCGGGTTCAAACTGTGCCAACGGCCCCTGGACTGTGGTGGGAGGGTGTTGCATTTGGGTGGGAGATTCTGATTCAGGCCAATATGTCATCTGAACTTTAGCCCCTCTCCAAGGACAGGACTCTCCTCTCAAGTCCACACAGCCCTGACATCAATGGGAGAGGAGAGTTTTGGTGTGAAGTTCCTCTATGTGGTGCTGAGAGGCGAATTCTGCAATAGCGAGAAGGTCATGAGGGGGAAAACAGTATTTGGGGATCCCAGAAGAGGGGACAGATTCTAACACTCCTGAAGGCTTCTGTGGGGCCAGGGATGAAGTCACTCCAAGTGTGGAATTCCCATTGAATTCAGTGTCACTTCTGCATGGGGAGAGGGTCTAGGGTCAGGTCCTTTTCGTCCTACAATCTCCCCTTCTCTTATGAAACATCACCCGATTTTTGTGTTACCTGCACAGTTTGGGGCTCCCACCCCATTCCCAGGGCCCAATGGCCCTCTATGGGTAAACGAGATCTTATCCCAGTGAAGGAGCCTTTATTGCACAGTAAATATTTTTAAACAAACATGTACAAGTATTTATTAGCAATTAATCAACTAACAGAATATAAACATCAAGCGTCACCACTCCCAATAAGCAGACGATGTCTCCTGGCCAGTCAGGATCCGATCTCGTCTGGGGCTCCAGCTTCTACACAGTCTAGCAGGATTCCCTATTGTATAAATCAATGCTTTTTATCACAAGCCTGGCCCTTCTGGTAATAAATGAAACAAGAGTGGCTGCTTTCTTCATGGATGTAATCAGCAAACAGGTGAGCAAAGGAGCATCGCTCATACTAATGGCGGTGGCGGAGGGAGTTAATTTGACCCGGAGTGCGGATTTAATGTCTCCTGCAACAGGGCTGTTTCCACAGTTCTCTCTCCAAGTCCAGCCTCCAAGTTGCAGCCTTATAGCCAGTCCAGACATGCTCTAGAAACCATTACCATATTTATAAAACTACTTGGACTCACGGAGCACGCATGAGAGGGTTACAAAGAACTATCTACTTTACCAGCTGCGCATCCAGCATTCGTATGGGAGAGGTGGGGGGGAAATGATGATCCTGCATTTGCTGGGATTTGCATTTGTCTCTTCAAAAGGGAGTGCGTGACATTCATCAGACCTGGGAATTATAATTACCTGCATTCGCCTGCCACCTTCCTCCTTAATAGCAACTGGCTGGCTCTCATGCATGTTTTCTTAGTGTTAGGGCAAATCTGTCTGCAAACTCCCCCTTTCCCTGGATTGCAAGATGGATCATCAAATAAAGTTGGCCTTGTGGTGTAGCGTAGCCTGGGAGAGTCACGGCATTAGGAGTGGGAAGGTCAGGACTCCGGTGTTCGAAGACTCCTTACCACCTTCATTACCCAAGGAACATTCCCTCTAAGGAAGTATCTGCCTCTCCTTTTCTCTCAAGCAGCCATCTGTCCCTTCCTCTAAATTGCTGCATCAGGGATCAGGCAGGGAGGTTGGAGATGCGGACACCAGACTCTTCTGAGCAATATTACAGAGCAACCCCTAGAACAGAGCCAATGCTCAACCTCTTCCAATATTCAGCTGGGTTGCCCTTCACCTGTGCTAAATTGGTCATTCCAGTTTTTAATACCACCATTGTCCTCAGTCCTTAAGCCTTCCAGATCCCTCCCTGTTTTCAAGGATAATGTACTGTTTTTTGATCAAGTAGTACACACCTCAAAAATGTAACTGTGACACTCTGCTATGGGCATCCAGAATCGTAAGCCACCGTGTTATCTTTCTGCCTTAGCAAGAGAGCTTAGCTGGAGCTCAGATTATGAGGCAGCTCCCTGCCACACCGGTCTGTCTGCCTCACCAGCAAACTTCTAGAGACTCTGCCTGTCTTAACCTTGCCTGGCAGGTAGCAATCAAATGATCCCCAGTTCCTAAATTCCCCAGAGACATCTCTGTGGTGTCCAGTCATTCCCAGTGGGCATTCACAAAAATTTAGTTTGCTGCCTCCAAAGAGACAATGCACATACCGTCTGTTGGGTTAGCTGAGGTCTCACACTAATGTACAGAACTGGGATGGTTTTGTAATAAAACAAGAATAAAAGTCTGTTAATAAAGAACACAGATATACATGATACCAGGCATGATAGAAAAGGACTACAAGCAAAACAAGCTATAAGGCTGCTCTCTAGTGCTTAACTTAATTCTAACTAGCTTGGTCTTTGCCTAACAGGTTCCCTCTTATATCACCCTACCAGCATCTCCAGCTAAGAGGATCCAATGTTCACAGAACCCAGAGGGTGATGTCCCCCCATCCCTCAGATGATGGATAACTAGAATGTCTTTTTGCTCCCCTTATTTCCCAAAGTCCATTGTCTTTGCTTCACCAGCAGGAAGACCTTCTTGGGGTTCAGGCTCTAGTGTGCTCTCCAAGCTCTTTCCTCCATTACCTGTTAGTTTGGTGGCTTTGTTTACCTTATATATAAATGTGCTTTCATTGTCCTCTACCTGCAATCGAGCCAGGCAGACAGGTAAATACACATTCCTTTGTCTAATGCAGGCTTGTTTATTCACTGCCTCCCAAACACATTAGGAACATATTTCCAGCACAAATACGTAGCTCTTTATACATAACCCATGCATACATGACACAGTGATATCCATGACCAGCGTGTCACCAGTTTTATAGGATACCTTACAAGGCACTGGTTGGTTACATATTCTGACAACAGTGTATCGACTGTGCCCTTTGCAAATTGATGTAAAAGGGTCTTAGGGTCACAATGACTATTTTTGCTTTAAAAGCCCTGCCTTTAGAGTAGTTGTACTTAAAAGCACATAGGATCCTGAGCTTGAGCATAAGGGAAAGTTCTAGCTAGGTTTGCATTAACCTCTGGTCCCTCTGTTACAAAGGGAGACCATGCAGACAGCTGCTTTTTCCCTCTCCTCCAGTGCCAGGGCAGGAGCAGGAGATCAGATCAACTTGCATGTTGCCCAAAAGCATGGGGCTCCTTGCACACGCTTGCATTGCTTGGGTTTAAAGCCAGCTCTGTTTGAACTTCCTTATCTGTCCCCAGTGCATGCATCCTCACAGCATCCATGGATCACAATTTAGTCTCCAATGTTTCTGCAAGGATGGAATTATTATCCACTTTTTATTAATCAGGAAACCAAAACACAAAGAGGTTAAGTAATTTATCTAAAAATCACAGTAAAGCCAGGAACAGAACCCCAGGGGCTCCCCCGTTGTAGGCCTGAGCCTTAGCCACAAGCCCATTCTCTCCCTCCTGACGTGGAGAAGGATTTGATATCAAATCTCTCTCTAGTGCGAGCTGCCTTTTCCTGCTTGGCATTCCGGATGACTCTGGGAACGAACACTTTTCATATGCTATAAATATTTTATGAATTTTCATCCACTTACTTTAATAGGGGATTGTAAAAGCATTTAACCGTATTACACCCAATCTCTCAGACACAGCATTATTCCACCAGAACTGTTTTATTAGGAGAAACTGGCAGGGTTGTTGGGATTTTGTTGATAATATCTCAGAGCAGACGAAATCAAACAGCAGTAAAGGGGAAACAGCCTCACTAGCATCATGTCCAGAGTTTGCTCTGATGCACCGGAAAGGTTTCATTTGCTGGGTTTTGCCTGACTGGATGTGAGCTTTTTAAAGGACTCCGTTTTTATGGACTCGGCTCGAGCTGGTGTTTGGATGTTTAACAACCTCCCCGTCTGCATACACCCACCGACTGCAGCATGAGCAGCTGTGAACATCTGTTACTGCCTGGCAGAAGCAGCAAGTGAGCAGTGTCTGGAAGAGTTCACAATCATTGCTCGGGCTGGGCAGTCCCTGATGTCTCTCTGCTCCTTCCCTCTCACTGCAGTGAGCAAAAGGATGAGAACCATCGGGGCTTCTGCTGAGCCACAGCGATGAGCTTATTACAAACATTAGTTCTGCCAGTGGCCAGCAGAAGCAGATGTGAGAGAGCAGCTGCTATTGGCCTGGTCATGCAGCAGTCACTTGGAGATCTTGTTCACTGCTTCTGCTGGGGGGGATCAAGCAGTTACTCTCCTGCCCTGGCAATGAGAAGAGATGAACATGAGAAAGCTCCGTGGATGCCCCTATTGAGCCACAGGCTATTTCATAGCCTTACCTTGTTTCTCCTGGATTGCTCACCCTGTCTGGGTGCCCCCACCCCACCATAATAATGGAGTGCATCCTTCTGCCCTGAGACTGCCTGTCTCAGGGTGACTGGCTCTTGATAGTAAGGTAGGGCCTGTGCACCTATGTCTGATCAGCAAACCCCGCAAGTTAATCAATCAGTTAGGCTCTAGAGCAAGGGTAACCGATTTGAATTCCTGCCTAGCAAGGGAGATTAATCCAAGCTGTAAGGAGGCAAGGGCAGAAGGAATAAACAGAGCTAGGGGAGGCCAGTAAGGGCAAGGTAGATAAGGAAGCACTCTCCTGTGGGAAGGGACCCACGGAGCAGGCCAGGGTCATGTGGGGGAGGGGCTTAGGGAATCTTGGGGAGTCCTGTTGGAAGAAGGGGAGCAGGCTGGTAAGCCTCATGAAAATTGACCTGGAACCACGGGCCAGGATGGCTGGACTTCATGTTTGTTAGTTTAAAGCTCAACACAAGGGGCTTTATGAAGACTTCGGGGAAGAGAGGTCAAAAATGCCCTGGGAGAGAACCGAGTTTCTCCCTGTGTTTTAAATTTAGTTAGTTAATAAATCCAGCCTTGAAAAAGGTGGTTTCTTGCATGATCCTTACTTCAGCGGTATGCTTTGAAACACTTCTGGAACAATGGGTACTGCAGGGTAGGTGACTCCAGACCCACCACTGATTAGCAGGGGGCACTGCTGCCCTCTGGCCCCTCTATGTGTCATACCATGAGGCTTGAGATCTGTATATCTAGGGACGAATTCAACCACCTGAGGGCAGATATCTTCAATAGCAGGGGGCACTACACCAGGCAGTGTCCATACCGTAGCGAGTTATCTTAGTGCTGTAATGAGAATTGAGCCTGACCCCAAATGCATGATCTAAAGCTTGCATTGAGCCTGTTTCTATAGTGGGTGAAGGCTCAGATGCAAACTCTACAGCTTGAGTTCGCAGCTTAAAAAAAAAAAAATCATGCAGCAAGTCATGACTGTACAGATCCTAAGGCAGGGCCACGGTGAAATACGTGGCGCATAGCCGGCTTTCCAACAGAGCTACATGGTGGAAACCACAGCCACAAAACAGTTCATAGCGCAACAAAGCGCCTACCCACTTCCATCTATAACCCTCCCTATGGCCTGAACAGTAGCAAGGGAGTGGGGCACAGCAGATGCAACCACAGATAAACCAAGGGGCACTGGTGAAGCTACATGCACAGATCATGGGAAAGGCACAGACCTGCCTCATTTTCAGAGGCAAAGGGCACTCTGCTTTGAAGTTATCCAGGCTGCAGGGGCTCAGAACTTCTGAAAACCAGCCCTCAGGCTCATCTTTCACCAGGGTTGGGCAGGCTTCCTCCTGAGCTTTGTAGCACAGGTTTTATATTTTTGTACCAGTTTCTCTGGGCATCGTGCCTACAGCTCAGCTTCCACCACACACAAGCATCCCTGTGATCTCCTTCATTATGGAATACGCACCAGGGTTCAAGTATCCTAAGACTGAAATAGTGTGAAATGAATGGGGACGGAGCCTCCAGATCCATTAAGTGGCTTTGGAACCCTCATCCATAACCTCCAGCTACCTCTCTCTGAGCCTCTATCACCAGGTGGAGGATAAAATGCTCCCCGCCCCTCCCAGTTTATTCCCAGCATCCTACATGGACCTTTAAAAGCCCATCCAGTTATTTTTGACCGTGTCACTAATTTACGGTCTGACAGACTGATTTATGAATGCCCAGTCTGCTTCAAGCTGGTGGTTTTATACCTCCAGCCATGCGGGACATCGAGCCGTGCTGATCAAAGAGGCGCCAATTTCACTGGCATGATTGATTCAAGCCTGAAGAATTACGGTGCGAACACACTCACCCCGCACAGTAATCACAGGTCAACAGCATCTCCTACCATCAAAGAGACCAAATATGAAGTCTGAAATGGTGGAGGATTTTACCCTTTCTAATCCTCCCGCTCACCCCTAAAATCAAACAGTCGTTCATCCGTATCAGAGCACTCCAAAAGGCAGCGCTGTTAAACTGTAACACTCAAGTAGCTGCTACTAATAGCGCCTCTTGGATCTCAGCTACTGACACAAAGAGGAGGAGTTTTACGGTGCCACTTGGAAGGCTCTGCATGATTTAGTGACTCAGTATTTATGGAGTGGGATGCCTGGGGGACTCAGCCTCCTGTCGCTGTGTGGTCAGTGATGCTCACTAGTTCATTGGTTCCTAACCAGGGCTGGTCAAAACTGTTCTGTCAAATTTTTCATGTGGAAAATTGGTTTTTTGATTAAAAAAATGTTCACAGAAAGCGTCTGATTTCCTCACTCTTTTTGGTTGTCAACGGAAATCCCCAAGTCAGAAAAAGTTTGAATTTTCTGGCCGCTTTTGGCCAAAATATTTTCAGTTTTTGGTGAAAATTTTCTTGGTTTTGGTTAAGCATTTTTGGCTTGTGGTTGCCAAACACTGATGAGATTTTTGGTTTCTTGACAAAAGTTCAAATTGTCCAATAAAAAACCCAACCCCTCTGTATTTTCCTACCAGTTCTGTTTTCAGCCTATTCCATATTGTGACCCTACATTGCAGCTAAAAACATATTTCAAGATCCCCTTTCCTCTCTATCTATAAAGAAATGTCACAAACTCTAGGAGGCCAAAACCCACATATTGAGGACTCTTGTACTAGCTGTATAGTTGTAGGGCTGGTGGCCCTGAAGACAAGTGCTCCTCAACATGGGGGTAAGGCAGGGGTTAATGAATGTGGAGCATTCCAGGTAAGTGGCTACCTCCTGAAGTTTTTACTCTAACCTTACATCCACTGGTCGGTGCAGCTGGCTATGGGGCTGCTCCAGCAGTGGCCAGGGTGGCTTTCCCCAGGGCCACTTGACCAGCTGGGGTCAACCACACTGGCCCCTGCAGAAGTCACAGAGATTGTGGAAAGTCACAGAATCTGTGACTTCCGCGACCTCCATGACAAACACGGAGCCCTACCCATAATTACTGGAGTCAGCAGACAGCAACTCCTTCTGTGGGATAGAAGTATTCACCTCTGGACCCCGATCCAGGTTACGTCACTGGGCTTAGGCAGTAAAGCCTCCCAAAAACATTCCTGTGTGTCATACCTTACTCCAAATACACCATTGGCTCGCAAAACAAAACCCTACACTCACCATGTGTCTGAATGAAACACAAGCCATGCAAAATATGGAGTGGATCACAGCTTGGATGAGACCGTGCCAAAACTAGTTTGAGGGGTGCTGGGATTTAGCCAATGAGCAACTTGTAATGCACAAGAAACAGTTCTAATACCAAGAGAAATTGACACTGTACTGTATCTAGAAAAGTGTCAACCTGTCATTTGGACACTGGATAAACAACACCTGCCTTCTTACCTTGGTATAA
Organism: Dermochelys coriacea; assembly: GCF_009764565.3. NCBI lineage: Eukaryota > Metazoa > Chordata > Testudines > Dermochelyidae > Dermochelys > Dermochelys coriacea. The sequence continues at coordinate 11,016,742 of NC_050083.1, read as the reverse complement.
CAATTCTGCACAAAATATTCTGTCCCTACCTGTTTGTAAAAATTCGACACTGACTATTTATGGATATGTGCATACAATACATCAAATACTTGTGCACATAGTTCTATACAATGTTCCACCAAATACTAGCTATATTCTTATGTGGAACAATACCACCCCACATTCCTGGTGACCTGAATATTATAACACTACAACTGTAAGACTTTACCTATGCGTGTGGTTTTGTGCTCGCATTATATACTTATCTGGCCTATTGCCAAAAGGAAAGGGAAACCCCTGATTCTCCCTTTGTGATGCTCTCTGCAGGGAGCCCAGAACTGCAAGGGGACCTGTTACCTCTGCCTCAGCAAGAGATAACTTTATTGGTGCTTAAACAGTGTGTCAGCTCCCAGCCACACCCATTCTGTCACCTTCACCAGCAAACTACCTGAGACTCTGCCAGTTTTAACCTTGCCTTGTAGGTAACATTCTGTGAACCCCAGTTCTCTAGAGCGTCTAGCCCCTCTCACTCAGAGGTCACAGAGCTGATTATGCCCGCTGTCTCCAAAGACACACAATACACACCAGTATGTTGGCTCACTGAGGACACTTTATTAATACATGGTACCGAGGTGGTTTACAATAAACCTGAGCATAAGTTTATTAACAAAGAACAGAGATTTGAGTGATACTTAGCAAGAGAAAAAGAGATAGCCATGGTTACAAACAAAACAAAAGGTAAAGATAAGTTTCTGATGCTAGAAACTAACAATTTGCAGTCTGGTCTCAGGCAATTTCTCAGTTATCTCCAACCGCATTGCTGAAGGATCCACCTTTCAGATTCTAAAAGCACTGGCCTCTTTTGTCCCTTAAATGATGGAAAGCAAAGGAGTCCCCTTTCTTCTCTTTTTGTAGTGCAGAAAACCTTTGAAAGATATTCTTTGAAAAGTGAACCCAAAGTTCCCCTCCCTTGCTGCTTGTTTGTCAGGGTGCAGGCACCAAACCCCTTTTCATCTGCTGGTCAATTTGCTTTCTCGAGTGGCTTGTTTACTTTGTTTACCTTAGATGCAAATGTACTTCCATTGTCCCTGGCCTCACCTTGCTCAATTTACAGTGGGGACAGGCAAACAGGCAAAACCACATAGAATCATAGAAGATTCGGGTTGGAAGGGTCCTCAGGAGGTCACCTACTCCAACCCCCTGCTCAAAGCAGGATATTAGACAATCCTGTGTCTCGGACAAACTTCATTATCCATGCAGCTGGCTTGGGCTGAACATATTTCCAGCATACATACATAACTTCTTACATGCAACCGATACGCACATCACAGTGATATTCATGACTAGTGTGCCACTACTTTAGATATGATACCTTACAAGACACTGTTTGGTTAAATATTCTGACAATATTGTGGTGGGTGCACCCTTTGCTGGTTGGCATAAAAGGGGCCCTTAGGGTCACACCCTTAAATCCCAAGGCCCAGCAAGGTGAGCAATTGGGATTCTCTCTCTGAGATACCCAGGATCCTCCTTGTGGGGGTACCCAGAAAGAATCCCTCCCTTGGATTCCTTGTGTGCACACCCTCCTGCTCCCAGATACAATTGTTTTGTTTTTTGCAACTTTCATGACATTTTCAGCTGACAAGAATACTGACAACCTATTGGCTGAGTGACCAGATTCACCCACAATATAGCAGGAATGAGGGGAGGAGGAAAGAATTTGTAGGGATCCGCCTGGCCATTAATCACTTTCTTCCTGTTCCTATTTCTGCATTTGATGTTAGCTGGACAGCATCTTGTGCTGGGCTCTCAGGCCCTGTCCTGTGCTGTATGCCTCTGTCCTTTGCATAACTGGAAAGATGATTTGTGACTGAAGAATGAATTCCATTGCCAATCCATATCAGACTCCTCTAAATGGCCAGAGACAGCCGCTTCCAGAGGAGACTTTTACCAGTCTGTTATTTCTCATCCAAGACAGCAAACATTTCAGCTTGTGACAGCCTTCTGTCAGATTAACAGCTTGGTGTCTTGTTTCTGAGATGGTAACAGGCCCAGAGAGTCAGGCCATGTTTCCTCTGTTTGCTGCTTTACCCTGAAATAAGCCTGGGATAGCAAGGAAAGGTGGAGGCAGAGCTAATCCATCTCTCTGGTCCTTCACTGGGGAGCTGCTGATCCTACGTCCATCCCCTTCCAGCCAGGCTAACACAAGACAGTTGGAGGGTCGTGCTGGGTGGGTGGGTGATTGTGCAGGTTGGGTTGACACAATAGCTTTGGGAGACTGAACCAAAGTGTTCTCAAAACTCAAAGGTGGACGTACCCCTGCATGGCTTTCTACACCCATTCTAGGGGGAAGGGCTGGTAGAAATGCAAAGGCACGACTGACCCAAAGGTCAGATTTGTGTATGTAGTGATTCAAAGCAACCAGAATGTATTCTGAACATACCCTTAGGTCTGGTATTGAGTCCTGATTTTCGCTAGCAACAGCAGAAAGCCAAGAACATTATGGAACAATGGAGCAAAGTGTACATTACGGTGCCTTTAAAGGCTGCTTATCTGCCTTACTACTGCAGGGTACCTCTACAATGGGCACCTGGGGCCCTGAGTCTCATTTACACTAAGACCACTTTATACTGCACTGGCTGTGTAAAGGACCCTTAAATTGACCCCCCCCACACACACACACACACCACAAAAAAAAAAAGTGTGTCAGGAAAATCAAAATGATATATTCTGTTCTGTGTCAGGTCAATGTTAATCTGCCAGAGCTGCTGTAGGATCATCTGGGAGTGGTGGTTCGGGTACCACATATGCCCCCGTCTTTGTCTATGGGCTGGACTCCCTTGCTGGACTTTATCTTCCATGAGACTATGGTCTCCTGTGTAGTTGAGGTGATGGGGCGCATCGGGGAGTCATGCGACTGTGGTACCTCCTGAATCAGGGTGAAAAAACTCTTTGAAATACTAGAGTTTCCTGCAGGATAGAAATTCTGATTTGTGACCTGCTCTAGTACTTGGTACGTACTGATAGGTCCAACAGTAGTTGGAGTAGAGATTTGATTCGCTGATAGCCACGCATATGTTTTGTGTATAACTTGTATCAGAGGTAAGAACGCAGGTGTTATTTTATCCAATGTATAACCTCTCTGAAGGAATTGTCAGGACATCTGGGGAGTCATTACACTTAATGTAGTCACAGGAGAATCGTCAACTCCAACTGAATGCGCCAACTCCAGAAAAAGTTTGGGGGACTGCTATGTTTCAGATAAAATTTTAATGCAGCAGTTGCTGTTACATTTTCATTTTGCATTTCCTCCCTGCAATTGTAAAAGAGCCCTTTCTCTAGCCAGCATGATGGGATGCATTTATTAGCTTCGATAACTAGAATTCAGAATATACATTTTCCCTTATTTGCAGATCTCAGGCATTTTCCCAACTACATATAAATTGGATCCCATGGGATCCAAAACAGCATCTGCTTCTACAAACATGTCATCTCTGGACATCCCTAACAGATATGGGTATAAGCATCACATCACTTACAATCTCCCCACCAGTTTTTGTAACATTTCAAATCCATTTTATATTGCAATAACACAGCTTGCTGTTTGAGGAATGGGTATAGTCTATATAAGTAACTTTTAGTTTGAAAATTAATGGGTGCCACTGAATGACTTTATCCATGTAAATTAAAAGAAAATTTTAGCAAAGCTACCATGAAAAAGGTACATTTGTTCACTGGTGTATTGCCAGCTGGTATGGAGATTTTATTAATATCTTGCAATATTTAGGTCATAAATCAAATCTGAGCCCTTATTGCACATCCAGAGAAAATTACTTTCCAGTGACATATGGTATAACCTTCAACATTTATAAATTAATAAAATTCCAGTAAATCTACTAAAATTCAGATATTTTTTACCCTCGTATTACTTTTTATGGACACTATTAACCACTCACAGAATTGAGGTCGTAGGCCAAAGATGAGAGTTTATTGCAAAGCTAGGGGAAATTACCTTGCAAATGACCCAGGGCATGAACTTCACGTCCCAATAGTCAGCAAGGAGTTCAAATCTTGTTGACCATCGATACATTCAGGATGCTTGATTTACACTCTCTGCCTGATTAAGAGGCTGGAGAAGGATTGAGCTATAGTTTGCCCCTGAAAATTCTTGTCAAGGCAGTGAAGTTGTTATAGTTTGTGTACGTTCCCCCCCCTTTTCAGGAATTCCCTATTGTGTTTCTTGTTCCCAAGTTTTCTACTTAATAGATTCTGTATGTTTTTGGAGTTAGTCAGCCAAGAATGAGCGTATCTGGGCAATTTGTCCTTCATTAGTGGAGGTGTTTCTGTTCCTCAGAGTAATGAGGTGCTCAGAAGGACAAAATCTCTGTGTGTGTGTCCTGGTTAGCTTTGGGATTTTAAATTGGGCCTGATTGGTTAATATTTGGAAAAGTCACATTTGCCTAAGTCACATTTCTCTGCCAGATTTGTGTAAAACTGTGTTAAATCCAGTGCTCTCAAATACATCTTCCAGATTCGTGCCTGATGGCTCCCATCTTTAGTCATACTTTGTGTTTTTCCTTAATTGTAGAAATTAGAGACCAAATAAAGCATCTGGACTCTCCTGGTTCTTTTGCTATTTTGGTTCAACATAATCTTCAGCAGACTCTTCCCCCCCTCTCTTGATGCTCCTGAGCAGTGCGTCCTTACCTCCTTCTTACTAAGGTGACCTCAGCAGCTCCCATGCTTTTATTAGCTACGGCTCACAAATTACCTCCCTAATTGGATATCTTCCCTCTGACCAAACTTGGCTCTGCTTCTCAACCCCTGTATGTAGCACTGCTTTCTCAAAGGCTCTGCTTCCCACCTCTTCTTCTATTCCTTTTCTTTTCCCCACCATCACTCATCGAAACCCGTCCCTTTCCTCTCTCTCTTCTACTGAAGCTCCAGCTGTATGCCTCAGTAGCTCATCTTGCGGCAAGTTTTTCAGCAGACCCTTCTACCCAGCCATGGCATGACATGATCCAGAGGCTGGAAGTCGAAATCAAAAATTGAAATAGGAAATAAGATGCACATTTTTAACAGTTAGGGCAATTAATCCTCAGAACAGCCTCCCAAGTGGTGTGGTAGATTCTGCAGCTTATGGCTGGCTGGCTCTTTCCAAGAGATGTGTGTTTGAACTAAAACATAAGTTGCTGGGACTGATGTTGGAGTCACTAGGTGATGTTCTATGGACAGGGTTATGCAGGACACCAGATGTGATAATAATGGTCCCTTCTGACCCTGCTTCCTCTTTCTTTCTGCATCACATTCAGGCTCATCTAATTCCACATCTTCCAGGGCACTCTTCCTGCCTGCATCCCGGCTCTCATCTGCTGCACTGCCTTTCCCATGCCCTATGCTCTGCTTGCTCCTCTTTTTGTTTCCTCATTTTCATGACATGAGGTTGGGGTTTTTTTTGCCTCTCTCTCTCTGAGCATCAAGAGACCTTGCTCTGCTCTTTCAAATCCTTCTTCACAGCTCCCTTTCTCGGGCTCTTATTCCAGTCACCTTTTTGCTCCTGTATCAATCTGTAAGCCCATGTGGACAGGAAGTAAGTACCTTGATGAGAGTTTGGCCAAGACACCCTGGCCAAGACACACAACTTCTGATTTCCAGTGCTGTTTGCATTCCCAAAGAGTATTGGATGACTTCTAGTTGTTATGTATTGGTTTAGTTCATAGAATATCAGGGTTGGAAGGGACCTCAGGAGGTCATCTAGTCCACCCCCCTGCTCAAAACAGGACCAATCCCCAATTTTTGCCCCAGATCCCTAAATGACTTCAAGGATTGAACTCACAAACCTGGGTTTAGCAGGCCAATGATCAATCCACTGAGCTATCCCTCCCCCCATTCATCTATTGTGTTAAAAGCAACACTGGATGGTTTCTGTCCAGTTAGCACTTTTGCTTGGGCTTCTGTAATGTTTGTTTTATATCCAGAAAGATCTCCAAATTCCTCAGTGGTGGTGAAAAACTAAGGAGTGGGTTCTGTGTGGGTTTGGAAACGTATCAGAGCATGGCATCCATGTGCCATGCAATGCTGTTTGGATCCTCCCTCCACCTCCAGTCACTGCTCCCTAATACAGGTGGTTAAGGGCTCCAACACCAGTAGGAGAGGGCATAACGGTTAAACCTACAAATGGGTCAAGGAGTAAATACATACAGCTTGGCTGAAGGATGACTAAGGCCCAGACTGTAGCATATAGCCATTGGCTTGAGCAGGATGTAATAGGAACCCTAGTAATAAGGCCCTGCCAACTTCATGGTCCATTTTGGTCAATTTCATGGTCATGGGATTTTAAAAAAGTCATAAATTTCATGATTTCAGGTATTTAAATCTGAAATTTCAGTGTTGTAATTGTAGGGGTCCCTGACCCAAAAAGTAGGTATGTGTGTGCACGCGCGTGCGTGCGCGTGAGGGGTGTCACAAGGTAATTGTAGGGGAGAGGGGGGGTTGTGGTACTTCTGCACTGCTGCTGGCAGTGGTGCTGCCTTCAGAGCCGGGCAGCTGGAGAGCGGTGGCCGCTTGGCAGGAGCCCAGCGCTGAAGGCAGAGCCGCCGCCAGCCGCAGTGCGGAAGTGAGAATGACATGGTCTGGTATTGCCACCCTTGCTTCTGCACTGCTGCGTGCAGAGCTGGGCCCTCAGTCAGCAACCACCGCGCTCCGGCTGCCCAGCTCTGAAGGCAGCAGTGCAGAAGGAAGGGTGGCATGGTACAGTATCGCCACCCTTACTTCTGTGCTGCTGCTGCTGCTGCTGCTGGTGGGGCGCTGCCTTCAGAGCTGGGCACCTGGCCTAGAGCCACCACTTTCTGACCTCCCAGCTCTGAAGGCAGCACAGAAGTAAGGGTGGCAATAGCGCAACCCCCCCTAAAATAACCTTGCAACCCCCCTGCAACTCCCTTTTGGGTCAGGACCCCCCGTTTGAGAAATGCTGATCTCCCCCCATGAAGTCTGTATAGTATAGGGTAAAAGCACATAAAAGACCAGATATCCCTTAGGAGGGTGGAGGTTTGAGCCCTGTGATCCCACAGACTGCTGCAGAGGGGCCACAGCCCTGCTTCCTCCCCATCTCCTTTGGGGTGTTGTATGACCCCGGGGTGGGGGCAGGGAGAGATCATGTAGGAAGCAGGCACAGCTCTCCCACGTGCAGGGGATGCAGATGTGGCAGGCCATAGGGTTAGCCATACAAAGGGCTCCTTGCACGTTTCCCCAGCCTACCAAGCACTGGCAAATGAGCCCGAAGTACGAAAGGGGACTAGGGTTAGGGTTGTACAGTATTGGTAAGGTGAGGACACCATGGGGAGAAGAATTGCTTAGGGTGGTCCATGGAAGGGGACAGTAACAAGATGGAATGAAGCACAGGGAAATTCAGGCTGGATACCAGGAAAGGATTCCTACCAGTGTTAGAGGGTGGCATAGTCTCCCATTGGGAATAGTGGGAGCTCCGTTGTTTGTTGTTTTAAGTGATACTAAATATATCAAATCAATATGGTAATTAAGGGAAGAAGCCCACGCGGAGGAGGGATGGACAGGAGGACCTATCAGGTCCTGTTCCTATTCAGGATTCTGAAAAGCACTGGAATTAAAAAGAACATCCGCTCTGACCTTCCCCAAGAGTTTGACTAGGGTTTTGATCCAGGTGACACACGGGAAGGAGAAAGAAAAGGAGTACTTGTGGCACCTTAGAGACTAACAAATTTATTAGAGCATCAGCTTTTGTGAGCTACAGCTCACTTCATCCGATGAAGCGAGCTGTAGCTCACGAAAGCTTATGCTCTAATAAATTTGTTAGTCTCTAAGGTGCCACAAGTACTCCTTTTCTTTTTGCGAATACAGACTAACACGGCTGCTACTCTGAAACGGGAAGGAGAGTTTCCATAGCATTCAATGATTTTGAACAAATACCACTGGCTGAACCCAGTCAAATCGGTGCGCTGGTTTTGGTCTGTCCATTGCTCCTGTTTTGGTTATTGCAATAAACCTCATTTCTTCTACAGCATCTGCCCCCCCCATGTGATTTGCAAATACTGTGTAATGTTTGACCCTCGTGCAGCACTTTACATTTCCAAAGCTCCACTGCAGCCCCACTGCATCTCCTTTCTGATGGGCATTGTGATTCCATGGGACAGTGAGAGTCAGCGGAGGCATGGAGAGGTGAAATGACTTTTAGGTCTCATAGGAAGTCAGTGGCAGAGCTGGGAGTGGAACCTAGAACTCTTGACTTCCAGGCTTGTGCTCATGCAACTCCCAGGGCTCCTGTAATCAAGTGATTGTTTCAGACTCAGACTCTTTGGCCGGAATGCCTGGAAATACACCCGGATCATTTGGCTAATCATTTATCAATAATTTATATAAGAGAAATAAGTTCTGTGTGAACAGCCTCATGCAGAGAGCTGGGTGGAAAAGAAAACAGTCACAACAATTTCTTTGAGGCACTTTTTTGGGGGAGAGAGAGGCTTTGAAGAGGGTTAGCAGGGAGGGATGTTGTCTGGGGTGTTTAGTATGTATTTCATAACAGTGGAGCTCATGTGTGTATTTATGCGCTGTAATTTTACATAACCAGCAGGCTGCTCTGGAGGTCAGACACAGTGATCACAGTGGTCCCTTCTGGTCTTACAATCTATGAATTGGAGGCACTGTTTGTGTGCCTGTCAATAATTAGCATGGGGTCTTTGCTTTCTTTTGAAGTCAGTTGGGGTGCTGCGGGTGTGGGGCTGCTTACAAGGGTTGGGGCCTTCACCAACTGTTAGTTCCCATCCTTAAAAGCTCTTGGCTCAAGAGCAGCTATTTAGAGCCAAATTTTCAGAAGTGCTCAGCATGATGCATGCGGAGATCCTTTGAGATTCTGCCCGATTCTGAAACTGAGCATTCGGACCGCTAATCCTTTAGTGTGGTAATTTCCTCACTCCCTGTGCCCCATGCTCTGGTATTACTGGCGGAATGACCCAGCTGACAGTGGTTTTGGATGGGGCGGCATGGCAGAGGGATTTAATTTTGTAATGATACACTGAAGTGTACCCAGCCACAATCTGCATGGCTCGTGCATAGACAAATTACCATAGACACCATATCTATAAAAGATAATGTAGTGTGTGTTATTCCCAAAATAAAGCCTTGTTTTATTGCTCTGGTCCTTATAATACTGAATGTAAGTCATCCAATTGCTTTTATTAATGATTTGTAAGACAGTATTATTTGAGCCTGAGCAGTGGAACCAGAACAGTTTTGTTTCACCGTTTTGTTTCAAAAATGAGGGGGGGGGAGGGAAAAAAAACCAACAACAAAAACCCTCCAGCTCTGGTGACTGATTCCTGCTGTCAGGAATCATTAGGCATTTGGTACTTATGGAGGTGTTGGGCTGTGGGCCCATGGTGGATAATCCCTCAATCCCTAAATCATTTCACTGTAAACATAATCTTTGAGTAGCAAAGTCATTCTTGGGAATCTGCCAACATCTAGGGATGAAGCTTGTCAAACGATTTTTCCACTTGCATTTGGAAGTAAATTGCTTGAAAGACCGAATGGCAGGCAAGCCGAGAAGGTGCTGAATCAGCAGCTGAAACATGCACCCACCACGATCAGGGAGCTCTGCTCACCCCTTTGAAATCCTCTTCCTACCACCACCACCTCCTGGAGCTGTTCCAACAGCCACCAAGCCTGTGCTGACCTGCCCCAGGCCATGTCCTTTCAAGAGCTGGACAAACAGATGGGCTTTGTTCTTTACCGTGTTTGCATTTGGCTTGTGAGCATGTAGGACATGGCTGCTATATTGCTCTCTGCTCCTGATGCATCGGTATGGGTCTTATTTTATCTATAGTGAGCTAAATCCTTACATTGCACAGTGCTCTATCGACTGCAGCAAGCATTAGATCTCTACCCTATAACCTTTAGTCTGCTCCTTTCCAAAGCACCAGAGAAAAAAAGAGATGGAGATTTTGCCAATACGTCCAGAAAGGGAACAGATCTGAGCTCTGTTGGAAGGAGGGGTTGGCAGGCATAGCTTACAGCAGAATTTGGTCATATGATTGTAACAAACAACAATACCAGGGTGCCTGGTTTATGATGTTATGAGCCATTAGGATTGGAAAGCATGCCAGAACTGTCTTTTCAGAAGATACTGTATTACTTCTCTGTGTATCCCAGACTGGCCAGGAATTTGCCCCAACATCCTTCAAACAGAGTTATCAAGAGTTAAGTTGAACCAAGATTGAAATGACTAAGCATGTGACACTGGAAGCAGATGCTAAAAGAGAATGGGCCAAATTGTTCTCATGTGAAAGTCCGTTGATGATGCTGGAGTCATACCAAAGGATGAATTTGATACTGGATTGCTTAGAGATGTTCATGAGAGGATAGATTAAGGCCAAATTAGATCATCCAGTCTGATTTAGTGAATCACACAGGCCACCCAGTTACCCCTGGTTAGCATAAGCTGGTATCAGAACTGGATTCATCCTGGCTTTACTACTTTTCTCTGGTTATGAAAGGTGGTAGACCCTGTAGATGTGTGTGCCCAAAGGCAGAAACACAGAGAGACATTTTTCTTGGGACATAGCAAGCAGGGGCACTGGGAAACAATCTTTAGGTTAAGAGACCTTTTGTTCTACCATGATGTAGGCAATATCCACTTATTTTCCAATGCAAGTTGTGTGTCAGCCAACCAGTGGTTTGGATGCTACTCAGCTAGGCAGACTTATGTCCAGTGATCTTTATTTTGGGATGTTTCCTGATGCATTGACAATCTGCCGATCAATTCTGCACTGTCCCAAAGGGAATTTGGGTACTGTTAGATGCTAGTGATTGCTGACAACGACGGACTTAGATGTCCAGGGAGCAGAATCTGAAGTGGGAATGGATTGAGTGGACAAGGTTAGGAGCAAAGAGGGTTACAGCTGGAGACTGAGGCACAGAGAGACCAAGTGACTTGCCCAAAGTCACACAGAAATCAGCGGCAGATCACAGAATTAAACCAGAGTCTCCTAAGTGCCATGCTAGCACCCTAACCACTGAGCCATCCTACCTCTGGGACAAGAGTCATGTATTTTTTTATTTGGCTCCTTTCAGTCTCTCCTTTTCTGTGCACCTGGGCGCATTTCACTAAAAGCCTCTCCATGAAGTTATCACTGCAAGCAAATGACATTTTGCTTTTCATGCCACAGTGAGATACGACTCTTCTCCCTGCAAGAGTTAAATTGAGACACAGTCTCTCCCAGGAAGAAAGTGTCATCTCAGACTCTGTCCAAACCACAAAACGCTCTTTTGTCTACTTATGCCATAATACTTTACTTTCACATCGCGCCCTTCCTGATGCCAGATCCCCCAGAACTTTGCAGATGGTATATGAAAGGATCACTTCCAACCTGCTCCGAAATGCAGCATCCTTTGGGGTGAGAGGCAGCAGACAGTTTGCACCTACACAGCTGAGATTTTTGCGTGGGTGGAGAGGAACATCTTCTGGGTGAAACTGAAGGGTAGGTAGGATTGAAGCAGGAGGAATGCAATCCACAGCAGACACTGGCCTTAATGCCTCTACTCACAGAAAAAAAGATACCATAAGATTTTAGAATGATCACAAGTGATTTGGGCCTGTTTTCCATCTCACTTTACCATGCCCAAAGTCCATGATGTGTCATTAGTCCAATCCTGACTGAGAAAGGGGATCATAGAACTGGAAGGGACCTTGAGAGGTGATCTAGTCCAGTCCCCTGCACTCATGGCGAGACTAAGTATTATCTAGACCATCCCTGATAAGTGTTTGTCCAACCTGCTCTTAAAAATCTCCAATGATGGAGATTCTACAACCTCTCTAGGCAATTTATTCCAGTGCTTAACTACCCTGACAGTTAGCAAGTTTTCCTAATGTCCAACCTAAACTGCCCTTGCTGCAATCTAAGTCCATTGCTTCTCATCCTATCCTCAGAGGTTAAGAAAAACAAAATTTTCTTCCTCCACCTTTTACAAACTTGAAAACTTATGTCCCCTCTCAGTCTTCTCTTTTCCAGACTAAACAAACCCAATTTTTTCAATCTTCAATCAAATCTTATAGCTCATGTTTTCTAGATCTTTAATAATTTTTGTCGCTCTTCTCTGGACTCACTCCAATTTGTCCACAAATGGGAAAGCTCACTTTGAACACCTTGTGCATTCTGTGGAGGTTTCTTATCTAAGCCCCATCCCTCCTTAACTTAGAAAAGCAGCTGGGACCACAGCCCGGGGTTGGATGCCTGGCATCATTGATTGTGGACGTAATTATGAAGTCACAGGGATTAGAACCTCGACACCAAGAGAAAGAGATGGTGGAGGAGCACACACATTTACAGTATTTAGTAATAATAACAATGGAAAAATGTGGGTTAAAATCAATTAAGTTGGGCCAAATCCAGGTTTTCCTCAGCCCTCATGAAATCACCACCGACTTCACTGGGAGTTTGGCCAAGTAGAGAACTCGCCATTTGGCCCATTTTCTGTAGGCCCATATAGGTTCCTAGGCCACACTCATCACCTCAGTATCTGGGCTTGTGAGGCTGGATATTCCCCTGGTTTCTATGGTCTCCTTACACTGGCGGCTGCTACCTTGCTAATTTGCCCATTCCCTCTGACTCCTTATCCCTGGGCATGACAGTCGGGTCTACATTTCAAAAAGGGAGCCATAATTCTGAGGGCTTTGGGATTTTGTGCCCAGCTTGAAAGATCTTAAAAAGGGGGCACCCAGAAAAATGGAGGGAACCAAAATACTTGGACTGTAAGCAGTTTGGGGCAGAAGCTGTCTTTCGTTCTGTGTTTGTAAAGTGCCTAGCACAAAGGGATCCATCACTGGGATTTCCAGGTGCTACACCAATACAGACAAACAGTAGTAATAGTTAAGTCATTTATGAAAATTTAGGCCTAGAGCTTTGTGTCAAACCCTCCTCAAATAGAGAGGAGCAGGTCACCGGCACTACATTCTCAGCATGAAATGCTGGCTTTCTGCTAAAAGCATTAGTAAATCTCCCATTCACTTCAATGGGGCCTGGACTCTTCCCATGGCTTTTAAGTGTGCTGGATGTCAGAGGCCCTCAGCCTCTGCAAAGCCAACTTGCTTCAGCAGTAGCCAATTGCTCTGTCAGCACTTTGACCCCAAACTGGCTAGTGGCTCCTAATACTGTTTATTTTGGAAGTGGCTTTAAAACTTTGGACTCCACTGAAGCTTGTCTGGCTCTTTATTGAGGCCACATCCAGCTGTTATTGCTCTCACTAAAATGTACTGATTAAATTACAATTCTAATTGTTTTCCTTGTTGCACATATATAAATTCTATTTGCTAAGAGCAATCCAAGGTATTTCAGGCTGCGCACTTCTAGCTGCATCACTGAGCTTCCTCCAGCAATTCTAGTGACTCCTATTCCACTCCTGACCTTACACAAAATGGGACCCCATCACTGCACAAAGCCCTGCCCTGCTGTGCCCCTTATCTCTCTTTTATGAGAACTTTCTGACGTGGCTTGCTCCCTTAGGCTTCCCTCTGGTGGGAACGGTGGAAAAGTGCAATCCACACATCACTGCAGGCACCCTCCAGAGTATAAGCTGCTGGAGGTGTAGGATCCTCCCCCCAGACAGGTCACATTCATGGCTTCAAGCCACTCACGCTAGCTGGGAGAAGCTTTTTTATGTTCTTGCTCATTTGTATTAAAATGTTTTTTTTTTTTTGCTTGCCATATCATCCCCTTCCCCCAGCAGACTCTCTCTAGAGAGATATCCCACCTTCCGCTCATCTTGCGGACCCAACTGTGCTCAGTGGCTTGCTCCCACCCATCACTATTACTTCTTCCACTCCATGACTTTGATTAATTCCCCTCCATGTGTTGGTCAGCAGGGGCGCTCTAACGAGGATCACTTTTCCCCACCTTCTGATAGTTTATCCAACGGTGGAGAGTGTGGGCATTATCATTATGTCTTAACATTATGATTTCCTACAGTAGCTCCTCAAGGCCCCAGTCCAGATCAGGCCTCATTGTACAAGGCACTGTACAAACACAGAATAGGAGAGTCTCTCGGCTAGAGAGCTTACAGTGTAAATAGCCAAAGGCTGGGAGAACAGGCAGTATTATTCCCTTTTTACAGAGAGGGAACTGAGGCCCAGAGGGCTGTAAGTGACTTCTCCAAGGTCACCCAGGCAGTCTGTGGTGAAGCCAGGAACTGAACGTGGTTCGCCCGAGTCCCAGCATAATATCTTAGCCACAAGACCTTCCTTTCCTCCGGCAGCAATGTTAAGCAGCCCTGCCCTTGCAGATCAATCTCAGTGGACATGTTTACCCTTCAAATATCTCATGGCACCTCTTCCTCAGCCCATCCCATAAGCCGTTCTTTCCTCCTTGCTTGGAAAGTCGTTGCCGTCAACCCACCCAGACCAACCCAGATCAGCGCTGGAGGTAGCTGGGTCTCCAATCAAAGAACTGTTTGCTTAGGAGCCCTCTGCATGTGACTGATGGAGCTGCTAGCCCTAATCCTCCTTGCAGGGGCTACTGGATGGCCTTAGGCATGACCCCATGTTGCTAGACTGGCAAAGCCCCATGGTATTGATAGCCGACTTTCTCTAGCGATAGTCCTCTCCCTGCTGCAGAAGAGTTGACTCCCGCCCCAGGCATCTCTGTTTAAAAAAAGGAGAGTCTCTAACGAGTCCAACTGAGCATCTAAACCTCTTGAAGGTCACTCCTCAGTGAAGGACACAGCTGGCCGCAGCTGGTTCCTTGGCTAAAAGACTCTGGAGTACACACGAAAAAGGGATGCGTTTGGCAGCTTCACCAGCTGCTCAGGAGAATACATGGCGATGGTCTGGTCGCCTTTCTTCTTCATCATCCTCCCACACTGTCAGGTATGGCTTGGGCATCCACCAGTTTCTGCCTGTTAGTTTGGTCTTGTACTGATCTGCTCAGGCTTCTGAGTGTCACCTGGATGGATCTGGCTTCTCTCTCTATTGTTCCGTGTCCATTTCACATGCAGTTGATCTCTTGCTCAAACCTGCTGCATACTGATTTATGTACCCTGGTGTTCCTTTCTTTAATAGGTTTGGTTTTATGTGACTTTGGGAGGGAGCAATACCAAACAGAAGCGTAGGTCTGCGTATTGAACAGAGAACCTTGTTTCTTGCATAACATGATCTTAAACAGCAGTCCACGAAGCAGAAACCAGAGCCTAGCGTGAAACAGAATGGGACATGTAAGGACAATATGTTCCCGCTTTCTCACTGGGCTGCCAGTTCATAGGCTTCCTTCCACCTTTAACTATTTTACTTTCTCCTCCTATTTAGCCACTGCCCATCCTGTAGCAGTCTATATGGAGGCTGCCATGATCTGCAGTCCCACACCCTGGGAACCTGCTCCATGGAACATGCATAACAGAAACAGACTCATCTGGTTGCAAGTTAGGTCCTGAAATGAAAAGAGATGCCTGGAAAAGGGGCTTGGGGCAGTGGGAAAAGAAGGGGTACAGCAGTACAGTGAAAGGTTTACAGGACCAGTACTGTTCAACATATTCATAAAGGATCTGGAAAAAGGGGTACACAGTGAGGTAGCAAAATTTGCAGACTATGCAAAATTACTCATGATTGTTAAGTCCAAAGAGAGACTGAAGAGTTGCAAAGGGATGTCACTAAACGGGGCAACAAAGTGTCAGATGAAATTCAGTGTTGGTAAATGCAAAGTAATGCATACTGGAAAATATAATCCTAAATATATACATAAAACAATGGGGTCTAAATTAGCTGTTGCCACTCAAGAAGATGATCTTGGAGTCACTGTGGATAGTTTTCTGAAAACATCTGCTCAATGTGCAGCAGCAGTAAAAAAAAAAGCAGCAAATAATGTAAGGAACCATTCGAAATGGATAGATAATAAGGCAGAAAATATAATGCCGCTATATAAATCCATGGTATGCCCACACCTTGAATACTGCATGCAGTTATGGTCACCCCATCTCAAAAAAAAAAAAAGCTATCTTAGAATTGGAAAAGGTACAGAAAAGAGCAGCAAAATAATTAAGGGACTGGAACAGCTTCTGTATAAGGAGAAATTAAAAAGACTGGGATTTTCAGCTTGAAAGAGACGACTCCGAGGGGATATGACAAAGGTCTATAAAATCATGACCGGTGTGGAGACAGTGAATAAGGAAGTGTTATTTAATCCTTCACATAACTCAAGAACTAGGGGGTCACCCAATTAAATTAATAGGCAGCAGGTTTAAAACAAACTAAGGGAAGTATTTCTTCACACAACATGCAGTCAACCTGTAGAACTCATTGCTAAGGGATGTTGTGAAGGCCAGTACTATAATGGAGATTCAAAAAAAGATTTAGATAAATTCATGGAGAATAGGTCCATCAATTGCTATTAGTCAAGATGGTCAGGGATGCAACCCCATGGTCTGCGTGTCCCTAAAAATACTGACTGCCAGAACCTGGGAGTGGATGACAGGGAAAGGATCACTCACTGATTACCTGTTCTGTTCATTCCCTCTGAAGCACCGGGCATTGGCCACTGTCAGAAGACAGGACACTGGGCTCGATGGACCATTGGTCTGACTCAGTATGGCTGTTCTTATGAGAAATGAATGTCCATACAGGGTCAAGTCCCGGAACAACATAGTTATTTAGTGGTGATTAGAAGGAAAGGTTCTCTACAGGGAAATGCCAGAGGAACTGGGTCAGAAGCTCAATACTAGATGATGACTGCATTTGATGAATCAGAGTGCAGGTAACAGGAAATGTTCTTGTGCAGATGAGACTGAGCTGTGGTATGATGCTAAGTCAGACAAGGCTCTGAGCCTACTCCCATTGACATCTAAGACAAATGTCCCATTGCCTTTGATGGACCCAAATCCAGGAAACTTAGTGGATAGGGCACTAGAGCAGGACACCTGGGTTCTATGCCCAGCTCTGCCACTGACCTGCTCCTTGACCTTGGGCAAGTCATTTCCCCAGTTTCCCCTCTCGCCCCTTATTTGTCATTTCTATTTAAATTATAAGCTGTGTCAGACAGGGACCATCTCTCCATGTGTTTATACAGCACCTACTGCAATGGCCCCTATCTCTGTTGACATCACGAGGTGTGATAAACCCGATCCTACAATGGGAGCTTAAAATGACAGGCACCTCTAAGTTGGGGTGAAAATGGGTTTTCATTTAAAGAGGACTCTGACACTTATATCCAGCCAGGGGAATGATGGAAAGACCGTAGCAGACAGCCATCATCTCTCAGGATCCCTGCAAGATGACCTCTCTGCATCCTGGAGCTGCCGCTTCAGTTGTGAGCACAAAGCATGTGCTGACCCTGCTCTCGGATCCAGCCCCGCACACAGCAGTAAATAGGTTCTGAAGCCTGGACAGAATTTATCAGGGTTCCTTGGTGCTACGCTGCCAGCCCATCCCCGGTAGGCTCCAGCTTGTCATCTTAGATTCTCTCCGTTGTCACTCACTTAATGGACGTGCCTAACGTGCAGGACTGGGAGAATGGAGTTCGCGGATGAGGCCAACATTTCTCAGCAGAGACAGAACAGGAAGGACAGCCAGCACGAACCAAGGGTTTCTTCCGTCGCTTCTCTGAAAGGCCCAGCCTCGCGTGTCTGTCTCTGGGCCAGGATCCTAGAGCTGAAAGGCTCCAGCGATGTCTGTTTGGGCCGTGCTTCTGGAGGGCCTCATTCTTCAGAAAAGATCAGGGCCAGATGGCTGGAGACCCACACCCAGCTCCGTCTATGGCAATTGTCTGGAGAGGCAGTCCCAGCTTACTTTGTCCTCTCAAGGGACAAACAGGATTTACTAACTCGTAGTTCCTCCAAACATGGTCCTTCTTTCCCAGTCCCCCACTTGGTTCCCCTGGCCCTCATCAGCCTCCATATGTCTGTCTGTCTCTCCCTACCTCGTCTGCAGTGTACTGACATGGCAGTGACTCATTCACGCCTGCTGGCTCCCTGCGGTAATTACCAGCGGAGCTCTCTCTCGTCACAGCTCTTAAGGTGGGCTCACGCTGCGATAAATAAGCTGCTTAGCAGCATGGAAAGAAATGGTATTTAAAGTTTAATATCTTTTTTTTAGCCCCTCTTCAAAGAGCGCTGATTGTGAGAGCTGTTTCGGGAAAATGCAACGTGCTTTCACTCTGCAGCGGGGTGAGGGGGTGCTGGGGCAGAAGGGGGGGATGGTTTGTGGTGACAACTAATGAGGAAATCAGGCTGTGTTCCCCCTTTCTAGCTGCCCTAAGCTTGTCAACTGACTGACCCTCATTATAAAGTTGAATTTCAGCCTGGTAGCTTAGGTCTGCCACCGCATCTCCCCATCCAACGCCTTCCTCCAGAGGAGAAGGACAAGGCGCTGGTGGGCAGTTGTGCCCTCCCCAGTTTCCAGGGGCATCTCAAGCCCTTGCTGTGGAGAAATGAGCTCAGCCAGGCTGCCTTTTCCCACAGTGGCAGTCTGCAGGCCCCGGAGTGAGTGAGGGGCAGAGGGAACCAGAGCTCAGCGGGAGAGGGCTGTTCGCACAGACTGCTGCCCCCCACCCGGCTTGCCACCGAGCAACCAGCCTCCAAAATTTGCAAAAAAGCCAAACATTGTGAAGCCCATTTCTGCAGATATTAAAAAAAAAGGAAAGAAAAAGACGTTGCCCTTCTGCATTTTCCATCCAAGGACCACACAGGGAAAGCACCAGTCCATAGTGTTTATGTGATTCATAGCCCCTCTGCTGGGTCTTTGCACGGGGTGGATTCCGTCATTGCTACGTTAAGTCTCCCAATGCTCCCATGCGAGAGGGTGAGAGCATTATCCTCACATAGAGACGGGGAAACTGAGACCCAAGGCGATGAAATGACTTGCCCAAGGTCACACGGAGAATCATTAGCAGAGCTGAGAATGGACCCCAGTCCAACCACTAGGCAGCACTGTCTTGGGGGGAGCCAAGTTGCAGCTACCACATGCCTATTTCTATTGTCCTAGCACCTGCAGCCAATCAGATTCTGGTTCAGGGGGTGGAGGAGGGGGGGTTTGAAGGCATCAGCAGCGCCTTGCAGGCAAGGCCCCAGGGAGCAGTGAACGTGGGTGGAAGGTGCCCTGATTGGAGCCTGTGGGAGGACAAGGCAAGAAGGATACGGCAGGCCCTACCCTACATGTTCTGTGCCTTGTAAGGTGGCAGTGTTAGGCAAGCGGGAGTGGGAGGCGGGGGATGGGGGAGGAGACGGCTGCTATGAATTATGCGTTCAGATTTCACACCTACAGAAGGCTGGCAGACTCCAAACAAGCTCTCTGAATTCAAAGCTCCATGAATCAAGTTACCAGGAACACGTGAGTGATTCTAAAGGCTTGTACTGCTTTGAGTAACAATTTATAACAACAAAAGCCTCATTTAAGACAGGGACCCCTGTGGGAATGTTCCTATTCATTTCCCTCTTCTGTGGGTAATTGCAGGAAAATGACATTTAAGTTATTTTACAAAAGTGGCAAGGAAAAAGAGAGAGAGACCGCTGCTGCAGAGGGGTGAAGGAAAGGTAGTCTGGCTCAGATTCCCAGGGGGCTAGCTATCTGAATGGTGATCCTGGGTGGGTGCGGGAAAAGGTCTATAAGGGATGAGGGGGAAGGCAAGGTCCTGAACTGTTACATCAGTGCAGGGTATGTCCTTTAACTGCACACGAGCAGTGGAATTCAGGTGCTCGTACACCAAGGTTGGAATCCCACCACCAATGGAGAGAGATGGATTCCTTGCACTAGTGTGGATCCTGCTGTGCTCAGTGGGTGGGAACTGGATCCGTGGTACCAATGCCCAGGTGAGTGGGTCCTGCTGTGCTCACAGATTTTGGAGTCGGAGCCTTGGCCCTAGTGTTCAGGTGAGCAGATCCTGGCTCACACAGAACCTGGGAGTCAGAACCCAGCCAGTTTGGCCATAGCTGGAGATGGAGCTCCACACATGGTGGGACCTGTAGTCCAGAGAATCCTCTTTCTAGAAGCCTGGCTGGTGTGTCTTCTCAGAGTTGCCAGATTTGGGTTGGGGAGGAATTTCCCCCCCAGGCTGGAACCTGATTGTTTTGCCTTTCTCTGCAGCTTCAGGCATTGGTGGCACCTTGGTCTCCTGTTCTCAATCCTGTAGCATCCCATTCACCCTCCTAAAGACTGAAATGCTTTGGGCTGACTAGAGTCTTTGGGGTTAACATAGGGGTATCTGGGTGAATATTAATGGCCTGTGATATACAGGGGGTCAGACTAGATGATCTAATGGGCCCTTCTGGCCTTAAACTCTATGAAATCCTGGCACTCATGTCCAGGTGTGTGGATCCCGGTGTGCTCAGGGAATGAGCATTTCAAAACATTTCACTCACATTTCTAGGGGACCCCTAATGACTGAGCATAGGCAGGGGTTATTGAACCGACACTGCTGCAAAAAAATCAAACATGTTGTCACAAGGAAGGGCAGGGACTGGGAGAAGGCAAAGGGGGCTGTCAGAAGGCAGCTGATTTGAAGGACAAGCAATAAGTTTCTCTCTCTCATCAAGCCAGTCCCTCACCAATCAGTCTAGGAGATGCACGCCTGCTGTTCTCAGTACTCCTAGAGCTGGGTTATATAATCCTCTGGTAATTTTTTTTTTTTAAAAGGGGTCTCCCTCAGGTCCACTAGCAACACATGCACTTTCTGAAAGAAGCTTGTACGGGCAACCTTGACAAGCTGAGTAGTAGATGCAGCGTGCTGAGTAACTTGGACAGGGCCCACTGAACCATGTTGGATGCCATCAACAAGCCCATCCTTCCCAAGGAGAGGGCAGACACTGAATGTTATTTAGCATTTATGTTGCGCTATCACCCACAAATGAGAAGAAATGGAAGAAAAGCAAACCTAGACTCTCGCAGTGAGGAAGACGCAGCGGCAGACACTAGAGAGGTGTGAAGCGTTTGCAGTGGGATGCAGAACTCTTCCCAAGTCTGGGCTTGCAACATCCAGGTCCCTACCACATACACAAGTTTGTAGATACTATGAGGAAAAAAAAGAAAAATCCTGAGGGGGCTGTAAAGCAGAGACGACCCGGGCCTGCCGATAGTGGGGGTGTGAGGGGAAGCAGTGTTATTGGGCATGCTCAGTAGAAGCCAAACAGCAAAGCTGGGGGCATGTGACCCTGTATGCCCCCCCCCACCCCACACACAAAGTAACCTGAGACCACTTTATTTTCCCCCAAGAGCCTTGGTAAAAACCTGGCAGGTTTGCATGGCTTGGTTAGGAACCCTACCCTAGTAGAAGGGGTTAGAAGTAACCTGGTTGGGAATTTTCCACGTAAAGTTTTTCAAAGTGGCAAATGCCAATTCATTACACTCAAAACTGTGTGCGGGAAATGGTTGGTTCTGACCACTGGAAAAACATTGGAAAAAACACAACAACCTTTAAAAAGTTGTGAAAACAGCCTGTTGATATGTTTTTTTTTTGGGGGGGGGGGGAAGTGTTTAAAATGTTTATTTTAAAGGTCAACATTGTAACAAAAAATAGTTTGTTTGACCTGATTTCCACCCCATCTTTTATTTTTGGTGGGGGGGGGGATTATTAGTTGACTAAAATTGGAGGTGTTGGCAAAAATGTGAGATTTTGACTTTTCATCTAAATGTGGGAAGGGAAAAAATATTTTAAAGTTCTCATTTCCCTCCAAGCTTTGACTGGAAGGTCTCTTTCAACCACCCCCTTACTAAGGGCACAAATGAGTCTCCATCAGCCTCTGTACTGGGCGGGGGGGGGGGGAAGAGAGCCATTCAGAAGAAGTGTAAGAGTTTAGTTTTCGTCAGGGATGCAACCCCAGGCTTTGGATGTCCCTAACCTCTGATTGCCATAACCTGGAAGTGGATGACAGGGGAAGGATCACCCAGTGACTCCCTGTTCTGTTCATTCCCTCTGAAGTATCTGACATTGGCCACTGTCAGAAGACAGTGATTCACCAAGGGCAAGTCATGCCTGACCAACCTGATTGCCTTCTCTGATGAGATAACTGGCTCTGTAGTATGGAGAAAGCAGCGGACACGATATACCTTGACTTTAGCAAAGCTTTTGATATGGTCTCCCACAGCATTCTTGCCAGCAAGTTAAAGTAGTATGGATTGGATGAATGGACGACAAGGTGGATAGAAAGCCGGCTAGATCATCAGGCTCAATGGGTAGTGATCAATGGCTCGATATCTAGTTGGCAGCTGGTATCAAGCAGAGGTGCCCCAGGATCTTGGGGCCGGTTTTGTTCCACATCTTCATTAATGATCTGGATGATGGGATTAATTGCACCCTCAGCAAGTTTGCAGATGACACTAAACTGGGGGGAGAGGTAGATATGCTGGACGGTAGGGATAGGGTCCAGAGTGACCTAGACAAATTGGAGGATTGGGCCAAAAGACATCTGATAAGGTTGAACAAGGACAAGTGCAGAATCCTGCACATAGGACAGAAGAATCCCATGCACTGCTATGGGCTGGGGATTTACTGGCTAAACTGCAGTTCTGCAGAAAAGGACCTGGGGATTATAATGGATGAGAAGCTGGATATGAGTCAGCAGTGTGCCCTTGTTGCCAAGAAGGCAAACGTCATATTGGGCTGCATTAGTTGGAGCATTGCCAGCAGATCGAGGGAAGTGATTATTCCTCTCTATTCAGCACTGGTGAGCCCACATCTGGAGGACTGTGTCCAGTTTTGGACCCCCCACTACAGAAAGGATGTGGAGAAATTGGAGTCCAGTGGAGGGCAATTAAAATGATTAGGGGGCTGGGGCACATGACATATGAAGAGCAGCTGAGGGAACTGGGATTATTTAGTCTGCAGAAGAGAAGAGTGAGGGGGGATTTGATATCAGCCTTCAACTACCTGAAGGAGGGTTCCAAAGAGGATGGAGCTCAGCTGTTCTCTGTGGTGGCAGGCGACAGAACAAGGAGCAACGGTCTCAAGTTGCAGTGGGGTGGGGGGGAATCTAGGTTGATATTAGGAAAAGTTATTTCACGAGGAGGGTGGTGAAGCACTGGAATGGGTTACCTAGGGAGGTGGTGGAATCTCTGTCCTTAGAGGTTTTGTAAGGCCTGGCTGGGATGATGTAGTTGTGGTTGGTCCCGCTTTGAGTAGGGGGTTGGACTAGATGACCTCGAGGTCTCTTCCAACCCTAATCTTCTGTGATTCTACGACAGGATACTGGGCTAGATGGACCATTGGTCTGACCCGGTATGGCTGTCATGTTCTTCTAAGAACCCTGACGTGGGCTCAATAGGGGATATCTGGGTGAACTGTACTGGTCTGTGATGTACAGGAGCTAAAACTAGATAATCCTGTTCTTTCTGAAACCCTATGAAACTCTGGGACTGTTTTATATTGGGTATAGAGACAGCCCCTTCCCAGAATCAGACACAGGGAGGTCTGGGAAGCGTGAAACAGCCTCTTCCTCCTAAGTGGAGCTGCCTTCTCTTTTGTATCACTTTAGAGCCTTGCTGTATATTAGAACAGATTTAAATTCCTTAGACAGGATTAAGCCCAGGTGAAGGCCCATGCTTTTCATCTCTCATGAGTTACAAAGAGAACATTACATTGTTTTCCTGCCATGCTCAGACAGCCACTGAGGAACGGGAAGGCCGAGGCTAGTGAAATCCGTTGCACTTTGCAGATGGCCTGTGTGTATGTGTAAAATAATTTTTATGATCCATAGCAGAAGGGCAAAGGGGTGCGTGTGTCTTGTTTCTGTGATCAAGATAATTGGCCCTGCAATGGTAAAGGCGAGTTGGCTATCAGGCCTCTAACAAAGTGTGTGAGAGGCAAAAGTGACATGACGACAAGTCCTGCGAACATCCAGGGCCTGCACTTCCCTGTCAAGCATATTATTGCAACCCTTCCGCTCATGTTCGGAAAGTCAATTGGAGGCAATGACTATGCTGGGAAAGGCTGGGATAGGATTGGGGTGTCACAGCTTTGCCACAAGTCCCTGCATGGGATGGCCCCTTTCCTCTGCCCCTCCCAAACATGTATTTTTCCCAGCTAAGAAACATACAGCCATGTCTGGGAGTACTGCCTGCCCTTCCCGTTCCCCCAGTTTGCACAGACTGCTCTCTCAGGTGGTGATGGTGCGGAGCCTTCATGGTTGAGCTCAGGGCATGGACACTTAAATGGGTCTACATCATTCTTGCTAATAGGGCGGGGGCCTTTTATCAGAGTCTCCCCTCTAAAATCCAGCAGGCCACAGCTATGGGAACCTTCACCATTTTTGGCATGTTCCCCCTCATTCTGCAGATGCTCTGCCCATTCTTGTCTATGCATCCCCACCTCCATTTGTTATTTAGCTCTCTACAACACAGACCAGAATGGGTCACTGGAGAGCACCACACTTCCCTGTCTTCAAGCCCAACCTGTTCCATCTCTTTTGCTCCCAGTCCACATTCAAAGCTGAAATTTCAATGACCAACATTGCACTACCATGCACCAAAGAAGAAGCAGAAAGGAGGCTCTGAACATGCGCTGGGCGGAGACCCTAGTGAAATGGTTACTTCAATGTTGCTGGGACTTTGGGTCTCAGGTTCTTAGAGCCATGGATAGACATCTTTCATGTTTTACATATAAATAAACTTCCTTACTTTCCTTTATTGCTAGATCATATAATCATTCAACTGATTTGTTTAGCTCTAGCAGGTGGTTTTGAAATGATCACACTTGGCATTTTGTTAGCTTTTCAGTAGCAGAGGAGGAGTTGTTTAACAGAAATTCAGGAGGTGAATGAATGTACAGGAAAGCACCCACTAGCTTTACCTCTTCTTGGTTTTAAAAAAAGTTAGATAGAAGAAGAAATGTTGAAAAACCAGCTCTCAAGGGAAAATCATCAGAGGAAACTACTAAAAGCAAACAAAGCGTGAAACATAGGAACATGTCCATTGATTCATGGTGGCTCACTTGACTGACAGCGCTTTCAGCAGTATCCTGGAGTCATCCCCATGTAACCCCATTTTTTGCACACCAGAGGAGTAGTGCTGGGTCAGATTCTGATCTCATTTATTCCATAAAGAGAAGATTAATTTATTTCTCTTCAGTGGAGCTACAGGTTCTTCATTACTGTAAGAGGAAGATGATAATTTGGTCTATAGCACTTAAATAAATCAGATGCAAGTATTTGTTAAAATACTTGAAATAAACAAAACAAACAGAGGTTTTTTTCATTGCAGTAGCAGCCAGAGACCACAGTCTGGATTCCATTGTACTGGATACTCAAAAGACATAGTTCCTGACTCCATCTTCCCAATCCATGTACAGAAGAGTTTTCACTAGCAAAACAGGCCACCCGCTAGCTTTAGCCCTATTGTCATGGCCCAGGAATGCAGCCTTACTGTTCCTGTTCAGGAGAAAACCCTAGAATTTTGTAAGCTATCACTTTTCCTTTCTGTCCCTTCCCAAAACTTTCTTATCCCAAAGGATCATAAAGGCAAATCCCCATTTGTCCTCAGCCACTATTTTAGATCATCTCCCTACCTAATCTTCTACAACATAACCCCAGTTTACTTCCCCCAGAGAAAGGAGAGAAGCACCTAAAGGGAGTTTATATACTGTCCAAGTCCCTCCCTTCTCTCAGCTGTCTGCATTTATGGCCCCGCCTTGCTCCAGCTCACGCCCTAAGGAGTTTCAGCTGGTCTTCATCATCAGCTCTGCTGTTCCATTGATCAGGGAATGGTTTGGCTTCCTCAGACCTTTCCTTGAAACTTTAACCCTTTGTGTACCCTAGAACATCACCAAAGACTGGCGAAGGCAGGAGAATTGCCCAAGCTACCACAAGGAGATTTTGTCCAGGGGCTGATCTATTTTCATAAGGGGTGCACTGCTTTTGTAGCCCCCTCTCCCATAGCCTAGCCCTCGTGCCAGTTTGTGCAGCAGTACTCCTGGAGACTATATTTACACCCAGAGGGGTGACGTTCCATTTCAGCACGAGCATCTTGTTTACGCCTTAAAACAGCTGTTTTTTTAATGGAGAGGCATGGAGTGCTTTGACCTGGGCCAAGATCCTCAAAGGATCTGGGCCCTAGTGAACATTTCCATGTGGCTGACAGAGCTGGTTCTCTCACATGTGTGAGTCTCCAGCAAAGCAATGAACCTTGCTGAGAAATATAGTCAAGTCCAGACTCCTGGAGGCTTTTCAGAGGCAAAGCTAGTGAAAATCTAAGCCCAGTTCTGCCCAGCTGTGTCTCACAGCTGTATGTTTTTATTATTCATAATGGAACAGGGCTCCATTGTGCTAGGAGCTGTACATGCTAATAGTAAGAGATTACTGTCCAAGATCTTGATTCATCAAGTCACAACATTCTAGGGATGCCTATCTCTGTATGGTGCCCACTGCACGATTAGGGCCTATTCTTGTCACCTTGTGTCTTCTCAGCAGTCACTGCTGACCATTCCTCTCCTTCTTTCCAAGTCTCATGAGTTCTGCTGACCTCAGTGGGCTGCTTAAGAGTTTACTTGTTTGGTCAGCTCATGACACCGGACTGACGCATCAGGGAAAACCCTTCTACTTCCACTGCCAAGGGAATAAAGGCCTTTCATAGGATGCTTCTTGGAGAAAGTTGGTGGAACTCTTGTTCCATGTGGCTGCTATGGGGAGAGGTCTCTGGAGCTGGGTATCCTAACTTGTCCCAGTGCTGGTATTGGGTTGAGCAGATGAGACCGGTAGGCAAGCTTCACATTCTTATTTCTGCTGCTCCTGAGGACCAGGGGCGTTTTATAGGCCTACTTCTTGCAGGAGAAGGAGCTTGC
This sequence comes from Dermochelys coriacea, assembly GCF_009764565.3. Classification (NCBI taxonomy): domain Eukaryota; kingdom Metazoa; phylum Chordata; order Testudines; family Dermochelyidae; genus Dermochelys; species Dermochelys coriacea. The sequence continues at coordinate 10,989,992 of NC_050083.1, read as the reverse complement.
TGTCTATATAAGAGGTGACCTTCCAGCTGAAATGAGCACAGAACACCATCTAGCAACTTAGCCACAAGCAGGTGCCATTTTAGTTTCCTCAATAGAACTGGTTCTGGGGGACCACTAAGGGCCCTGGATTGAGTGTCTCCTTCATTGCGATGCACAGAAGACACTCGCAGCAATCTCAACCATTGGATGAAGAGTGGAGGTTGGTTGCATTCACCTCTAGTTTCTCTTTTCTGGAATTGGAAAAGGTCCAGAAAAGGGCAATAAAAATTATTAGAGGTATGGAGCGTCTGCCATATGAGGAGAGATTAATAAGACTGGGAATTTTCAGCTTGGAAAAAAGATAACTAAGGGGGGATATGATGGAGGTCTATAAAATCATGACTGGTATGGAAAAAGAAGATAAGGAAGTGTTATTTACTCCTTCTCAAAACACAAGAACAGGGGTCACCAAATGAAATCAATAGGCAGCAGGTTTAAAACAAACAAAGGAAGTATTTTTTTCACACAATGCACAGTCAACCTCTGGAACTCCTTGCCAGAGGATGTTGTGAAAGCCAAGACTATAACAGGGTTCAAAAAGAGGTAGATAAATTCATGGAGGATAGGTCCATCAATGGCTATTAGCCAGGATGGGCAGGGATGGTGTCCCTAGGTTCTGTTTGCCAGAAGCTGGGAATGGGTGACAGCGGATGGATCACTAGATGATTCCCTGTTTTGTTCATTCCCTCTGGCGCACCTGGTATTGGCCACTGTTGGAAGACAGGATACTAGGCTAGATGGATTTTTGATCTGACCCAGTATGGCCGTTCTTATGTTCTTATGTTCTTATGTTAGTGTTTGGCTAGCAGCCAACAGGTGCAGTAGAGTTCATTCTGCACATTGGCACAGGATTTCTCAGGCTGCCATCCATTTGCTTCTGGTGTTGCATTCCTAGGTAAACAGAATGTCCCATGGGGTGGGAGGTGGGTAGACTTATTTCTTTTATGATCAACAGGACCACAAAGGCCAGTTCAGCTTGAGAGGGGCCTTCAGTAGCCTGCTTAGTTCTAGCCACATGTAAAACCTTTATTTTATTATAAACAAAACCTCTCTCATATTTGCCTCCAGTTTGAGAAGAAGACGGCCTATCGCCAAAGGACTAATGAAGTATTCTAGTTGCCATCAAAAGGTTTTATCTTTGAGCATAAACAGAAAGCAAGAGGAAGAGGGCTTATTATTATTTTCCATTCAATGATGTTGAATGTTTAATCACAGTTTCACAAGGGTGCGTGTTTCTCTTTGGATTTCTCCCTGTGCTTCAGTGGCTCACCTTGGCTTGGTTACAGACCTCAGGCTAGTCTCAATGGACTCTCTTTCTTTGTCTGGACTAGTCTGTTATCACTAGTTTGTTGAAAGGCCTTTAGGAGCAGTGGGGGAGATAGGGTTTTTATTTATTTATTTATTTATTTTGCAGGGTTTTATAACAGTGCTTTTGTAATGTAAATTTCTTATTGGAGAGAAATTTTAATAAAATATGTGTTTTCTTCTGAACTGTTGGCAGGGACATTTGATCAGGTTCCCTTGGTGTGGAAGAATATCTGGAGCTGTATTAGGAATTTCTGGCACATTGTTATACCCAAGAACTCAAGATAATTCCAGATTGGCATCCAAAGAAGCAGTTTAGGTCTTTCTGTAGGAGTTCTGATATCAAATGCAAGACTTGATGTTATTACATTTGTTCCAGATGAATGACTATTTTTTCCAGAATTTGGAAAGCAAAGATCTAAATTTCCACAGTTCAGAAAGTGGAGTAACTCTACCGGGAGCCTGACTGGCCTTTTTTGGAAACCTGGTTTCTGAGAGAGAATTAAATAAAATTCAAATATTCTAACCACATAGATTCTCAGAGGAATCTATACATTGCCATTAATGAACAAAGTTGGTCAACATTTTTCTTTTAAAAAATATTGAAATTTGACCATTTTTCAAAAATGGATATTTTGTGAAAACATTTCATTTAAAAAAAGTCCTAATGCTTAATAAAAAATGTAGCACTTTTGCTGTTTTTTCCTTTCTGTCTGTCAGTTACCAGTTTTGATTGGTCAGCTTAGCCACATGGTAGGATGGTCTGTTTGTTTTTTTTAAAGAAAAAAAATTCCTTTTCAATGGTTTCCAATGTCAAAAATGACATTTTAAAAAAATCTTGGAAAATCTGCAGAATGAAAAATCAGGAAAACAATTCACACATTCTGGGGCTACTCAGAGATGTTCTTAAGTGCTGGATCAGGGACAGAGTTCTCAGTATGTTGCAGGACTGGTCCAGAATGGATTAACTAAGCATCTGGAGGGTTTTCTTTGAATCACCAGCTCCAGCAGAGTTAATGGATTCATCTATTGAGTATTCAGCCCACCTTCCCAGGGCAACCAACCCACAGAACTCAAGCATTGTATTCCCAGGAACGTGGTTTCTGAGCCCCTGGGCTAAACAAGATCACTTCCATGTTTAACCAATCCAAAGAGATGTTCTATGAGTTTCGACCTGTGTTACAAATGGCACTGGGTAGGAAACTCAATCCTGACTACCTCTGTTATTGACATGCACAATTTCAGTGCAGGATGATCGTGGATTCCTGAGCAGCTATTGTATCCTGGGTTTTATTTGTAGAGAAAAAAATGTAGAAACCTTACATTCTTTTTCTGTTATTCTCCTTCCTTTGAAGTCAGAGGTGAAATATTGGTGGTTGTCCTTAGTATGACTTGTGGAACTATTGGTTATGAATAATTTTCATTAAGAATTTCAGCTCTGTTTCAGGAAATCACTTAACTTTTTAACTACTTAACTATAAGCACATACTTAAATCCCATTGACTTCAACAGAGCTGCACCTTTCCTGAATCAGGGCCTTAGTCTGGTTAGCAAATTGTGCATGAACTGATCCTGCTTTTATACGAATGGATTTATTATTTGTAAGTATTCACTAAACAGGTTGGGCTAATTATTATCTCAGCCTATGGGCTCTTGCTCTTTGCTTTACACTATTTGTTACTCATTCATTATTAATTTTGTATGATTGGTCTAGCATATCACATGGTATTGTTTTTGCTAAACAGGAGGAAAAAATAATTAACAAAAAATGGAGAACATACTTTCTTATATAAATCTTTATACTAACATGGGTGAAACATTCAATATTTGCAAATATTTTAATACATTCTCTGCAGCTGTCCAAATACTAAAGTATAATGAATAACGTGACTCTGTGAATCATACTACATTAAACTGATTGCTTTAATTCACTATGGGCCAGATTTTTATTTGATAAGCAGCTATCGGAAGTCAATGGGAATGAGATTAGAGTTGGTTGGAAAGTGGGGGGTTTTTTCCATGGAAAATTTTGACTTTCAAGCAAAAAAGCTGCAACCTGAAAAACAAAATTTTGGGGAGTGTGAACATTTTTGTTTAGTTGAAACCCCCAATTTTCTCTTGAAAAACATTGTTGAGGGGAAATGTTTGCCCAATGTTGGGTAGAATTTGGCTGCAGGGTTTTGTGTGGAATGCTCTAAAGTGAAGCCGAGCTGAAAGTATTTCCCTCCGTTGTTAGTTATCAAATATTGAAGTTAGTTAGTTAGTGGCAATATCAAAGTGGAAGTTTTTCCATTTAGAAAACAAGCCCCCTCCTTTTCTCTGAAACTCCTTTTACTCCACTGCCTGCAGGATGTCTTTCCCTTCTGTAAGCAGGAGCAGCAGGGTCTGAGTCCTCCTTATGTACAACCTAGTCTCTGTCCACCACTCCAAATGCTTCATCAACCCAGCCAGCTTCCTCCCGGCTCCTGGAACTCAGGGAGCTGCTATCGTTTACTGTGCAGCTCCCCATCTCCTCACAAATAACGTCTGCTCAGTGAGAGAACCAAGTGTCAGAACCAATCGATTGACAAGCTAGCCACCCACCGCAGTGCCCTGCTCATTAGAAACAATTTGCATGCTGAACATCAGGATGACAGCCCTAGCAAGGGATTTGTTTAGCTAATTTAGAGTAATGGAGAAGAGAAATTAATCACTTTAACACGGATGCTCCCTGGCACGGTCAGTCTAGTAGTCATCCCGCCCACCTGTCAGCTCTGAACCCCCTCCCTATTTCCTTGCCTCTGCGCCCCTGAGCGGAGAGTACCATGTTACAATCACAGGCCCAGAAAAACAGGCCAGGAGCTGTCAGCGCAGAGAAAAACCACAAGGCAGCTACAGAGCACATACAGCAAGGTTAAAGAAAGCAGGATTATCTATTGGAAGCACTTGAGAGTGCTCATGCTTTTGAAACAAAGGACAGAGACAGCAATCTGAATGGAGCGCTGCTGAGTGCCTCCCAAACCTGGTCTCTCCCGAGCCCAACAGCACTGTGACACCAGGTTTTATTAATGATTTATTGAGGGTCTACTGTCGGGATGCAGAAATCACAGGCACAGCAATAGCTCCCTCCTTCAAAAATGGGCAGGTGTTTAAGAGCCTGAGGCGGCCAGATGCTTTATCTGCTTAGTGCCGGGCCAGCTAGGAATGGGCTCATCTTGGGGATCCATTGGAGCTAGGCCCATTTACAGCAGCAGAGGGTCCGGCTCTGTTTGGTTATTTTTTTCTTTATTTATTCTTTCAATGGCTAGGTACAAACCAAAAGCCCCTCTTCACATAGCCCTGGGCACCATCACATCAGTTACGCTATTCCATACTGCTAAGCACTTAAATCACACCTGGTATAAAAAAGGCCAATTAACCGTGCCATGGGAGTTTTAGTGCTCCAGGACGTATTCGGCATGCTTTAGCCATATTCCTGAGAGGGGAGGAAAACAGATGTTGGGAAGTGTATGAGAGCTCTGGTCTGCACCATACGGTTAATCACCACCAGTACTATTATAATTAATTATTAATATTGCAGTAATGCCTAGAGGACCCTACTGACACTGGGTCCCAGCTGTGATGGACCCTGTATTGATGTATAGCAAGAGACTGTCCTTGTATCGAAGAGCTCGTGTAACACCGACAGACCTGTGTTGTTAGCGGGCAGGATCGAACCTGGGGCCTCTGGAGCTTAATATATGAGTTTCTACCACGTGAGCTAAAAGCTGACTGGCTGTTAGCTAAAGCTGTAGAACAGACTCATTTTACCTCTATCTCTAAGTGGTCTTGGTGTCACTAGATGAGACAGAACACCACACCCAGAAGGCGTGTGTGTTACATACTTCCCCTAGCTGAGCTTCAGAGTCTTCCCAGTTGAAATCCTGGACAAGCCCCCACTTGTAACAGTGACAGACCCTGGTTGTTAGTTGGTGGGATTGAACTGGGGCTCTCTGGTGCTTTGTGCATGAGCTGCTACCACATGAGCTGAAAGCCAACTGACTGTTAGCTAAGGCTGTAAAGCAGGCTCATTTTACCTCTCTCTCTAAGTGGTCTTGATGCCACTAGATGGGACAGAACACCACACCCAAAAGGTGTGTAGGTTACACTGGCAGTCAAAATAGAGAGGACTGACAAAAGGTGGAAGAGGAAATGGAGATCCAGAGAGGTGAAGTGACTTGCTCAAGGACACACAGTGGAAGAGCCAGGAAGCAAACCCGGCTGCTGAGCCTCTATATAAGCAGTTCCTTATATATTAGACCATCCTGCCTCCCAAGACTGACATTAATTCCCTTTCCAGCCTAGGATAAGCCACTTCACATCTCTTTGCCTCAGCTCCCTCACCTGAGCCATACGGCTGGTAATATTCATCTACTTCACCGAGGGTTATTGGGGTTTGAAGATAAAAAGTGATACCCAAATACTGATTAGTATTATAGTTACCCCAACTTCAAACATTCAAGCTTGTCTCTCTCACTGAGGTTGGCCCAATGCAAGATATTATCTCACCCACCTTGTCAGTCTAATATCCTGGGACCAACACGGCTACAACAACACTGCATACCATAGCATAGGGGTCCAACATGGCGGTGTTCTATGGGCTGGCTCTTTCGGACACTGGTTATCCATCACTTTCCCAAATGAAGTTTATCAAACTCATCCATGTCCGTCAAACAGACAGGAACGTGGTCTGAATATGCCTGAAGACTCTGTCTCCACACCCAACCATGACCACAGTGATAGAGGGGTAGTCATTGCAATCGCTGGTCTTTAGAATCAAAATCTCTGGTGGCTGGATCATACAGGTCACTCTGTGGGAGGCCCACCACTGTAGAATTCACAGCCACTGGAGAACAGGAGAAGTCCTATTTCATCATCTATAGGGGCATACAAGACTCATCTCTTTCTACAGGCCTTTGCTCAATAACTGTAGCTTCAGAATGACTGGCAATATTTTTTTCTAGAAGAAGAATGATTGAATGTAAATAAGTGTCATGAAGTAAGGGGAAGGTGGAAATATTGGTTCTTTTGTGGACAGGCATGATGCCAGTTTGTGAAGCAAAAATATGAGTGCTGTAAAATAATATGTTTGGTTATGTATCTGGATCAAGGCTTTCAACAACAGAATCTAATGTTAGACTCCGAAAGCTCTGAGCACCAGCAGCTCCCATTAGGAAATCAGGACCAATGCCTAAATAAGGATTTAGGAGCTCTACTTCAGTTCTCTCTCTCTCTCACTCTCTGTCAACCTTGAACATAGCACCTACATATGGTGATAGGCACATTTGAAATGAAGGTTAGCTAGATAAGATTAGAAAGAAGGGAAGGACTGAATACTGACATGCTATTATAATCCTTCACTGTTCTAGGTGGATTTTAATCATGTTCTATCCATAAAACTGGTACATGTACAGCTACAGTTAGATCATAAATGTGTCCCAAAGAATGATTGGCCTACACTGAAGTCATTGGCAAAAAGTCCCATTGGCATCACAGGGAGGAGGATCTAGTCCTGAGAAACCATAACCAATGTCGTAAGAGAACCTTCACCATTGAAGCATCGTGAAACACATAACACTCTGCCTTCGGGATTAGAGCGCTGACCCTCATTCTATCTGGGATTTTCTAAAGTACTCAGTCTGGGCATCATTTAATTCCCCTATTGAGTTTAATGTTAGGCCACTGTCAGGTGATTTTGAGCACCCCACCCTTTATGGAATACAGCTCTGATCCAAAGCCCACTGAAATGAGTGGGAATCATTCCATTGATTTTAATGGGCTTTAATCAGGTCCTCACAAAAGTATTTGAGCCCAAGACTTCCAAGTGATGGGAGAGTTGTCGGGAATTCCATCCTGTGCTTTCATCGGAACAATCTCAATATTTTTTTACAAAGATTATCGTTGCCATTGAAAATTATGTTAATGTTTTATAATAAAAGCCCAGAAACAAGGCTATACTTATTTGCAATAGAATGTGTATTAGCATAGTTTGATAATTCTTGATCATTTTTGCATGCATTAAAATTAAACAGTCTGTAAAAAATTAAACATTATGTGCAAATGAGTGCAACAAACCTTCTTTTTTGAATCCTAATAATTCATTACCTCCCTATAGTATATTTAAGTGGGTTTCTCTTTTAAAAAACATGCACTGTAGACATTAATTCAGCAAACCAGAAGTTTACAGAGAGCCACTGAAATTATAATTGAGGAACACATTCTTCATTTGCATAAATCCCAGAATCCCACCTGCCAAAACCTCCAGCTATTAATAGGTGATATTAATGTCACTCAGTATTCATTTATAATGTCATTGTAAGATAATGCATACTTAGGGCACATTTTAAGACTCATTGTAATTAACAAAACTCACCATTACAAGAAAGTGTTTATTTGTGCTATAGAATAAAGACTTTGCATTAGGAAACAATTATAACTCTAGAGGTGCTGAATTACCCGTTTCGAAGCTTTGCTTCCTCATATTGAAGGTGATACATTTTTGACCGAGTGGTTGCATTTTTTATTTTATTTTGTTTTGTTTGTTTAAAGAAACAGCAACTGTGTACATGAGTAATTACAATAATGTTAATGCATGTTCCAAGTTCTGTACTGATAATATGTAATTATTCTTCACCCATCTCTGTACCTAGATGAGAACTTATTGTCACATATTCACACCTGAGTAAATTGAGTCAGAAAGTGGGCTGGGATTTTCAATTTGTTCCTCGTTTCATAGAATTTAAGGTCAGAAAAGACAATTAGGTCATCTAGTCTGACTACAGACCACTAAATTCCACCTAAACACCCCTGTGTTGAGCCCAGTGTCTTAGTTAGACCAAAGCATCTTAGTCCTCAAGAGACTAAACTGATGTGGGTGAGAGGCAGAGAAGAGGAGAGATTGAGGTGCCACCAATGCGTGAGGCCCCTGCAATGGCAGGGGACTGATTAAATGAAACATCTCCAGATGGTCCATTGCATTTGGGCACCTAACTCCATTAGGCCACTTTGAAATGCTCAGTCTAAGTGACTTGCCCACAGTCATACAGGCAGTCAATGTGAGAGCTGGCATTAGACCATAAGGGTACCTAGTTATCAGTGATCAAGCTCCTATACCATGAGTCCCCAGGATGTGCCCTGTTGGTATGTATCCTCAGTCCTGATGAGAAGTCCATACTTCCCTGCTTGAAACCTTCTGAAATAAGATGGCTTCAAGGACACATACATAGAAATGATATATTGTTCAGGGCTGGATTCTGAGTTCCTTCCTTAGGCAGTCTCCAATTAACATCAGTAACTGTTTTGCCTGAGGAAGTTCTGCGTGAGCTCTGAGTAAAGATCTTAGAATTTGGCAAGATGTAAGTACCTCAGACTTTAGCACTGTATAGCTTATAAGTCCCTATCTTTTCAAGCAGGCCTACCTGCTGAGCATGTATGTCAGGCATCGGTCACTCCCCTATATGTCTGTGGGGCTGATTCTCGTCTCACTAACAACAGTGCTAATCAAGAGCAGATCCACTGAAGCCAGTTACACCAGTTTAAATCCAGTGTAAGTGAGAGGAGAATCAGGCCTCAGATGTCCCTGTTCCCTCGTGTGCAAGCAGTGAAGTGATCACTCAAAGATATGGGCAAAACTTAGCTATGTCAAACATGGATTCCTGCGATAACTTCCTGGCACCAAATGGAAATTTCCATTGATGCGAGTCAGTCCCAGCCTGCAGGTGGGTGCCACCCTCCTTTGGGAGGGTGAGGAGTGCAAGAAAAGGATCATGGGTGGTGGGGAATGCTTCAGGACCCTGTATCTGCCCCTTACCCACTGCAAAACCAACCGCTGCAGATAAACTGCTCCTTGAAAACCATCCATCAGCTTTTCATGCAGTTGATCTTGAGCCTTTTTTTCCTCTACTTCTGCAGCAGTTAGCTCAACTACGAAAGCATGAATGCCATGTTCCCCTCTGATCCCCAGTGGAGACCACCTCCCCACCTTCAATAGCACACCTTCCTTCCCCTCATGACCCCCGAGAATAGGGGAATGGCCAGGGGAGAACAAGCAGGAAAAGAGATGTAAACCCCCCCGCCCCGCATACTTTAAAAAAAAAGAGATGGAAAGAAATAGAACAAACTCAATAAGGGGAGAAAGAGAATGAGAAGGATGGTGATGAATGTAGGGGCTAAGAACAAAGAGGTCTCATCTGTCTATCCATTGAGAGTGGTGTTGGAGGGGAGTCAACCAGAAAAAGTTATTGGGAAACACTAGTCTCTCCTGCTGCTCTGTCATCAGCTGCCATGTGACCGCTTGATGTTTCCAGCACTGCCGCTGGCCGTGGAATCTGACTCTGTGAAGTTCTCAAGCAAACCCACCGGCAGCAGACCTCTCAGCAACCACTGCCAATGCTGCATGCTCCAGGCTCGCACTGCCCTGTGTGTCTCCGCGTGCGGGCACAGAGGGCAGATTTAATGAACCGACCTCAGGTCTTCCCTGCAATTTTTCTCAAGGTGTAAATCACTCTGAATTGCAGTGCTCTACCCTCTTCCTCCTTGAAGCCAACAGAGCTTCTTCAAATGCTTCCTATTACTATATCCTACACCGACATGTCTTCCCTCCATACCCACAATAAACTCATCCAGGAGGACACAGGCATAGCCTATCTAGACTGTCTCCTAGCTTCCTTGCCCAGGCAGTAGGGTCATTAGTGAAACACCACAAGCTTTCAAGAGCTATGTGTATCACATCCCTACTGTTATCATAACAAATTCACTTGCTACACATACAGCCATCACGGTATATTCGTCTCAGAACAGAATCCAGAGACCTGTGTTCCAGGTCAGTCATGAAGTAGAGTAGAATCCGCATTGGCTGTAGCACTTTCAGGGTGGTTGAAATATGGAACAACATTTTCATATTGCTAGTCTCAATTTTTTATTCAACCAAATTTGAAATTTTGACAAATCAGTGAAATTTTGAATTTTGAAACATTTCGACTTGCTCCAATATGTGGCTGGAGCACCCTCGTTGGCTGAAGCTACTAGAAAGTACCAAGCTCCAATAAACTTAAGTTCACTAGACATCCCATGGATCCAAAAGTACTTTGTACCTTAACCAAAAAAGCTGGTCAGATATGACTTTTTTTCATCAAAAAAGAAAAATAATTTCTTTTTCATCAAAGTTTTCTGCAGAAAATTTTGTGGTTTTTTTTTTTTTTGGTCAAAAACCCAGCTTAAGATCAAATAGCTGAAAATTTTAATGGAAATTATTTTTATAAAACTGAAAATTTTGTGCGAAAAGGTGACAACATCCAAAAGATTTTGATCAAAAAACCAAAACAAAATAGATTCACGTATTTAAAGGCAAGAAGGGACCATTAATCTTCCCTTTGTGAAGCAGGCCATAGAATTTCACTGTTATCCTTATATTGAGCCCAAACTTGGGCTTGACTAAAGCACATCTCCCAGAAAAGCAGCCAATCTGTCTATGAAGACATCAAGAGGCAGAGCCTCCATCATTGCCCTTGGTAGTTTGTTCCAGTGGTTAATCTCCCCCACTATTAAAAATTCATGTTACATGTCTAATTTGAATTTGTCTGGTTTTAGCTTCCAGCCATGGTTCTTGTTACCCTTCTCTGCTAGGTTAAAAATCTCATTAGTACCCGGTATTTTCTCCCCACTAATATGCTATCATCAAGTCACCGCTTGATCTTCTTTTTTATAAACTAAACAGATTTCAATCCTGAAGTCTCTCATTATACAGAATTTTTTTAAGAACTCAAATATTCTTTGGGGCTGTTTTCTGTGGCGTTTTTTTTTACTCCCTGTTGCTGCATTCCCCATACTGCGATGATTTGCTTGTGTCATTAGATCAATGGTACACCATCCCCTGTATTGCATGATACGGGCCAGGATTTCCAGTTGCTAACTCCATGGCTACAGATCAGCATGTGACACTGGCTGTGTTGCAAAAAATCATGCAGCGAAATAGGCATGAGCAAAACATCCACAAAGGGATAAATTGAATACCTGTCCTTTGCATTTCCTTCCCCTACTACACATAGAAACATAACTCACAGAGATACACATACACATAGATATAGATTCTCAGACATGAATAAATATAAATCAACAGATAGATACACACACAGAAGATACACACAGCTAACAGAGATTCACATACAGATTCTCAGACAAATATATTCATAGATACACATTTGCTTGTCCATATGCATACAAACACACACACACAATTATCGACAAATACACACACACTTTGAACTTTCCCTTCCTTGACAATGCCCCTGCTGCGTCTGTGCACACAAACAATATGCATTTATAAATAAGCATACCAACGCACCACCATTCTGAGTGTCATTTTTCTTCAGCAAGTTTCTTTAAATATAGGTGTTGGCTTGGCTCCAGGAGGAGGTACAAGTGGTTTCAGACTCAGACAAATTGTTATGAATCCCATTTGCAGTGTGAATATGCTTAGTGACTGTTTCCTTCCCTAAGGAGACCAAAATAGCAATTAACATGAGCCTTAATGTTATAGTTCTCTCTCTGTGTGTGTGTGTGTATATATATATATATATATATATATAGTTCTGTGTGTATATACATAATGTATTTTCCTTAATGTTCTTCCCTTCTGGCTTCAAATGCAGAAAACTTCTTGTGTAAACATGTATGTTGAACACCACAACTGTGTCTATACCTTACTATTTCACACACAAACACACACAGGTGTGCAGGGGGGGAAAGCTGCTGGCTTTGTAGCCAGATAGTTCCAAACCTTTATTGCTGGCAAATCCCAGGGCTCTAAGTTTGTGGTTGGTTTTTTGTTTTGTGTTTCCTGGTTTTGTTATTCTCCTCTTGAAGATGATGTAGGAGCAGAGATGTTTTTCTCACTTGCTGCATGCAGGTTTTCCTATCAGGGATTTTCTAGTTTTCTTTTCTTTTCTTTTCTTTTCTTTTCTTTTCTTTTCTTGATTTTCCAACAGCCAACACAGTGGTTAGTGAATACAAAATCAGCCAACTCAGGCAGAGGGCGAGCACCCTGGGAGAATGAGAGAGCAGGAGAGAAAGAGGGAGACATGCTCAGCCCATGCAGAACACAACATTTCGACTCCAGGGGGCATTTTCTCTCCTTCTCTAAAATAAATAAATAATAAAAAAATTCCAAATCAGGACCATGGAGACAGAAGCTTCCAAATGTCCTCAGGCTGATTCTTCCTCCGATGACCTCCTGAAGCATTTACATCCACAGGAGTGTTCTGTTTGCTGCTAGTTACCATGAAACACGTGGAAATAGAAGGGCCCCTTTTTATCATCTCTGTACAAATCAGCACGTCTGATCAAAGTTCAGAATACCCAAACCAAACTGGCAAATGTTCCTCCTGGCCAGTCAAACCCAGGACCCTACCCTGGCAACCAGGCTGTGGTTCTTGCTTTGCTGTTCTGTACCTGCACTGGTAAAGTGGGGCTGTTAGTTTGAGCTCACGCCTGGATGCCAGGAACTCCCGAGTTCTAATCTGGGTTTGAACACGCTGCGCGCCCTTAAGTACCTCATGAAACCACTCCACCTCATTGTCTCCAGCTCTGAGATGGGGCTTGAAAGACTCACCTGCCCACCTCTGCGGGGAGTGGGTAGGTGATGGTTTGTGATGTTTTGAAAAATGCTTCCAGGCATAATGACTGCAAAGAGGGGATACGCCCCAGTTAACCGCCACTCCCCAGCTTCAGGCCAGCCACGAGCTGCTTCAACCCCCAGTACAACATAGAGCAGCCATGGGGCAGCTGTTCTGTCAGTCAGGAACCACCAGCTTGTATAGCTCCCCGGCCATGCCCCCTTTCCCAGGCTATGCTGTCTGTGCTAAGAACCAGAAAGGGCCAGATAAATAGAGTTCTTGACCATTTTTACTGCTGGTGCGAAAGATTCCTACGGGGGCCGAGAACCTGGCCTGTTGGTGCTAGTCAATATGATTTATTCTTTATTGGTAGCAGAGTGGAACAGACTCTCCCTGAGCACAGCATCGTGACTTTGATGCAAAGAGGGAGGGGAAAATAATCCCCTCCTGACTAGCATACTTCTGCTGTAGCAGGCAGAGGGCTCTCTAGGGTGGAGTCCTTCACCATATTACTGGGAGCGAGTGTAAGGGAGACGGGATGCAGAACTTACAGCTAAACCGGACAAACTTTTGGTCTATTTATCCAAGTGCTTGGAGACTTCAGGCAGGGTGAGACTATATCCTCATCATGAAGAAAAATAAATAATTAATCAGTGCAACCCCACGAGCTCTCCCCAGCCCACAGGACCCTGATTTCACCTAAGAGGTTTCCAATTAGCTTATCGCATGAGCGCATTTAACCTTTTGAGACCCCCTCTTTCTCCAGGGCTCCTGCTACCCTTCCCTGCTCCCTGTCTCTGCTGTGTCTCCTAGGAATGGCTGATTTCCTGCATGTTGGAGAGTGTCTGAGAACGGTGTAATTGCAATATAATTAATGAATTAAAAGAATGAGATTTTTAAGTGCTTTCAATATCTCAGTCTCTATCATTATCTGCAGGAAACATGTTCATTAACAATCTCAGAGTACAAGGCTGTGGCTCACGCCAGGAAGTGTTTCCTTCTCTGGGGGTGAAGAGGGGTGGTGGAATCTAATTTTGTGATCTTAGAGGGGCCTTTGCTTTTTCCCTAGACTTGGATCTAGCTGAGATAAAAGACAATCAATGGCACCCTGATCTGAATTAGTTCCTTGCAGTGACAGTAGGGATTGGAAGGCAGGACTGTGCAGTGGACACAGCACTAGACTGGGAGTAAAGAGACCTGGGTTGCATTCCATGTTCTGCTGGGCAATCTGATGCGTGCAAGATCCAGATGTAATGGGCCAATTGCAGCATGAAGGTATTTACCCACGCTATCCTACAATGCCCTCCCGTGCTGATTACAATGGGAACCGCACCCACTTATGCCAAGACTGTGTGCCAGTCTGTGCACAGGTGTCTAGGCTTCACTCACTGAGCTACATTCACGGCCAAGCAAGATGGCCTGGCAAGTGCCTAACCAAGCAAAGGAGACTCTGATTGCCACGGCTGTAACCTGCATCGTTGGAGCATTGCTGGGAATTACCTCCAATGCCTGACTGGTACTGAAAGGGCACTGAAGTGAGGAAGTTCACACTCTGAAGTTGTGTTCCTAACAGGGGGCTGCTTGACTCTCGTCTTGCTTACACTGATGTAAATCCAATGACACGATGGAGTTACCGGCATAAGAGAAGAGCTTGGCCCACTGGAGTCTTGAGGGCACTGTTCCGAGGAAGCTCACGCTGTGAGGCTGAACTGACAGGGCAAGGTTCTGTCCTTCCTAGCGACCTAAACTGTAACTTAAATCAGCCATATATGTGACTAATGCATTCTGTGGATGGAAGGTTTCGGCTGCACACCAGGCTGGAGGCTCCAGGACACTGTAAATTGTTTTCTGGTCCATTTTCAGAATAAATGAGCATTTCATTTGGAGGGGGTCAGCAGCCAGCACTCAGACACCCCCCTGGCTTGGCAACACACTGCAGAATGAATCGCAGGGTTATCGCTGGGGCTTAACAAGCCCACACATTTCGATTGCTGCATGAGTCATCGCTTGTTCTGGCTGAGAAGACAACTCCATCCAGTGCGGGGGAGGCAGGGAGGGAGGAATAAAAAAATCCAGCAGCTGAGAAAGAGGCTGATTGTGCCAAGGAGCCGCCGAGAGGGCAGGTGTTCGTGAAGGGAGGGAGAGCTTTGTTGGATGGAAGTGATGCTCATGCACATTTTCCTTTAGGCACGGATCCCTTCCTCCTGAGACTGGCTTCCAGTTTCCAAATCATGGCAGGAACAGAATACCAGGAACCCAGGGTTCAGTGTAATCCCAATTCCTAATCATGACAGTGCAGAATTAGTTTATGAAGGGGAGGTGCTGCAGGGTCCCATGGTCCCTCCTTATCACATGCCCCAATAGTGGCAGCTCAGAGCCAGCCTGGGCAGAGCTACAACACCACAGCCTGGCACCCCCGCATAACCCCCCGCATAACTAAAAGGATGCCATTTTTAAAGGTCAGAGCAGTAGGCAATCATTCACATCGCACTTGTGGGTGATCAGATAGGCACTTAGAAGGTTAGGAATAACAACACCGAGCTCGTATTGAGCACTTGTCATCAATGAATCTCCAAGTGCTTTGCAAAGGAGGTCAATGTCATTTTACAGATAAGGAAACTGAGGCACGGAGAGGAGCAGTGACTTGCCCAAGGACACCCAGCAGGCCAGTGGCAGAGCTGGGAACAAAAGCCCCGATCTCCCAGCCCAATGCTTTATCTTGTAGGCAACAGTGCCTCTGAGATAAGCTGAGCATCCCAATCTATCCTGAGACATTCTCCCCCACATACACACACTGGAAAACTGGTCTTAGACTGGGAATTCCTCCAGGCAGGGCCGTGTCTGACTGGGTGCTTTTACCAGACCCAGCATGGTGTTGCCCCAGGCTGCTCCCACAACACAAACACATACCAATCGCAATCCCACATGCATCCATAATGTAACTCTGCTGCCGTCAATTGGTTCACCCCTGGGATGTATCAGCCCAGAGAGTCACTCGCTTTGCACCTGCACTTCCTTTCCTGCCTGCACACCCATCCACCAGACTGTCAGATGTGTGCTGAGCTCTCCAACACCTCTGCCTACTGAGGCCATCTGGAAGAGCAGGGCCATCTGGCAACACCATTCCCAGGTGGAGGCAGCAACAGCAGTCTGGATACAAGCCAAATTCTGCTTTAACCCCAGCATAAGGCAGGTGTCTGAGTGAATCTTCAGTGGACTTCCAATGGTTTCATAATCTTCATCTGGCCCATGAACTGTCAGCATGGCAGACTGTGTCTAAGGAGCCAGGACATATTTTAGAACCTCGGTGCATATTAGTGAACAGTGACCTTTGAGCCTTTATGTCTTGCCGTAGCTGCAGATGGTGTGCCCATAGGCAGGTGTTTGCTATACCTACAGGAAATGCAACTGGTGGCCAGTGGAATATGAGAGGGGAATCTAAAGGTGTAAAAAGACAAATGAATTTTACATAACTAAGACATAATTGTATAATAATTGTCCCTCATCCAGTAACACTTCTGACTCTGAATGAGAAGGAAAGATGATCTTGTAATTAAAGTGCAGGCCTAGAGACAGGGAAACTGCATTCTATTTCCTGCTCTGACACAGATTTGCTGCAGATCTTTGGTGAAACAAGGTGGGTGAGGTAGCATCTTTTATTGGACAAACTTTGGTTGGTGAAAGAGACAAGCTTTTGAGCTACAGAGCTCTTCTTCAGATCTGGATCAGTTTCCATTCACAAGGGTCCATGCATATCTACCTTTCAGCGTGAATTCCTCTCTCCTGAGGCTGGTTTTCAGTTTCCAAATCATGACAATGGAGAGCCAGGCTGAGCCCTGGCACCATGGCAGGAACCCAGTTTTCAGTACAATCACTTGGCCTAATCATGACAGTGCAGAATTAGCTTAAGAAGTAGAAGTGCTGGCAGGGTCCCATGTTCAATCCTTACCCATGTCCCCATAAAGTCATGCTTAACAGAAACACAACACAGTTCTGCATCCCATTTAAACTGCATAAGAATGGCCAAACTGGGTCAGACCAAAGGTCC
This sequence comes from Dermochelys coriacea, assembly GCF_009764565.3. Taxonomy (NCBI): domain Eukaryota; kingdom Metazoa; phylum Chordata; order Testudines; family Dermochelyidae; genus Dermochelys; species Dermochelys coriacea. The sequence continues at coordinate 10,972,970 of NC_050083.1, read as the reverse complement.
ATCTAGCCCAGGGTCCTGTCTTCCAACAATGGCCAGTGCCAGGTGCTCCAGAGGGAATGAACAGAACAGGCAATCATTAAATGATCCATCCCCTGTTGCCCATTCCCAGCTTGTGGCATACAGAGCCTTGGGACACATATCCCAAAACTGGAAACCTCAGACCTGAAAAAGAGCTCTGTGCAAGTTTGAAAGCTTGCCTCCTTCACCAGCGGAAGATATTATCTCACCCATCTCATCTCTCTAATATTCTGGGACCAACACAGCTACAACAATGCAGCAAAGAAGACACTTGACCTCATTGGACCTAAGTTTTCCTTTCTGTAAAAGGGGCATGCTAACATTTCATTACCTGACACAGCTGCAGGGAGGCGCAGTTCACTCGTGTTCCTGAAGGGCTTTGAGATACCCAGAGGGAAGGTGCTGTAGGCATGCAAAGTATAATTCAGAGAGCGGGTCAACATTTTTTAAATTTCCACAAAAAGTGTCACCATCTTTTCATATTTGGGTAAAAAGATGGTATGAAATTTCATGACATTTTTCTCATCTTTTTGACCAACAATAGAGTTTACAGGATTTTTTTTTTTAATTTCAGTGACATTCCACATTAGACCTGAGGGGGAAAAACCCAAAACCCCGGGAAGAAAAGAAAAGTGTGATACACTCCTGATCTCATCCAGAGCCGTGGACGTTTTGAAAATCAGGCCAGTGAAGGAAGTGTCCTCTGGGCCCATTGGACTGAGAGCAGCTCCATGTCCCCTGGCTAAGCTGAAGCTGACCACTATCCTGCTGTTAAAACTTGCAGGGGGATGTACGTGGAGGAGACACCTGGGGGAAAGCTGCAGATGTTCTGGCAGCCCATTGACTAGCAATGAGGGGAAAAGCGGGTTGTTCATTGAATATGTGAGCACATCTCCCTCTCCACCCTCAGTTCAATAATGTAAATAAAGTCTTTAAGAAGTCCATTACTTTCATCTGCTCTTCTGAGAGAACTGTTTGGGTGCTCCCTTGGCAGTTCTGTTTGCACATAAGAATAATACTAAAATAAAAAAAATCCATGGAAAACAGTACACACAAACCCTGAGTCCTTTCAAAGTTTTGCCTTTTATAGAAGTTTCCACTGTGTGAAAAATTGCAAAGACTTTGCCACTATCAAACTCCTCTGCCATTTGAAAGTCTAATGAGTGCCGGCTCCTTTCTTTCTGGAGACAGGGGTCCAAGGACCACGCGGCTCAGCCCTCATCAGTGGAGCATGCTGTGGTGGGGCTGTGAACTCAGCAGGACCAATCTCCTGGCATTTGAGTCATCAGGGCATCAGCCATGAAAGGCTGGAGCTTTTTCTCCCTTTCTCCCTCACACTGATTCCTGTCTGTCTTTCAACTATTTATTTTCCTCTTTAGGAATCTCTTTGCTGCCTTTCATGTCGGCTCTTTTGTTGTTTCTCCTTTAGCCTCTGCCTGCCATCCTTGCTGCTTTCATTTTGGCTTTGAGCTGGCCATTGAACTGCAGGCCCTGGAAGTGCAGTTCTCTGCAGGGAATGAGTCCTTCACTCCTTCCCACAAACAGCCCCAGATGGTTAATGCCTGACCCTGGGGATGGGGCTGTTGTGTTCTCTTCAGAGTTCCCAAATCCCACCTGGCAAAGGGCTGTCTCCAATGCTCTATCTAATCCCTGTTCCACACTGAGAAGGAGCAGTCCTCCTTTATTCCCACAATGGGAAGGGAGTGTCTCTGGTCTTCTAACCCCACGGGTTCCTTTGTCTTGATCTGGAAGGTGGCTATCCTGGTATGGTTTACCTTGCTAGACCTCCATTTCTTCAGTAAGGGGGCGGGGAAGGGGCCTCAGTACTCTTAACGACAGCTGGTTGGCGAACCTTTGACAGAATCATATTCCATCAGAAGATGAAGTTCTGACAAAATCTAAATGCGTCACAGAATCGTGTCAACTTCACCCAAATTTTGTTTGGAAAAAAAGACCTGATGATGCTGAAACATCCATTCCAACGTTTTCAGAATGAAAGAGTTTGATTTTTTTAAACAACTTTTCTGGGGGGAGGAGGTGTTGTTATTATTATGCATTTATTTTGTATTATTTATTATAACATAACATTTTTAAAAGTCAAAATTGAAGCGAAACATATCGATTTTGTCAAAAGAAAAAATGTTGATTGACCCAACATCACAACAACAAAAAGAAGTCAGAATTTTCCTCATGGAGTAACAGTTATAATAAACATACTGGAACAAGTCTGACTACCAAGGAAACTGATGGTTGTCAAATTTTGTAAGGAAAAATTATTAGCATTTTCTTACAAGGGCTAGTTGTCACCATGCCACTCGGGGCTACTCAGAATTTCATGGTGAGAGGGAGGATAGAACTCAGATCTTCTCCTTAACTCAAGCACTTCAACCATTAAAGCTAAAGGAGAATCTCCTCTTAGCAGTACAGGGCTTATGATGCACAGTGGTTCAGTTTTGATTTCTTGAAACAGGATGAGCATAACTCCTGATCGGAAGGAGGACATGAGAAAACCACTGGGGCTTTGAATCTCTCAGGGAGAGGGAGCAGCTTAGTGTAAGGGAGCTGATAAAGATGGTTAAGGAGTATTAGAACATTTTAAACACTTCCTTTCAGGGCCTCACAAATCATGCCCAAGTCCTCCTTCCAAGAAAAACCGGGCTATCCTAAGATTTACTGGAGGGGTGCAGAGTTCACATTTATTTTTCTCTCGTCACATTTGCATATAAGAGGAGAAAACATAGGGGGGTGATGGTCAGGGAAGCCCTTCTGATGGGACGGTGGCATCCATCTGCTGACCTAACATGATGTCCGGGAAGGTGTGCTGTGGCTGGGATCTGAGACATTAGGGAAGAGTCACTGAGGCTCATTCATCCCTCTGATCCCTCCCCCAGGCTGCTCATGCACATGGACATTAATGATACTGCCAGGTGTGACCCTAAGCAAATCAGCAGTGACTACAGGGCTCTAGGAGAAGGGTGAAGGAATCTGAAGCCCAACTGGTGTTCTCATCCATCCTCCCTGGTAAGGGCAAGGGCCCAGGCAGTAACACACACATCCTGGAGATGAATGGGTGGCTGCGTAGATGGTGTTGATAGGAGGGCTTTGGCTTCCTCAACCATGGGATGATATTCTGGGAAAGAAGACTGCTAGGAAGAGATGGGGTCCACCTGGCCAAAAATGGGAAGAGCATCTTTGCACACTAACTCGTCAACCTAGTAAGGGGGGCTTTAAACTAGGTTTAAAAGGGCAGGTGACAAAAGCCCACAGGTAGTTGTAAAAAAGTTGACCTTAACAGAATGCTACATAAATAAGTAAATCCATGTATTCATGTCTGAATATTGATGACAATATAGCAGAATTTTCAGAAGCCTTCACGATCCCTCACTAACTTTGAGCACTCAACAGCTGATCTTCCAGGGATCTGCCACAAACCATCCATCTATCTCCTTGATGGTCATCCCTTACTATGATAACCCTCCACCATTCCTTCCTTAATAATTTTCTCCAGGTTATTTTCATCATTACACCTAATGAGACCAAAGTACATACGTTTGCATCTGTTGATTTCTGACATCAGCACCTGCCAATAATATTTCTAACATAGCCATTCATCTCTTTTTTTCATCCAGAAGATACACAAGAGACTTCACAGTACTACATTCCAAAAACTTCAGTTTTCTTCTTCTCAGCAGCATTAACTTCCATCAATTCATATCCACACATCATTATGAAAAAATAGAGTTTTTACCAGTTTCACTTTCGTACTTTTTGAGATACCATGTTTTTTCCACAGTTTCTTAAGGGAGGCCATAGCTGAGTGTGACATCCCTTGTCCTCTTCCAATTTATTTGGAACAGTCTCCTTGGTTGGATATATGAGATCTTAGACAGCTAAATTCATCTACAGCTTGTCTGTTAATCATGATGTATGCTTGCATCCTGGTTTCGTTAGTCATGTTGACCTATATGCATTTCAGTCCATATTCTCTCACTAACTGTTTTTACAGACTCCAACGTTTGTTCCATTGCATCAGTAGTTGTAACAAAGAGCGTTGTGTCAACAGCATATCTTAGGTTGGTTAAATGGCAGGGGAGGGGAAATAGAAAATTACAGTCGGGTCCTAGGAAAATAAAACAAGAGGGATAACAGTGGGAGAATCTGCTCAACATCTTAGATGTCGGTACACAAATGCAAGGAGAATGGGGAATAAATAGGAAAAACTGGAAGTATTAGTACATAAGCTAAATTATGACTTAATTGGCATCACAGAGACTTTGTGGGCTAAATCTCATGGCTGGAATATTGGTCTAGAAAGGTATTGCTTGTTCAGGAAGGACAGACAGGAAAAAAATAAGAAGTTGTTTCATTATACATCAAGAATATATACACTTGTTCTGAGGTCCAGAAGTAGGTGAGAGGCAAACTAGGTGAAAATCTCTGGATGAAGATACAAGGGGAAAAAACAGGGGTGATGTCATGGTAGGGGTCTACCATAGACCACTAAATCACAAGGATGAAGTGTATGAGGCACTTCTAGAACAAACAACAGAACTATCCAAAACACAAGACCTGATAGCAATGGGAGACTTTAGGTACCCAGACATCTGTTGGAAAAGCAGTACAACAAAACGCAGAATGTCCAATAAGTATGTGGAATGTATTGAGGACAAGCTTTTATTTCAGAAGGTGGAGGAAATAACCCGGGGGACAGACACTTTAGACTTCATTCTGACTAATAGGGAGGAATTGGCTGTGAATCCTAAGGTTGAAGGCAATCTGGATGAAAGTGCTTGTGAAAAGATAGATTTCATGATTCGAAGGAAAGGAAGACATAAGCTCAGCAGAATAAGGATAACAGACAAAAAAAATAACAATAAACAAACTCAGAGAAATGGTAAGTAAAGTCCCCTGGGAAGAATACCAAAGGGGAAAAGGAGTTCAGGAGAGCTGACTCTTTCTCAAAGAGACAGTATTAAAGGCACAAAAGCAAGCTATCCTGATTCGAAGGAAAGATAGTAAGAATAGTACATGTAATATGGTTCCATCAGGAGCTCTTTAATGACCTGAAAATCACAAAGGAATCCCATGAAAAGTGGAAACATGGACAGATTGCTAAGGATGAGTACAAAAGAATATCACAAGCATGTAGGGACAAAATCAGAAAGCTATGGCACAAAATGAGTTACACCTAGCAAACATATAAAGACAATAAGAAGAGGTTTCCTAAATACATTAGAAACAAGAGAAAGACGAAGGAAACTTTAGGTCCTTCACGTAATGTTAATGAAAATGAAATGTATATATGTTGATATGACTAACAAAACCAGGATGCAAGAAGACATCATGATTAACAGGCAAGCTGTAGAGGTAGTAGATGAATTTAGACATCTGGGATCATATTTTTACAACCAAGGAGGCTTAAAGTTAATTATTATTAACAATAAGGGGAGAAGAACACAAGCCAAAATAGGGGAAAAAAATAGGTTAAAGAATATTTAGGTAAATTAGATGTATTCAAGTCAGCAGGACCTGATGGAATTCACTCTAGGGTACTTAAGGAACTAGTTGAAGCAATCTTGGAAACGTATTATATATGAGAACTCATGGAGTATGGCTGAGGTCCTAAAGGACCAGAGAGAAACAAACATAGTACCTATCTTTAAAAAGGGAAACAAAGGAGGTCCAGGGAATTATAAATCAATCAACCTAACTTTGATACCTGGAAAGATACTAGAACAAATTATTATACAATACATTTTAAGTATCTAGAACAGAAGTAGTCAATTATTTTTTGTCAAGGTCCAAATTTTTTGGTCAAGGTATAGACAAGGTCCAGACTCCAGAGAAAAAAAAATAGCAACAATAATGATAATAATAAATAAATTAAAAGATTTTGGGATCTGTTCAAAAGCATCTGGCAGTCTAGAGTTAGCCCACGGGCCACCTATTGATTACTCCTGATCTAGAGGATAATAGGGTGATAAGGAATAGCCAACATGGATTTATCAAGAACAAATCATGGCAAATCAACCTAATTTCTATGTGTGACAGGGTTACTGGCCTATTAGATGTGGGGGAAAGCTGTAAACATGATATCTCAATTTTAATAAGGCTATTGACACAGTCCCACATGACATTCCCATAAGGAAACTAGAGAAATGAGGTTCAGAGGAAATTACTATATGGTGAGTGCACAACTGGTTGAAAGACCTTACTCCAAAAGTAGTTTTCAGTGGTTTACTGTCAAACTAGAGAGATGTATCTATTGTGGGTCACTTATTAATGCCTCAGTGCAGGAGGCTCGACAAGATTGCCTCTTGAGGACCTTTCCAGCCCTAGATTTCTATGACTCTGTTATAATAGCTATGACTGCACTGATAGCTGCACAAAGTGAAATCAGTTCCTTGTCTATCTCATTTAATCATTTCTGTGCCAGAGCTCTGACAAGGGGGGGTTAGGAATTCGATTCCCGCACGGGCTCAAGCAATGTCCTGTCCCATCTGCAATATTCACAAGCACTCCAACTGGAAAGGTTATAGTCACCTTTCCATGAAATTTCATGTGAGAAAACTCAGTTGGTGGATACATTAAAGAAAAATTGAGCACAACACTGCAAATTGCATTTTTAGAGTGGGTTTGCAAAAATATGGTCCCATTTGTTGCACCTACATTCAAAATGTTGGCGAAAAATATCTTTCAAGGTTCAAATTTCAATATTTTGACCTGCTTCTTGAAAAACAGGATGAAATTTTTCATGAAAATGTTGGCAAAAATGAATATTCCCCCTTTTTTAGGATTTTTTTTCCAACTCTCTACCTATTTTTAAATTTGAAAGACTCTTGGTGGGAGAACGTTTGTTCTATTTGCCCGGCTCTTTGTTTTTTGATTTAAACAGGGTATTGTATAAAACACCAAAGATGAAGTTCATACCATAGTTTTTTGTTTTGATGTTTGTTTTATTTGTATGTAGCGCTCTGTCTCTGTTCATCTCTCTCTTTATGATGGGATTATATTCTGATTTGTAATCAGATTTAATACAAATCTGGCAATTTTTATCAGACTTGCATTTGTACAAATCTGGTTGCTTATCACATCCTGAGATACTTAATATGGCTGCTGCTGAATGAAAATCCCCATTGCAGTGAAGACCAGCACAGCTCTGTTCTCTGTTGCTATCTGACCTGTCAGACGCACCCTTCCCCAGTCCCAGCACTGGTCCCCTACCCACTGCTTTCTACCTTCTCCTATCCTTGCCCAGACCCCAGAAAACCTTTTTCAATTCTAACCCACTGCTTGACTCTCTCATGTCACCTTAGCTACGTAGAACTACTTCATCTACTGCCTTCTCCTGTCTAGCCTCCTTCCACAACCTGTGTTCTGGAATCAAATCAGCATTCGTTGAACACTGTCAGTGCCCATTACATTTCCCCAAAATTGAATTCATTATGAACCTATGAATAAATCCCTAAAAGAGTAAAAGTATTTCCAGGTAATTTAATCACACAAGAGCGATGGGTCTTTTTCTATTCATTTCAAGAGCTCGGTTCAATCAACATTCATTATTCCCACCACCCTTGAACTGAGGCTGCAGTGGAAATGGGTGGTGAAGAAGGACTCTTGGCCTTCTGATTAAATCTTCCAAGTATGATGGCCTATCACACTTGCAGTTTGGGAGCCTGGAAACATGAGATTTTAATTCTTGCCCTGACTTCAGACTTCATGTTAAATGGTCCTTTTACTTTACACAAATACAAAAGTGCAACCTGTAAAATTAGCTGAGAAGAGGAGCTGAACAGTACAGCAAATAGAGCTGTTAAAAAAAAAGATGGAACGGTTTTCCATTAAAAAATTCTGTTTTGTCTATATCAAAATATTTCATGGGAATGTTCAATTCAAAATTAAAATGGAGCATTTTATCTTGACTTTCTTGTTTTGTTTTGACTTTCTTATATCGTTTTATTCTAACATAGTTTCATTTCACCTTTTAAAACTTTTAATTAATTTTAAGATATTATATTTATTTAATATATATCATGTAATAGTTTATATTATATTATGTTTCAATATTATTGAGATGAAAGGTTTAGACATTAGCCAAACTAAATATTTCTCTATAGTCATTTCAATGTTTCCATACAGAAATATTTCAGAATTTCTGCTCTGCAAAATATTTTGCCTTTTCATCCTGATTTGGAACAAAAAGAAATGTCAAAGGGTTGGGATTTTCCATGGTACAGAGATGCTGTATTCCAACCAGCCCAAAGAGCAAGTTCATTCAGGAGGACGTCACCCACAGAGTAAACAATTTAGTGAGACACATCCACCTACATGCTCCTCAATGGTTGCACTTCATATGAAACTAACCAAAGCCTCCCATATAAACCATGCAGACATTGAAGTCATCAGCTGGGATCTAACCTGTGATCTTCAGCTCTAAAACCACAGGTCTCTGCCTCTTGCACTAAACAAAACCTTTTACAGCTATGAGAAAGGAGGAGGATGTATAATCGCATGGGCCAGTCACCAGAGGGAGTCACATTCTCACACATGGGAGGCTAGTGTTTTATAGTACATATGCAATGAGGCCACATATTTCCCGCCCCCCCCCCCCAGCTACTGTGATGACATGATAAATGCATGGAAAATTGTGAGCCGCATCTGTCTTGGGTAGCTGGATTTCCAAAGAAATTGAGAGCCGCTGAAAGTGGCAACTAGCGTTGCTCTGACAGAAGGGATAATGGGGGCCACGTCCTATCAATTGTCACCACTATAATAGTAAGTGTATATGTTTGGAGACAGTCTCACACTTTCCAGGCAGATGTACATCTCAGAGTAGGCTGTGAGTTCTTTGGAGCACGGAGCATGAGACAGACAGTGAGCTGGTGTACATCACTCAGTTGAAGTCAATGGAGCTACATGACTATAAAGTGCCAAGTGTGTTTATAGTGCTATGTAAATATTTCTTAATAATACATACACAGATGCAAAGCACACACAAGTCCTGCAGGTGAAAATGCCTATATGTGCAAATTCATCTAGCTACCACACACATATAGAGGCAACCAAATCCAGGCTGCAAGGACATGCACAGATCACAAATGCATGCCCCAATATCTATCTATAACATATTTCTATTGTGTCTACCACAGTAGTGTGTAGATTTGTACTACGCAGCTCACATGCATATACAAATGTAAACACATATATACATCCATGAGCAGAGGTACCTTGCAAGCACATTTTATGATATGTAAATTACACATATATATGCCACACATAGGTGCATAGACAAGTGTTGGTATATATGCTTCTGCACACACACACACTCACACACAAGTACATATGTTCAAACATGTGGAAACACAAATACATTCACACATGCATCCGCATACAAAACATGTCTACACACACATTCATTCATGATGGGCCTATGTGCAGATAAACAGATGTGCACACACGCAGATGGCCATGACTCCACATGAGCGCACACCGAGCATGTGGCTTATACTCAGGAAAGGTCACACAGAGTCCAACACCATCGTGAATTTCAGCTGAATGCTACCTAGTGTACAGAAAAAAATAAAGAAAAAAAATAACTCCCTCTATCTCAAAAACCACAGGACTGAAAAAGTGATGACTAAGGCAGCTGAGACAGCCCATGGATGGAGAGGAGAAAATGACAAACCACTGTGCAGGCTGTCTCCATCAGTGGGAAATGCCGTTCTCTGCTCCACACTCCCTGCTAGGTTTGATTGCTGTAAGAACTGATTAACTCACAACCCTTCCCAGGCTGACTCCATTGGCCCACATGGGCCAGATCCTCAGCTGATGAAAATTGGTGGCACGCAGGTGAAGTCATTTAGATTCAATTTGAGTGACATTGATTTACAATGGCTGAACATCTGGTCCAAATTCTCTAGAGGGCTAGAGATGATCATGTACAGGACTGAAAAGAAACTTTGACAACTACTACTAACAAGGGATCAGGAAATCGGTGCAGACAGAAAAGGGTTTTCTCACCTGAAACAAAATTAATGGTGAGGATCAAAAAGGTTGGCTATTTTTGTTTGTTTGTTTAGTTTTACATTTTCATGCACCTTATAGCTTCTGTCATGAGCCTAAAGTAGAAGTCAGAATATCAGGGGAGAGTCTGTTGTTCTCATATTTTGGATTCATTTGACAGCTGGAAATATGGAAATCCCATAAGGTGAAGCCTGTTTTTATGAGTTTTCCAGGACAACTTTTCAGTCACAAGAAGTTTGGATCTTGAGTTGAGGCTCAGGACACATATCCTGGTGCTTCTCCAAAATGAATTCAGTGAAATTGTACAGTGTTTTCCATCTCAAATACTGACCTCCTTCCATCTCCTGAATCACTTAACTTGGGATCATTGTAAACCATAAACTCTTTTAGCTATTTATTATCATCTTGTTAGTCCAGAGGTGACAACAGCATAAGGTACAAAACCCCCTGGGTGTAAGAAAAAATCTGATGACCTGGCTCTTTGATTTTTCAAAATCAGAGGATGATCATAATTCCACCCCAAAGAGGATAGCTTCTCCAAGATGGTAGCAAAAGACATTAGAGGTGATATCAACCCCTGGGAAGATGGCCTAACACAAGGGCCAGCCACCATTTTAAGTGGTGCATGGTCCTTAACAGAGACATAGGAAGGGCTTCGGCCTTGTCTTGGCCCATTGCACAGGGCTGAATTTCATACTAGGTGAGTAGCGTTGGGATTCCAAGGACTGAATGAACATCAGTTCTGAGCTTTCCCCTCACTGCAGGAGACAGTGGGTCCTGACTGAGGTCTATTGGCAGAGCATTAGGGAGGATGGTCAGGATTCAGTGAACACAGAGACAGATATTTCTCCCTGACACTGAGAAATGGTGCCCACACCCATCCTGGATTGGAGTCCTTTGGTGGAGCTGACTGGTGGTGAAACTCCACCACTGAACAAAACACAGGAACTGAATTCACCTCTCCTCTCAGGTCTCAAGTCAGTGGTGAGAGCCACCGATAAACCTGGCAGAAGCCCACGGTGACTCACCACCATAGTTTATAGCAGTGTTACAACGAAATATGATTCAGTGATCCAAACATCAAACGCACAAGGCTCTGTGCCACATACTCTGGTGCAGTGCGGGGCTACCACTGGTCAGCAGAGCACTTACTGGTGTGCAGCAGAGAGAGGTCTGGTCCCATGTTTCGGGCTCTCCTTTCTCTAACTATTTTGGGCTATGACTGACCAATCTTTTGAGAGAACTGGGATTCCCAGCAGGAACACTTGAGAGGAAGAAACCCAGGGGAACATAGAAATTGCCAGTTTATATCAGACCTGAGGCCCATCTAGTCGGGTATCTGTCTCTGTTCGGGACCAACACCAGACACGTAAGAGGAAGTTGCAAGATCAAGAAAAATCCTCTTCTTAACTACAATGGTGAGAGGTTGGCTCTAGCCATGAAGCAGGAGATTTAATATCCTCCCCAAAATTCTGGTTTATTCTTTTAACAGTTTGAATCTTCCTCCAGGACTTTCAGTTTCCTTGCCTTCAACTTTTGACTTCCAAACATCCGGGGAGAGCCTATATCCCCTGAGGGAATGCCTGGGAGCAGAAAACCCTGGGCCATTTTATTTGTCTTTATAAATAAGTCCATGGATGTGGCGTTCTGGTGATACTAGCCGACAACAAGGCTCGCATGCGTAAATGCAGTGGTGTTGTGCCCCCTAACATCAGCGCTGAATTTGACGCTATTGCATTCAATACCACAGCCATCTAGACAGGTATATCTAGGTTCCAAAGCATTACAACCAGTCTCATAGCCATTTCCAGTAAGTCTCTGTGCACACTACAGCATCGGAGTTAGTATCACAGATATCCAGGGAGATATCTCTGTGCTGCAGAGCATCACACTCATATGAAAGCCTCAATGGTAGGGCTTGATGTGCCCTGTAGTATCACAGTTAGTATCAGTCACCAAGTTAGTTGTGTGACAATGGCAATGAAAGAACCAATCCTTTAAAGCTGTGCTTGGAAAATACTCATCTGTGAAGAAATACAGACCATGAGGGGGAAAGAACCTAAATTCCTTTCTGAATAGAATGTGTCAGCATGGCAAACAGTGACTTGTCAGGCAGGGAGTATGGCATGTGAGCAAAAGAACTTGGCTCTGATATGAAATGGAAAGCCTGATGCTTCTGAGGATGAGGCCCTATGTCTGGGCAAAGGAAATAAAACATTTAGGGTTTTGGAATAAAGCTACTTTTAGAATTTTAGCACAAGGAGAATCTTGTGCATTGAAGTAGCTATTCCATTGCCAACTTCTGACAGCAGGCTGACATCAGAATGGCTCCAAAGGATCCATCACAATGCAAATGTTAGGAAGCAAACTTCCACTGGAATGAATGAGATGGTGGGTATTATCCACACTGGACTTATAACATGTAGCATGAACATAATATGTATGTATGTGTGTGTGTGTGTGTGTGTGTGTATAGATATCTATAGATATAGTGATATATATAGATATAGATATAGATATAGAAATGTATATAAAAATAATAAAAATAAGGATGCTTTTCACTTATCTCAAAGCCTTTTATGAACACGAGTTAGTGAAGCTACCTGTAAGTTAGCAACCTTCCTCACTTGCCTGGGGAATTTTCAGCCATACCCAGATCAGTCTTTAGCCACTGCATTTGAGCTCCATTGATTGTCCAAACAACCACAAACTCACAAAAGCTAAACAAAATTCCAGCTAGGGGTTTCTACTCAGCCACCATTCCCAGGCTTCCCTCCTGGAGTGTCCTTTCTTTGGGGACTACAACAGGCACCTGACCCTTCCTGCATCCTCTTTCTGTCATCCTTCCCTTCAGCTTCCCTTCAGCTTCCTGCAGCTCTTTATAGGGAACATCGGTCTCCTTCTCAGCTGTATCTGATTAGTGAACAGTGCTGGTGGTCCCCTTAAAGGGGGAGGACACCCTATTACACTGCAAAGCACCCCTGTGGGGCAAAATAAGTATTATTACAGCAGTCTGTGTATCTGTTAAGTGACTTGCCCAAGGTCATACACCAGCACAGGATCCAACAATGGGGGAATTACACATAGCTGGTGAAATTCACCCCTGTGCTGTGAGCCAAAGTAAGCCACATTAGGAGAGTGCAGATCTTTTTTTCCCCTCTGGTATCTGGTCCACACAGGAGGTTTATGAGTCTGCTACTGCAGACTTCAGAGGACTTAAGGACCTGATCCAAAGCACATTGAAGTCAATGGGAGTCTTTCCACTGATTCCAGTGGGATTTAGTTCAAACCCTAAATGCTACAGCTCATGTAAGAGACTCTCATTCTTTTAGCACTGAAGAGTCAGTGTTCAAACCCAGCTGTCAGCCCAAGTGGGATTGGCTATTCCAGCCCTGGATCGATACACCACTTGAGTTCAAAATAGGACTTAAGCATAGGATGATCAGATGTCCCATTTTTATATGGACAGTCCCGTTTCTTGGGACTTTTTCTTATATAGGTGCCTATTACCCCCCCACCCCCTGTCCCGTTTTTTCACAGTTGCTATCTGGTCACCGTACTTAAGCGGTGCATGGTCTTTGTGCTGGGTCCTCACCATAAAGGTGAATTTTACCCATCCTGCAGGACAGAGCATAGAGTCCCAGAGCTATCTGGTTTCTGGATGCTCAGATTAAATCACACGAAGTCCTGGAAAGAGCTACTGCACATGCCCAATCATTGCTTTTCCAACTGCAATAGGCACGGCTGTCCGAACGATTGAAAACAAAACCAAACAAACCAAAAAAGCCACTCCATCCCGGACTGCAAAGTGTAGGTTTGGAAAGAACAGCCTGTGTTAAGATAGATCACTCCAAACACGACCCCTGAAACGACCCATCTATTGTGTCATCGCTCCCCCGATTACAAAATGGGCGAGTTAGCAGAACTGGAACATTCCAGACACAGTAAAAAAACAACTTGGGCTGGGGATGTGTGTGTGTGTGAACTCTTTTCCCCAGTGGGCACGAAGGAGCTGAATCACCACACACATCTGTGATGGATGGCTTTGATAATCTAAACCCCGATGATGCCCCTAGTATGATGTTGCTGCCAGGCACAGCCACGGTTCTGATGCTAACGTGTCAGTGAGTTTATTAAGTCAAGACTATATTAGGTCTGTTCCAGACAATAAGGGCACCCAGTCACCATTGGTGTACAGACCCAGTGCCATTACTGCAGACATGTCTGCTCATCTGTAGTGGAACCAGAGAAGTTGCCCTGGCCATTGCATTCCCCTAGTCGGAGTCATTTCAAGGCATCTTTGGAGAAAACAAGGAATTCGCCTTTGGCTCTGCTCTTTTTGTTTTATATCTTCAGCTGCGCCAGCAGCTGCAAATAAACATTCTCAAGGTAATGTTACTGGAGTGTTTTTATGCCGCTCTGTGTTCCTCTCTCATTTCCTAAGTACCAGATTTTCAAAAGCGTTTAGGAACATAAAGGTTCAGTATAACACCTAGTGAGATGTTCAGAAGCACAGAAGCAGGTTAGGCTAACTCTCATTGAAATCAATGAAAGTTAGGCAGCTGCCCTGCTCAGGATCCTTTGAAAATCTCACTAGAAGCCTATCTACATCTTTAGCTACCTAAATGCCTTGAAAATCTGACCCTAAGTCATTTCTGAAAATGGAACTTAGGCCTGTACATCACTTAGGTGATTTTAAAAATGTTACCCTGTGTATCTCCGTTCTCCATCTGAAAAGAAAATGGAATAATAATATTTCTTTTACTCCACCGTCTGTTTTTTGTCAACTTTAACTCTAAGCTCTTTGCGTATGAACCATACTTATATATAGGCTTGAAAGGATTAGATTTTTATCTATAAATGTCCTTAAATTTTGATTTCATCATACATACACAAACTGACACAAATATTTCCATTGATGATACTCTAAATAGATGGAAAGGCAAAATTTTAAAAAAATGCTCCTTGAGAACTTATTTTGTATGTTGACTGCCCCATAATTTCACTTAGCTGTGAAAATGTAAATAGATCAAAATTTTAAGAACATAAGAATGGCCAGACTGGGTCAGATCAAAGGTCCATCTAGCCCAGTATCCTGTCTTCTGACAGTGGCCAATGCCAGGTGCTCCAGAGGGAATGAACAGAACAGGTAATCACCAAGTGATCCATCCCCCGTCATCCATTCCCAGGTTCTGGCAAACAGAGCCTAGGGACACCATTCCTGCCCATCCTGGCTAATAGCCATTGATGGACCTATCCTCCGTGAATTTATCTAGTTCCTTTTTTGAATCCTGTTATAGTCTTGGCCTTCACAACGCCCTCTGGCAAGCAGTTCCACAGGCTGACTGTGCATTCTGTGAAAAAAATACTTTTTTTTGTTTGTTTTAAACCTGTTGCCTATTCATGTCATTTTGTGACCCCTATGAGAAGGAGTAAATAACGATTCCTTATTCACTTTCTTCACACCAGTCATGATTTTATAGACTTCTATCCTATTCCTCCATAGTCGTCTTTTTTCCAAGCTGAAAATTCCCAGTCTTATTAATCTCTCCTCATATGGCAGATGCTCCGGACCCCTAATCATTTTTGTTGACCTTTTCTCAACCTTTTCCAATTCCAATATATCTTTTTTGAGATGAGGCGACCACCTCTGCACGCAATATTCAAGATGTGGGTGTACCATGGATTTATATAAAGGCAACATGCTATTTTCTGTCTTATTATCTATCCCTTTATTAATGATTACTAACATTCTGTTAGCTTTTTTGACTGCCGCTGCACATTGAGTGGATGTTTTCAGAGAACTAGCCACAATGACTCCAAGATCTCTTTCTTGAGTGGGAACAGCTAATTTAGACCCCATCATTTTATATGTATACTTGGGATTATGTTTTCCAATTACTTTGCATTTATCAACATTGAATTTCATCTGCCATTTTGTTGCCCAGTCATCCAGTTTTGAGAGATCCTTTTGTAGCTCTTTGCAGTTAGCTTGGGATTTAACTATCTTGAGTAGTTTTGTTACAAATGTTTAAAAACATTAATATTGTCTGTCAAAATTATTAGAAAAACTAGAAATTGAATTCTGACAGTTCTACTTAAGTACAGTGCCTAACTCAATTCAGCTCAAACTCTGTTGGGATCTCTATATGCTAAAGTAATCAAAATAAATAAATAACGATAGAGGTGAGATAAGATCAAAAGGGTTGCAGGTTCAGGTCAGATAAAGACTCAAAAATTTCAGTTATCCCAGGTTGATCTGAACTATCCAGCCCTCTTAAACCTACCAAGAAGGACTGAAAATTTTAAGACAACAAGTTTTTCATCACATTTCTGCTGTTTTCTGCTTCCTTTTGAGTCAGAAAAATTTTCCTCCCAGGTATTTCGGGATATCTGCAGCTGATTACAGGTAGAACCAGCAACCACAGGGGAGTGCAGAGTTGAAAACCCAAACATTTTAACATTCACAAAAAGCTATTGGTTTGGCATTTTGGGTTCATTCTGGTTCTTTCATTAATCTGAACGAAAGTTTACCACCCTCTTAGATCCTAGCCAGTATCTTTATCCTAATTATGAAATATGTCCCAATAGGATTCTACTTTAGCAGTCTCTCTCTCTCCCCAGATCTTGGGCTGAAGCAGAAGAAGAATAAATGCACCTATATTTTTTATACAGTCACTTTTGTAATGTTCTTTTTGTATGTACTGACTAATGATATCTTAATGGGATAAACTAAAGGCCTTATTGAAACAGCTGTAAGCTCAAAGCAGGAATCACTCAAAACATGAGAAACCTGCCTGTTGATTGTGGGAGAAGTCGATAAGGAGCCAATCTTCAGATGGAGTAAATTGGCATAGCTCAGCTGAAGCCCACGGAGTACGATTTACTCCAGCTGAGGATCTGCCCTGTCTGTCTAGTTTTTCTGCTTGGTTTGCAGTTTAAAGTGATCTCTGCTGTTTTCTTAACCACTTTGCCTTCTCTTGATAGATTAATGTGATGGTAATAGCCGAACCAGTCTCCAAGAAGCACAGATGGCAGCACACAGGAAAGTGCTGGCTTAAGTTTCCTGGGGCATTCTTTTCCTAGAACTTTTGGAATAGCATTGAGGCCCCTGCCAAAGTTCCTGTTGTGATAACATTTGACTCTGCTATAGCACCTGAGACTAAGTTCTTTGCAAATAGGAATTAGTTATGTTTTGCTGTGAGATAGGTAAGAATTATTATCCCCATTCTGAAGATGGGTAAATTGAGTCACAGAGGCAGTGAGCCCAAGATCAGCTATGCACTGGTTCAACGGCAGAGCAGGAATAAAATGTGGTCACCCTAGCTCTCAGTCATGTGGTCTAAGCAACAGATGATCCTCTCATTGATGCTCATGTAGCTCCAAGTTTTCAGTGTTAGTGGGGCCTTCATTTTTGTGGGTACAGAACTGCGGGTGTGAACAATGGCAAGTACAATTTTAAACTTGCCATGCTTGTGTCTGCAACTTAGTTTACACCATTGTTCAAAACCCCAATTCTGCTGGCAAATCAGGGACTTAAAAATCAAAACCACCCATATTGTTGCAAATAAATGCAAGCCCAACATTTTGCCCATGGTTATTTACAGCTGCAAAAACTTGAGGCCGCTCTTTGAAAATCTGGCCCATAATATCAGACAGATCAGCCCCTTCCCACTGGAGGGGAATTCTAAATTGCCAAGACACAAGGAGTTTGGGAATCTGACGCTGTTTATTCCAACCCCACTCCTTCTTATGGCAGTGAAGAGTCAATATGCAGAAGCCATAAGCAATCACAGAAGCACTGTGCAGCCATCCCCACTTTTTCTGTTGTGGCCTCATTGCATTTCAAATAATAAACAAGACTGAATTCATACAGTGCTTGAAGGGGAGAGATCAAGGGGGAAAATAAGAAGTTTCACATAGAGTGGTGTTGGGTATACAGTAGCGGGGGAGTGCTTTCCTTTGAACCAAACCTCAGCATGGTATCAAGAGGAATCATGCTGCTGGAGCTGCCTTTTTTGGACAAGACGTGAAACCAAGATCCTGGCCATTTGAAGTCAGTAAAGACCCCACGGCACTTTTTGCAAGAGTCGGATTGTCATTCCCAATCTCCTGGCAACATCCCAACTAATTATATTCTGCCTCCCTCACTGCCCCATACAGCTTCAATCGATCACAATGTATTCCTTTCCTTCTCTTTCTAAACCACAGTGTAGTGTTGTTGTGCACAGTTAAGCATCTGTTGCATCCCACCCCAGAGATGATTTCATTTCAGTTGTGGGCGGGATGAACTTTAGATAGCCCTTCCTGCCAACCTGGGGGTTTTGCGGGGCGTAATTAGTCACCGTTTGCAAAGCGCTTTGAAATCCTCAGATGAAAGGGCTCTACCGAAATGTCGAGCCATATGATGCTTTTTTATAACATGCTGCAGCGGAAATCAAGCAGTCGCGCCATGCGAATGCTCCCAAATTTCCCAGTTATCTGCGTTGCGCAGATCCATCTGTCTCTTTCTCTTTGGATTCACCAGCCTCTGAGAGATCTGCGCTTTTGCAGACAGCATGGAGGTGGCGGGCGGGGGTGGCTGCGAAGATGAAGAACTCAGTGTTATACGGAGTTTGTATAACAGTGTATAATACACTGAGTGATGTAACAGTAAGAGAGCTAAGCGAATGCCACTGCCTTGTGATTTACTGCTTGTAAATGCCTTCTCCACTTCTGAAATGCTCTTAATTTAATAGACAAACATCCCAGGATAAAGGCTCACCAGAGACACGACTGATGGGATAAACACCAAGAGATTAAAGACCTGCGGGGGGAATGTATAATTCCGTTATTAAAATCCTGAAGTGTTCCTTAAAATTAGACCCTCGCAAGTGAAGAGGCATTGAAAACCTATGCTTAAAAGGGGGCCTGCTATTGTATTGTGCATTTCAGCATCATTTGCTAAACAAAGTGAAACAGAATAATAATGCCAAGCTGGGTCTTCTGCTTGATTTTCCTCCCGCTGTCCTTAACGATCAAAGAGGCGTCAAAGAAACCTACCTATTAGCTGCCTGTTCAGAACAATTTCTAAAGGCAGCCGGGAAGCCATCAATGCCAGATTTTCTATGGCCTCCCTAATTGCACCCCATACAGTGTAGCTGCTGTTAGGCCCATGCGACAGATGCATTTGCATAGGGCATCCTATGTCATCAGCGCCCAGTGCAAAAAGGAGCCCATCCTGCTGTGTATTGTTTAGTATGATTAATTACTTGTATTACCGTAGCACCTAGATGCTCCAACCAAGATCTAGGCCCCATTGGGCTGACTGGGGTAGGTACTGAGTATATGTGTGGATAGCAAAGATCGTACAGTCGAAACAGGCAAGACAGCCAATGGGTGGGAGAAAGGAGATATCATTACCCCATTGTGCACCAGGGGAAACTGAAGCACAGAGATCCTAATTCAGCAGTTGATCCCAATTCAGCAAAGCACTTAAGCCCAGGTTCAATTTTAATCGGGTGCTTATGTCCCATTGATCTGCGTTACCCAGGAGGTCAGACTGAATGATTCTGGACTTAACATCTATGAAACACTTTGCTGAATTGGGGCCAGATAGATGAAGTGGCTTGCCTAAACTCACATGAAAAGATGAGAATTAAAACCAGATCCCAAATCCCAGGTCAGTGCCTTTAACACAAGCCCATCCATCATCTCACGAGCACCTAAATGACAGACCATGGTGGGTGGCTGCCCTCCGCTGCTGATGAGGATTTTTAAATGAGCATGGCCAAACTGGCCACTCCTTTATTTTTCTTGAACTGGAGAGGGTCTAATTTGGGAGAAAGAGAGAGAGAGAAATTTTAAAATAATGACTAAGAATTTAAGGAGAAAGAAGGAGATAGAAAAGCAGGAGGCATTGGGGCTCATTTACCAGCAGTCACCTTGGTGGGACAATGGGCTGCCCCTGCAATCCCCAAGGATGGTCTCAGCCTGGCAGCGGGGCATGCAGATTCTGGATAGCAAAATGAAAAGGTAAAGAGACTATATGCTATTTGCTTGAATGCCAGACATTCCAACTACTTATATTAATATTACCTACTATGTAATCTGGATGATGTGGCTAAATAATAGACGAAGTCTCGATGGCTAGCTGTTCTGTATACTATAGTTAAGTATTTTTCGGGTTGCATTAGTGGCTCGCTGCTCTGGGTACTATATTAAATAGTTTCTGAGTTATTATGGTAGCTGGCTGTTCTGAAGACTACAGTTAAGCTTTAAGCTTTTCCTGGCACGGGAAACATTGCCATGTTTCTGAAATAGACATTGTGGGTCAGTTTCTGACACCATTTCTTTCTCCCACTAAAGTTTGTCTACATGGGGATATTGACTGGAATAGCTATTCTTAAATAGCTCCCCCTTCTGGGACTTCTTATTCCAAGTGTATTTAGCTGAACCCAGAAAAAGGCACTCTGATTCCAGAATAAGAGTGCCCACATGGAGGACTATTCTGGAATAGTTAATCCACTTTAAATTCACACTCTCCCTTATTCCAGAATAATTTCCCCCTGTAGACATGTCTTAAAAATTGCCTTACTCCAGCGCCAATTCCACAGAAGTCAACAGGACTCTCTGAGGATAAGGTGGGGTTAAGTAAGGTATCTGACTCCGACCCTGCCTGGATCACTTGGTGTGGAATTGCTTCCTTTTGTCTAGGAGCGCTCTTTTCCTTTCTCCTGCATGTGCTTAGAGGATACCAGGAGATCTCTTTGTAGACACAGCAGTAAAATGTGCTTGAACTCAAACCAGTGCAGGATCAGGCCCCAGATTTACATGGCTGCACTTGGAGGGATAAATTGAAGAGCACCCCCACCAGAAAACTAATCCCATTTAACAATCATCAACAGCAAATTAACCAAAACCCAGCTGATTCTGGCAAACACAGTTAACAGTCATGTATTAGTCACATATCACTGACATAGATGTTAGACTTCCATAAATAGGTTTTTAATGATCAAATATTACTTAATGTACTCTGAATATCACATTAAATGGAAATTAAATGCACAGTGTAGTGTATCATCTCTTCGCATGGGCTCAAACGTATCTTTCTCCAGCGTATAAACATTGACAATACAGCTATTGTTCAGCAGAATTCTACAGCCACCAGATGTTGGAGCCTTGGGTGGTTGGTGTTTTCCTAATCAAAAAGGTTGTCGTTTGCTGTCAATCTCTCCCATTACACCAGGGTATTTTGACAGAGAATTCCTAGTCATATTTTGGAGGCAGTCAATCCTACTAGATAGAACAATGGAGTCCATTGGACTTGGGAGCTGCTGACCTTGGGCAAATCATCTCACTTCTGTTTCCTTCACACTCTTTGACTTGTCTAGCTAGTTTGAAAGCTATTCAGTACAGGGACTGTCTGACTGTGTGTTTGTGCAGCACCTAGCACAATGGGTCTTGATCTCAGCTGGGGCCTCTAGGTGTTATTAGAATGTGAATAATAGTGTTTTTTTTCTAAATTTAACGATAAGTAAATGCCATTAATATTACTTTGTACTTATAGACTGCATTTCGTCCATGATCCCAAAGCACTTTATAAATATTAAAGTGTTATTAAGGTCAGAAGACAATGGTACTCATCTATTATTAATTACAGTAACAGCTAGAGATCTCATCCGAGTTCAGGTCCCAAGACATACTCATAGTAGGAGTCAACACCTGCTCTGAGCTTACAGTCTAAACAGACAAGACAGAGGATAGAACTAGTATTCTCTCCAACTTCTGGATGGGGATCTGAAGAACAGAGAGATTAAATGAGGTGACACAAAAAGTCTGTGGCAGAGTTGGGAATTGAATCCCCAAGTCTTGGTCTACATACACAACCCAGGCCAGAGAATTTAACCCAGTATTTTCTGTGCCATCCTTTAGACTTCTGGTCTAACGCCTTCATCACCAAAACATCAGGACTTGTCTATTCAGAGTCCTATCTGCTGCTTCCTCGTCTCACAGAAATATGTTTTCATTACTTTTACTCATGTTAGCACTTCAGAACAACACAATAATGAAAATCGTTAACAAAGCTTGGCAAGGAAGAGAACCCAGTTTAATCTGTCTGTTACCACATTGTTTGCAGAGGTAGCAGCAAAGAAAAACAATCTTATTTTGCCTTGTAAACTGCACACAGTTGATCTGGAGTCACTGAAAGATAATCTTTAAACCTCACAAGACTGTTAAAAGAAACCCTCACTCTTCTGTATACCGTGTTAGTTAATATTTGGCATTTGAAGACTTCTTTACAGCTAGAAAGCATGGTACTAATATTAGTAAGATCATTTAGCTTTGTAGTATTTCCATTCATGACTCTGCATACCCCTGGATAACTATACCCATTTTACATGTAGATAAACTGAGGAACTACTATAGTTATCTTGAAGTGGTGTAGTTTTGACAAGGCCCAGGAGCCAAAGTGCCAGTAAGAGTCTGTATTCCCACAAGGTTTCCAGCTCCATGTTTCAAGTCCAAGTGGCTTGGATGACCATTTGCATTGCTGGATGCTCTTGCACACCCAAATTCTGAGCCACTGAAAGCTCACACTCATGCTTAGTGGTGAGTTTCCAAAATCTTTTTAGTTTCTAGGAGCTTTCTGTTCTAAGGCCCCATGGTATTTTCCCAGCTGCATTTTCAGGATCCAAGCCAGTGTAACGACTCAATAGAAATACCCCTCAGGTGCAATCAACAAGGAATTCTCCTCTGGGGTAATGTTTATAACCAGAAACCAAGAAAAAACGTACAGCATGAAACTCCTCCAGCTTGTGTGTCACCTTTAAACCAAAGTACCCTAAGGTATGGAGCATGACACGGCTCAAAGGCCTTCTCCCTTCCCTGGCTCTCAGGGAGCAAATTTACTGACCTTCCTCTGTTCAAGGAAAAGGAAGGGGAAGTTAACCCCTTATTCACTGGGAACAAAAGAATGCCACTTACACCCCGTTAAAACCCTATCACTGATACTCCCCTAGCCCAGGGGTGGCCAACCTGAGCCTGAGAAGGAGCCAGAATTTGCTGATGTACATTGCCAAAGAGCCCCGGTAATACATCAGCAGCCCCCCATCAGCTCCTCCCCTCACCCCTGCTCCTAGCACCTCCCACCCACTGGCAGCCCCTACGATCAGGGCCTCCCCCTCCCTCCCCGCACCTCCCGATCAGTTGTTTCATGGTGTTCAGGAGGCTCTGGAGGGGAGGAGGGAGGAGCGAGGGCACGGCAGGCTCAGGGGAGAGGGTGGGAAGGGGTGGAGTGGGGGCAGGGCCTGTGGCAGAGCCAGGGGTTGAGCAGTGAGCACCCCTTTGGCACATTGGAAAGTTGGAGCCTGTAGCTCCAGCCCCGGAGTCAGTGCCTATACAAGGAGCCGCATATTAACTTCTGAAGAGCCGCATGTGGCTCCGGAACCACAGGTTGGCCACTGCTGCTCTAGCCCATTCTCTGCTTAATATCAGATGTAAGAACTCTGGAGTCCCCATCCAAAGTCATGAGGTTTTTTTTTTTTATCAACCATCAATGTGCACACTTTATAACTCATCTCCAAAAGTACAATGATCAGCTTTGAAAACACGAGAGATTCTGCCTCTCACATCTTCATTATTCTGTAGTTTGTCCCTTTGTTCTGACTTGCACTCCTTCACCAAAGTCCATAAATACCATCTGTCATTTTTATGATTATTGGTGGTTAGATCTGATGATTATTGATACACTGCAACTGTGCAGTAGATATTAAATACATTAGCCAATCTTCCACCCTCTCCCAGCCCCACCCGTTAATGCTTCATCCAATATGAATCAATATTAGTTTAATAATTAACATGTTTAAACATTTTTATGTATATTTCATGATGAGAAGATCTATGTTTATTTTATGAAGATAAAATATTTAATTCCCAGGGAATTTTACTGTACTGCCATCACAGTATCAGATGGGCCCTTTGCACTCTGCCTGACAGAGCCGCTGTCTGTCTCGTATCGGCAAAGCAGAAGCTCCAGAGCTTTCGGCTGTACATACAAAAGCCCAGTCTACGTGCATCTGAGATGCAGCTGGCTTGGAATGGAGGACTGACAGTAGTTTCATCACTCGGGAAGGGGTCCAACTGTTAGTGGTTCAGGAGCAAAAGGATTGGGATCTAACCCAGAAGGAATTGTAAAAAGGTTCATTTTCAAAAGAAATTCAGAGTATAAGTTTAGAGGCCCTGAAAAATGCAAGTGAGCAGGTGATGTGAGAGGAGGGGATAGAAGAGACCTAACAGTTGAAGCTCTGACCTCTTGTGTGCGTTAAAGATCCCATGGTGATTTTCACATGAGTGCTGCGCCTAATCTTCCCTTCAGATGCAGCTGTGTAACTCCCACTGAAATCAACAGGCCTGATTCTCCATTACTCTGTCCCTATTCTTGGGGCAGGGTTGGAGTGTGAGGGAGTGTAAGTTAGAATATGGGTCCTCAGATTGGGGTTGTGAAAAGATTAGGGGCTGTGATCATCCTGCTCTCCCTGTATTGCTAAATGAGAAGGGGGCACTAGCTAGTTCCCAGCTTGATAAGAGAGGGTTCCTGGAGAAGTCGTGGTATGGAAATGCAGGTCTCAATGCGAACAGGTGGAAAACCACTGAGTTAGAGCAGCCTCAGGATTGCTCTGATTTACACTTTACATTCCATATTCCCCTATACCCCCTGAGAAACAGAGAATATCCAAAATGCAGTGTGCTCTATACACACCACGACACTCCCCCCCCCCCAGCATTGGTGGCTGTTAGGAGGGCTGGTGGACAGCCTTTGCAACAGATGCACACTGCAAAGGGTCTTTTATCAGGGGACTGCTTCTATTCACTTTAAGGCCCCTTTAGACTGCCAGAATGGCATAAAGGGGCCTTAGTGTAACCAAGAATCAGCCCTACAGTACATGCATCCAATGAAACGATTGGGCCTTAAAGTCAGCTGCAGTGTTCTGGCCCAGTTCCAATTTGAACCATTACATCCTGCTTCCCTAAGCAGTTGGAGACAGCACTCTTCTTCACTTTCTCTCCTAAACCAGTGTGCAGCGTTGCTGTGGACTGTTAAACACAAAGTGTATTTTGCCCCATGGTGGCTACGCTGCAAGGACAGGTTAAGGGATTCCATTCTTATGTGTACTGGGGCGTGCTATAGGAATATCAGTGAGCAGGTTCAATGGTAGAAGCTTTGGGCCTGATCCAACACCCACTGAAGTAATTGAAAAGATGCTTATTGATTTCAATGGCCTTTGGGTCAGGCCGTTTATGTCTTGACAAGCCCCTAACTGAGGTGCACACAAACTATTATTCCTTAAACTGGACTAAAGAAGTGAATTATGTCAATACCACTATGATACAACGAAATGTCCGTGCAGATAACCATGCTTCCTCAAAGATATCTTGATGAGATCCTGGATGGATTTCTGTTTCATTTAGGGCCTGAACCAAAAGCCATTACAGAAAATGGAAAGACTCCCTGTCACTTCAGCAGACTTTGAATCAGGCACTTAATGCAGGAAGGATTACATGCATTCTTGTGCAGGGAGTCAGCACATGGCTCTAGTTAAGTGGCATGTAAGTGATGCATAGAGTTTGCACTGATGCTTTGCACATTCTTTGCCTCTCGGGGGAGGGGGGGGGAGAGGGAGAATGACTGCCTGTCGCCACTGTAGAATTATGGATAATGAGATAACAGGCTCAGAACTCATTTTAAACCAGGTGAAGGTTGCCTGTGAAATTGTGATTAATGTGAAAAGATGATTATGTTTATTTCCACTTATTTGTGAAGAATTGTTTTCCTGGTCACAGTCCAGTGATGACAGGTTTCAGAGTAGCAGCCGTGTTAGTCTGTATTTGCAAAAAAGAAAAGCAGTACTTGTGGCACCTTAGAGACTAACAAATTTATTTGAGCATAAGCTTTCGTGAGCTACAGCTCACTTCATCGGATGCATTTGGTGGAAAATACAGTGGGGAGATTCATATACACACACAGAGAACATGAAACAATGGGTTTTATCATACACACTGTAAGGAGAGTGATCACTTAAGATAAGCCATCACCAGCAGCGGGGGGGGGGGGAAAGGAGGAAAACCTTTCATGGTGACAAGCAAGGTAGGCTAATTCCAGCAGTTAACAAGAACATCTGAGGAACAGTGGGGGGTGGGGTGGGGTGGGAGGGAGAAATAAACATGGGGAAATAGTTTTACTTTGTGTAATGACTCATCCATTCCCAGTCTCTATTCAAGCCTAAATTAATTGTATCCAGTTTGCAAATTAATTCCAATTCAGCAGTCTCCCCCTGGAGTCTGTTTTTGAAGTTTTTTTGTTGAAGTATAGCCACTCTCAGGTCTGTAATCGAGTGACCAGAGAGATTGAAGTGTTCTCCAACTGGTTTTTGAAAGTTATAATTCTTGACGTCTGATTTGTGTCCATTTATTCTTTTACGTAGAGACTGTCCAGTTTGACCAATGTACATGGCAGAGGGGCATTTCTGGCACATGATGGCAAATATCACATTGGTAGATGTGCAGGTGAATGAGCCTCTGATAGTGTGGCTGATGTGATTAGGCCCTATGATGGTGTCCCCTGAATAGATATGTGGACAGAGTTGGCAACGGGCTTTGTTGCAAGGATAGGTTCCTGGGTTAGTGGTTCTGTTGTTTGGTGTGTGGTTGCTGGTGAGTATTTGCTTCAGGTTGGGGGGCTGTCTGTAAGCAAGGACTGGCCTGTCTCCCAAGATCTGTGAGAGTGATGGGTCATCCTTCAGGATAGGTTGTAGATCCTTGATGATGCGTTGGAGAGGGTTTAGTTGGGGGCTGAAGGTGATGGCTAGTGGTGTTCTGTTATTTTCTTTGTTGGGCCTGTCCTGTAGTAGGTGACTTCTGGGTACTCTTCTGGCTCTGTCAATCTGTTTCTTCACTTCAGCAGGTGGGTATTGTATTTGTAAGAATGCATGATAGAGATCTTGTAGGTGTTTGTCTCTGTCTGAGGGGTTGGAGCAAATGCGGTTATTGTATATGTACTTTGTGACATCTAAGCACTACTTCTGGGATTTTGCAACCAAGTGTGAAAACCTCAGATTTCAAAGATTTTGTATATTAACTTCATTGTGAATATTTCCCACTATTCTAGCTGGGAATAACAGTTATATTAACCCACCTCCTCTAGGTTGTTAATCCTGGTAAAACAGACTGTTGTTTGGAAGATTTCATGCAGTTAAGGAGCTCTCTAAGAACATTTATTAAAGCTTGCGGCGTGTATTCCTAATTGCATATACTTTTCATGTAGGTTGAAATTTGGCCCCATGAAGAAGACCAAGCACAAGCCCTTTGTAACATGTAAATCCCACTAACCCCCCCCCCCACCAAATCTGAGAATAATGTTAAACCCTGGGACAAAGAGTGGCAGGATATTCCAGCCTAGCAGCCACCAAGGGGAGATTACTGAGATTAAACGACCAGTGACAACAGCAGAGATGGCAGGAGGGAGAAAGATGCTCTCTCTGTGTGTATACACATACCCTTGATTTCTTGCAGAGCAGTAGGAGCCTGTATGTTTATATTCCAAACCCGGAGCCCTTATGAGCTCTAAACCTCAACTCTAGGCCAGGAAGCGTAAAGTCCGATCAGATATGTAAATTGCACTCTCCGAGTGGAGCAAGAAGGCAATGAAATTCATATGGAAGCTCAATTTGCACCACAGGTGGTGTCCTGTGGAGTCCCAGTGTGTACGTAGGGGTCTGTATTGCAATCTGCTATCTAAATGGCATACTGGGTGGTACGCTTCAGTAAGACCAGCAAAATAACATTGTGAGGCTGCGTGCCAGAGACCTACGATGATTGTTGTCTGGCAACGACAACTAGTTCTGAGAGCGTATTGTTCCACGTGCCTTTAATAACATAACAAGGCTTTGCACGGAGGCTGTGCTCCGTTAATTGTAATACACAGCTCTAAGCCAACACAGCAGCACTTGTGTTACAAAGATGCACCTCTGAGTCTGTGACAATGAAGTGGCTAATGGGGCTGTACTGAAGGTGCTTGCTGGGTGGTGCTGAGGATGAGTTTGGTGTTGCTCCCTATGCTCCCTTAAAGCCATCAATCCAAACTCTAGATTATTCCCAATCCAAACTCTAGATTACTTTTGCACTTCACAAACCCTGCGTTCTCTAGCTGGCTATGCCCCAGCCACACCCTCTCTTCTCAAAGCCACATCCACCTAAACCCTTTGCACTGTCCCTCTTCCACCTGCTTTGAGAGCACTACACCCTTTCCTGGCTGCTTTACTCATTTTTGCTCCTTGTACTCGTGGTGCTGGGGCTGATGCTCCAGGCACTGCTAAACTCAGGATGTAGCTTGTAGCCCTACAACCATGCATCATCCGAACCCTGAAGGGGCTGTGGCATGTGCTCCAATAAGCAAGAGGGGTCCCAGCAATGAAGTTTAATGTGCCTAGTTTACATCGATCATAGTGGCCTGCAATGACCGATATCTCTTCTGAAAATGGCCAGTGCACATAGGAAAGTGAAGGCACCCCTGCTCTCATTGAGTTGACAGTAAAGTGCTGTGTATCAGTGCAATGAAAGGGTACAGTGAGTAAACGGGCATATTCTTGTACCCCTAAGGGAACCCAGTTCAGCATAAACCCTTCCACAGTCCCCCTTTCCCAAAGCCAGGGGAAGGCTGAGCAACATATCACAACATATCTTGCCACATTTCCACTTTTGTCGAATTCTGGATCAATCTTCGACTCAACCACGTTACCGACATTCCCTTTCCCTGATCCTTCATATGTGAGATTTTTGTTCACATAAGAGTTCGGAAGGGAGATTTTATTCACATGCAAAGAAAAATCTTCACCCCCAAAATGCTGATCTGGAGACCTAAGAGATATTATCCTTGTGGGGTTAGGGGTGAGGAGGAGGTAGAGAGTGTTATAGCAAGCTTTGAGACATTTGGTGCCATCTGTAAAGTGCCAGCTCCTGGAGGCAAGTGATTATATGAGAATGTCATCTTTCAATTAAAAGTGTCTACCCCCTTCCACATGCAGAGAAAAGATGGAAAACATGAACTCTAAAGATCCAAATGCCAGAAGGTAAAAAGAACTCCAAATACATTTTGTAAACCTCATGATTTCTAAACCAATCTCTTGATTTTTGAAGTTGCTCTTTGGATATCTGGGAACTGGGAATAGTGCAATAGAAAGTCCCTTGCTTTAGAGACACGTTACTCCATCCTCTGGGAATGGAGAATGCCTGTCCCTAAAGTACACTTGCTCAAAGCCTCCATGGTTTCTTCAAGCACTCCTTCTCTTTATAGAGGCTAGGTCACCCAATTAGGGAGCAGAAACAACACTATGTGACTTAGGTGACCAATCAGCTCAAATGCTGAATACTTGCTATCTACAGTTGTGAGAGGCCCAGTGGCACATAGAGACCCTTACACATCCCCTCAAGGAAGGATCAGCCTGGAGTTAGGGCTTTAGCCTAGATCTGAGTAGGGTTCAATTCCCTTCACTACAATAAAATTCCTGTGTGATGTCGGGCGAGTCACTTAGCCTCTCTGTTGCTCATCTTTAAAATGGGAATAATGCTTCCATTCCTCACAGGCTGTTCTGAGGCTAAATATGTTCGAGGACTGTGAAGCACGTTGAGGCCTAGTTGCTATTCAATAAATGATTCTTATTGTGTACTGTGCATGTACCCACAAACACAGGCCGCATGTCTAGTCATATATTTATAGCTCCCGTCATACACACGTACAAATATATACAAAGCTATTCACCTACACACTCACATTCCTCCAAAAACACACTCCTACACACACAGGCCCATGCCTATAGACATCCAAACATATAGTGAAACAAACAGAGAGATGCACAAGCGTGTCTGTATGCAACCACAGAGGCAGTCATGTATTCATTGACCTATACACACACCTACCCATCTACGCAAATACACCTGCAGTCATCAACACTGACACAAACACACAAGGGACCAAATACAGAAACAGCTGTGATGTGAACACCGATGCACAGTAAAACCCATACTTAAACCTCATTCACATACACACATGCACACCCACAATCTCGCTCCTGGATTTTTGTGCGCTTTGGTCTGTATGTAGCTGGTGGTTCTCCCACATCGATCGCATTCCATGGCTTTACCCAGACCCCTTCAGTGAGGTTTTAGGTGCTTCTGTGCAGGCTTCAATCAGTTCAGACAAGCAAATACTGTGGAGGTACCTACAAATTACACCATCTGGCTGCCTCGGTGAGCCAGACAAGAGGGCAGACTCCAGCAGGGAGAGAAGGAATCAAGGCGTTAGGAAGGGAGCGAGATGTAAAAGCATATTGGATGCACAGGAAGAGAATAAAGTATCTCCAGCTGATCACATGGGAAGGACACGTCCATTTCATATGAAGGCACAAAGAAGCCCCACATCCTAAACATTTTGCTCTGTAACATATCAGTTCCCATGCAACCAGCCTCAGAAGGGTCAAGGCCCCTGTGGGAGCTATTTTGGGCAGAATTAGAACAATCTTCATCCTGCAAAAGGTCATCTCCAGTTTCAGTGTCTCCCTTTGCACTATTCCAGGATGGAAACTGATCAGGATGCTTTGCTAATCAGCAGAGTAACTTATGCTCCGTGGCGAAACTGGGGCCTACAGGTTTAAGATTTGACTCTATAAGAGGAATGTGGGTGGTTGTCTGGAACCAATAGAAACCATCTGCATAATTTTAAACAGCATATACCCTGGGACTAGATGGTTCGGTGAGATAAGCCTAGGTAAATTTGTTAACACAGCTGTGCAGTGGCCTATGTGAAATAATCCTGGTGGCTTTAGTAAAAGTTCTGGTGGACAGGTGTCCACAACAAAAGCAGATTGTAAATTTTCTTTTTCTACAGAAATATCAATGTTTTGTCAAAAAGCCAAAAAACACTCTTCCCCCCCCCCTTTTTCGGCTGCTGATAACTGAAAAATTTTGGCCAAAACCCAAAAGTGTTTCATTTTCCAGGTTTTCAGGTGTCTGTTGAAAAGTGAACGTTTGAAAGGAATGCTGACTCTTGTTTTCAAAACCGTTCATGCAGTCAAAAACCCATTTTTTCACTGAAAAAGGTCTAGATGGAAATTTTTCGACCAGCTCTTTCCACAATCACACAACACCCCAACACTAGTGGGCCCACAATCGCACAACTCCCCAACACCACTATTGGGCTTGCTTGTTGCCATCATCCATCCAGAGGTGAAAAACGGAATGGACCCATTGATATCAAACTAACTCCCTGACCCTAGATGTGATCCTGCCAAGCCATGGTTGAGTGGCATGTGCAGGGAATGATGTATTGCACTTTGTAGCGGCTCTATGCCTACGGGGATGCCAAGCTGGCACCTTCCAATAGCACAAAACACATAATGGGAAAAACATTGAGCAGGAATAAAAGTGTTTATTTGTTGAAGGGGAAGCATGTTTTTGTTGACTCAACCTTCATTAAATGGTTCTCATTACTGCCGCAGTGTGAACTGCTGGCACAAAACACAGCTCTGCCACTAAAACCTAGTTCCATCTGGAAACGAAAGGGAGGTGGGGAACCAAGACTGCGGGCATGTGAAAGACACGAGTGCCTGGTTTACCTTTTCACACACACCCCGTCCCATCAGAGCCTGTCTCGATCTGAAAAGGAAAAGGAGAAGCTGAGCTGGGAGGCGCCGGGAGACCCTGTGGCAGAGCTATAAATCTCACTCAGTCAGAGGGGAAGATTTATGCTCATGGCTTGGAAATGATGCCTGTAGCATTCACCGGCACAATATAGACATACGCACAGATACATTCCCGTCCTGTGAAAACACAGGCTGAGCCAGAGATGTGAGACCCAGGAAAGATGCAGTCTTGGGGAAGAGCCGAATTACTTTCATGACTTTCCAACGCCATTAGGAAGACAAACTGGGGGCTTATGTATTAAATTTATCCCCAATTTGCATTTTGATTGGCTAACGGGCCACACACATTCCACAGTAACGTATTGATCTGTCAAAGACATCTGACAGTTTCCAACAATTGCTGAAATGGCTTTTAAAACAGACCTGTGAGAGCTGGGGAGAAAGCCTGCCTGATGAGTGAGTTCTTTCATCTGCTAAAAGCTCTCCAAGCCCACAAGCCTGGGGGGTGACTTTAAATAGAGTCAGTGGAGAAATATCTTTAAGAGGGGAATGATGACACCCTCCAACAGACTCTCTCTCTCCCCTGCCACATGTTCAATCTTTCTCTCTCTTCCTCCTATAGAGGCCCAATCCTGTTAGGGGCTAATTGCCTTCCATGCCTGTTAGAATCAATGATAGATGAAGGGCACCCAGCCCATCACAGGACGGAGCTTCTGGCTGGTCTTGCACTCAGGATGTTCTTTGTTTTAAAGACACTGGCTCTCAGCACCACTTTTCATCCTGAGCTCTGTGGGCTAAAGGCAGATAATTCAGGGGCTTCCACAAGAAGCCAAGAGGGGGAGATGTTGATTCCTGGACAGGCAATTCGCAGATGCTCTTCTTGAAAGCCTCAGCCGGAGTGTGGCTGGCACCAAACTGCCCTGAAATACCTGCTGAGGGTGTGCAATGAAACAAGTGCTCCTGTTTCTCCACTGAAACCCGTCAGTGTGGGCTCTAATGCCAGAACAATGAGATCATGGAAGAGCCTGAGGCAAAGGGTCTGCGATGGGGCAATCTGGAATCAGGAACAACTCGCAGGGGACCAGAAAACAGCTCTAAGGAGCTGAACACAAGTCCACGCAGTAGAGGTGAGCCGAAAACAGACCTCCTGTCCCATGAACATTTTTGAGAGTTCAATTTTTTTTTCTCATCCTGAATCCGGATGGGGAAAAAAAGCCACAATCCCAAAAAATCAAATAAAATAGTATAAAAGAATGGTTTGCGTCAATTTAAACATTTTGTTTTAATGCTGATCATATTTTTATTCGAATTTCCTGACTTTTCAAAACAAACTGTTGTTCCAAAGTGGATTTTTTTTGTTTTTGTTTGGAAAACACTGAAATGAAACCAATTTGTTTCCAAATTTTTGAAGCTTTCTTTCCATACATTTTTCAAGCCGAGAAATTTGTTGAAACTGACTCATGAAGTTTTCGTTTTTACTAACTTGCATTTTTCGATGACAAAACATTTTTGTGGTCAAAAAAATCCCGACCAGATCTATCGGCTAGTCCCTGAGGAGAACTCAGCACAGTGCTGCAAAAAGGGACTTTTAAGCTACCCTTACAGTCCTCTGTTCCTAGTGCAGAGATTTAAAGATCTCTCGCTCGCTCTCACACATAAACACTTTATTTGCAACAGGAGTCAGCCAAGCTTGGGTTAGCTCCTTACGGATCACCTCCATGCCCTCCACAGAACCCTGGGTCAGCCCTGTGCATAGTGACATAATAATGATGGATGGGAACCATTTACACTTTGGGGAAAGAGGGAGAGCAAAGCATTGTTTCACGGGCCTGTCCCAAACTGCCCTGACCTGCCCCCTTTCCCAGAGCAGCGGGCACATTCGCGACCTGAGAGCGCGTTTTTCTCTCTGCCCTCCAGCTTCGCTCTGATACCAGACGGACTCATACGTCTGACCTCACAGACAGTCCACAATCTGCCTCTCAACCCACTCCTCATTCCAGAAGAAACACACTGATGATGTGTCTGCACAGGAGAAGTGAACTACATCGAAAGCAACCAAGGAAATGGCACCAGATTGACAAACCAGTTCAGTGTGCACACAGGCCACACCTCACTGTGTTGTGAACCCTGGCCCTTTTACTCCACTTCCATACCAGGACTCTTCTAAGTTTCCTTGTGGGTACCTTTCACTTGGTTCCTAGCACTGCGCCTAGAAACAGTGGATTCTGGGAGATTTCAAAATGCCACTGGGACATGGGTTGGGACAGTATTGGGAGGAGTAAAACACACTGGCCTTAAGCCAGTTCAAGCTAGAGCAGTTTGGACTGACCCAATAATAGCTCTGCTAGACACCATTGCATTAGATTTGCTCTCAGCAAACATATACTCCATGTGGAACACTTTTCTGTGTGTTACAAGCTTGCTAAAGGGAAAAAAGAAACTGTTTGCCGCATGGTAAAAATTCTCTAGTCTAGACCAGGCCTTAGTTACTCTTTCCACTAGCTTCTCCCCGCTTCTAGATTAACCCCCACACACCTGGCTTTACTGAGTGTCCAGCCTTCTATCCACCAGTCTGCCCCTCAAGCATCTTCTGCTCATCATGTTGCTCATGGTGGCACTTTTTTGACTCATCCCTCTGTGTATCCTATTTGCGATAAGCGCATTAGTGACTAGGTCACATATTAAATCCTCTGAAAACTACATCACAGTTTTGTCCTGTGACGAGGAGAGAGTACAAGCTCTTTTGAATGCCACTTTTCCTCCTTCCCCAGGCTTTTCCCAAGGAGGATCTCCTTTTGGCCTCAACTAATCAGAAGGACCAGTGCAATGATTAGGGAGAGATGCCTGGGAGCAAAGTTCAAGCTGGTTTTGCCTTGTCTAGTTGCTTCTGACAGCTCTTGCGCAGTATTTAAAAGCAAACAGTTATTAATTTTCAATCTCTGCTGGTTGGTGGTATGGGTAGCTAGTTGGCCTGAGGGCTGAGAGAAGTTTTCAGCTTTGGTTTAAATCTTTTTAATGGATTGCACAAGCCTGGTGCAAGCCGCATCTCTTCGCAGGTCAAAACGTTGCAGAAGAGGAGAAGGAGAGGATGATGGGACTGCCATGCACAGCTCTGCAATTGTAACGTGGTGATGGTGCTTTTTCTCCTCAGTAATGGTCATTGGTAGCAATTGGTGTCATGCTGCCTTGGGCTCTGGGAATCTGCAAATCTGTTTGTTGCGGCCCCCAGGACCAAATCCCATCAAGACCCCAGTTTCTAAACGGCATGTCAGATTTGCAACATGAGCATTGATTGCAAATCTGCAGACATTTCCGTTTAGCCCAAGGCCAAGATATTCAATTTAAAAACCCTCCCCGCGCAAAGGCTCTTTCCGGCCAACGCATTTTATTTAAAAATTCAGTAAGGCAATTTTCATGGAGCAGGAAAAAGGAGCAGGGCTGGTGTCTGAACTTCCCATAAGGAGGAGAAAGCCAGGCTCACATCTTCTACACCCATTACTGCTTCATTCCAGCTCCTACTACCCACTCGTCGAACCTAAACACAGTGGGCCTGGTTCTCACTTACAACAAGGCTCTTTTATGCTGTTCTGGCAGTGTAAAGGGAACCTACGGGGGCAGAAATGACCCCTGGTGAATATCCCCTGCCTAGGGAGCCACCACGGCTAGCGTACTGCTAATGTACAGAGTCTATGACAGACTTATTTCTGTACCCCACCATGGTTGGGTTTGTGACAGGGTAGGCAGGGGGCAGGCCAGGGGAAAGTAGGGGGTCTTGCTAGAGTCCTGAGTGCTGTGGCTATTCTCTGTTTCCTTGGGACCACAAGGAGGTTTATGGGAAGCAGAGGAAAAGTTAGAGCATCCCTAAGACTGCTCTAACTTACACCGGGGGTCAGGATCAGGAAGACTCCTGGCTGTCCCAGAATTTGGTGAGTACAAAGGTGCTTTACATGGTATTGGGGACTGTGACTCTAAGGGCTGAGCTCCCCAGACAGATTATGGGCAGGGCAGATTGAAGCAGCTTTTGTTATTATGCACAGCCAGTTGGAATGGGACACAGAATAAAGCATATCTTTTGCAAGTACCTCAGGTGCTGAGTGATCACTGAACACCACAGTTTAAAGCCACGTCTGCCCCCCTCGCTGTTCCTGCTCCAGCTACAGAGAGGGAATACCTGAGAATCCAAGCCTCCGACTGTTGGCATTAGACACTATCCAGTTGTTAAGCAACACGGCACAACAGACGGGCCACATCTGGGTAACCACGGTGCATTAGAATGCCACGAAGGGCATTAGGATGGAGCCAACCCAGTGAACATTCCTAACTCCCTGAAGCCACAGCGGGCTGAGGGCACAGAGCACAGGCCGGGGTGAGGAAGAGAATGGAAGGAGGAAGCTTCTCTTTCCGGGCACTTTGCTTGGAGGTCCAGCTCAGCGACCTGCTCATGGAGACGCGGCTGGAGAACAGGAGCCTCCCTGCGCTGTGTTCCTGGGGCTCCAGCCTATCAGCAGTGGAGGCTGAAGGACTCTCTGATTCGGCTGCTAACCAGATTGATAGAACAAGCATCCCGGGGATGTGAGCCTTTCTAGTTGGAGCGGCAAAGTGGGGTTTTAAGCACGGTAATTATACCCAGCCAGACAGGCTATTTGCAACGATCTTTAAAGTCTCCGGCAAGGCTCTGTGCAGACAAGGTACTCCTGCTGCAGCCAGGATCAAAATAAACCCACAATCCATGGGACCCCCCACTCTTAATCTCCCATTGCAGGCCTCATTTCCCTGCCTGCTTGGCTCATGGCTCCTTCTGCAGCCTTCACTTTGTGTCCTTCCCCTTCTAGGGGTTTCACCACTATGCCCGTGGTTGATGGGCCCTGGGATATGCACTTTGCTGCCACCTCAGCCCCCTCCTCCTTCTTCTACCTATACCCCTGCGGCTCCCTGTCCCCCTCACACCTTTCTGACAACTCGGCTGAATCTGGGGTGCCTGAATTTCTGAGGTGCTAATCCTCCAGCCCTCCCTCTGCGTGAGACCTTGAGACTGGGATTGCAGCCTGGCCAGTACCTCTGCCCTTTTGCCTTGTCTGTAATACCTCTTCATCCTGATGCTGTTCGAATGACGACAGCGGTTTATTCCTGTGATAATGCTTTAATTGCCAGAACAGTGCCTGAAATGCAGGAGCTGGCGGTGCCTTTGTAAACATTATTAGTGTTTATTTACTTGACCCCACACATAAAACCTGGGGGAGGGAATATGCCTCCCCCAACTTCCCCCACCTGCTCTTCTCTCAGCACTGGAGCTCTCACCTTTCAGGGCTAGAAAAGGGAAATTGAATTAGAATTGTATTCAGGAGGTTTCAATTTTGTCCAGCAATTAGTGTTTCATTAAGGCCAGTGAATTGCATTTGCCAGAGAGAGAGAGAGAGAGAAAGAGAGACGGCCCTTTAGAAGGATATTATTTTAATATGTGGGGGGTGGGGTAGGGGGTTGCATGTTGTGAGCTGCAGATGACATTGGGTGGTGACTGAGCTTATTAATTAATTACCAATCATTAGGCTGGGTTGTAGCTTGGCAGGATCACGAGGGAGTGGGGGGAAGGGGTGGCTAAGGAGCATTTGCCCGTCCCTTTGGTGCATCTTTGGAGGAGCCCACCTGCAGCTGAACTGTGAAGCATCAGTAAGGGGGTGAAGTCTCCATGTTAGGCGGGCAGTGCTCTCTTTGAAGGCATTCCTTGCCCCACTAGCTGCCATTCAGCCAGGAGAGGGCAGACAGGCTGCTGCCTTTCCAAACCGTGCCGTGGGGAAGGAAGGCTGAGCTTGTGCTGAAGGTGCTGGCCTGGCATGCAGGTGACCTGGGCTCAATTCCCAGCTGTACCACAGACTCCATGTGTGACTTCAGGCTAGTCACTTACTGGACCCTGTGCCTCAGTTTCCCATCTATAGACTGGGGTAGTAACAGCAGTGCTTGGCTATTTAGTTTGTCAATGCTCCAGGGCAGGGACTATCTCTTACTATGTGTGTGCCCAGGGTCTGGCATGCTGGGGCCTCCAGGTTCTGCTGTAATAGATGTAATAATATATGCACTGTCCCAGAGGGATTCTGGGTAAAGGGCTGAGCACGATCAGTGTGGACCTCTGTGGAGCATCATTTACCCCACAGTTCATCCTGTCAATATAACTATCATCATCATTATCCTGGATGGAGGAGGAGTTGCCTGGGGTTTGGGATCTGGCTGGCAGAAATATCCTCAGCTCTGGCATAGGGAAGGTTAACCTCTGCCTTTCAGCTTGCATTGTATTTTATTTTATTTTGCTACTGATTCTCCCCTCCGTCCCTCTGTTCCCAGCGCCACTTTGTCTCTCCCTTCATTACTCTCAAGGTCACCATTGATCAGCTTCCGAGTACTTTACAGCTGCAGCCTTGGACAGGCAGAAAGAGAAATTGATTGCAGTCAATTCAGCAGCAGATTGAACTGTATTGACTTGGCCTCTATTCATGCAGACGAGGAGCTTTGCTACCTTTTAATTACCACAGCTATCCTTCTCGGTATCAATGGGACCACTCGGCAAATGCAAGGAAGGATCAGCTGGCCTTGCCACAATGGATTTCAGTCTATGGAGCTCTTCCTGCCACATGACATTGGAGGAGATGTTTTGTTTTGCTGGAGTGTGAATCCCACGGTGGGAATGTCTCCTCCCAACTGCAGATGATGCACTGGACGGTCTGTCTGTTTTGTGTTTTCAACCTTCTCAACATGTTCAGTGACCAAAGGGTATATCCTCTCCTCTGGGAGCAGGGTTATTCAGCAGAGTGGGCGTGGCCCATTTGCAAGGGAGTGGCATTGTACTTTGCAGAAGAAATGGAGATCACAGGGGAATGAGGTCAGCAGTAGCAGCTTTCCCCTGCACCAGAGATGTTGGGAAGGACAAGCAGAGGACCTATAAGGTGGACGTCACCCTGTCAGCAACATTTCATGCCCCCCCCCCGCCTTTGTGTTTGTGCACATAGAGGAAGGACACGCTGCTGCAGAATTTCTTCATGAAAACCTGGCATGAGCCAATCTGCCGTTCAGCAAAGTCTTTGGAGTGAATCATGAAATCTCTGCTTAGGGAGGTGGATGTTCTGTGGTTAAAGCTTAGGAATGGAAACCAGGAGAGAATGGGCCAAATTCTGTGTTGTGACCACACTGTAAATCGGGATTAAGCCACTTGACTTTAGTGGAGCTGGTTTCTGCTCCTGGGCTCGCCCACAGACTCACTGGCCAAGCCAAAGTGCCCGTTGCTACTGTAGAAAGTTCATTTAGCACCTGTGCAAGCTCTGGGCTTGATGGACCTGAAGAACGAAGTCCTCCCTTCATCTACAGACCTGCTATCTGCAGCACCAGGAATAGAGTCTCCGGGCCTTGGCATCTCTGCTGAGACATCTCATAATGATGCCAATAAGGGCCAGATGCGTTAGATGCTCAGCGACTGGGGAGTTGACTGAAACCAGCTCCACAGGCTACCACTGTACCGTAACAAACTCCAAATCACTTGTTCCACTGGACTTGGATTGGTGATCTACAGGTTGTGTCCCAAGGTCCATTCATTTAATCTGGCATTTTCCTGGCTCACTGGGCATGCAGCAAGGTGCGATCTGGCTGTCAGCTGTTTCAGATGGCAATGGGCGAGAGGATGCATATTTTAAGTCACCTACAATGGGCAGCAATTCCTTTGTTTGGGTCTAATTTTTGCAGCATGTCCAGACACTAAGGACATGGATGCAAAATATATATGTATATATATATATGTATGTTTCTACCCCTACTGTCATGGATTCAAACCGGTAGCCTAATAGGTATGTCATCTCATGTCTATCATCAAACCCCTCAGCTGTCCTGTCGGTTTAGCACTGTGCTCCTGGATTTGGGAAAGTGGGATTATTACCTGGAGCCTGGATTTCACACCCACCATTGCAAAGCAAATATAGCTTCCGCGCAAGACACAGAGGTATAATGTGAAGGCCCCTCCTCTTGCCCTTGCAAAGAGACACTTCCTCTTTTCGCAGCATCCCAGGGGGGAGAAGTGAATTCCAGCACTTTACTACTCCAGGGGAGACAATGAGCTGCCATAATCTCCCCCCAGTTTCTAGCTGTTAAAATGAATTCTTCCCACATTAGTAAGGCTCCCCGAGGCCTTGGGAGAACAGGTGCTCACTTGACCCAAGTGTCACCTCCATCTCATATATCGCATCAGCCCCAGGGGGAAAAATGCAGCCACAGCTTCTTCCAAGCCCCCAACCTTCACCCCAGAAGAGGCCTGGCTCAGCACAACTGCAGGAGGAGAGCTGTGTGCTGTCTGTGAAAAGAACAACAAAAATAGCACACCTTCCTAGAGGGAGTGAGGATTTGCCTCTCACAGCACTCAGCCATCTTGTCTGGTTTCCTGCTTCCAGTGATGGATACTTCTTCAGAGGGCAGCAAAAACTACCACAATGCACTGAATTGTGCAATGCAAT
Organism: Dermochelys coriacea; assembly: GCF_009764565.3. Lineage (NCBI taxonomy): Eukaryota > Metazoa > Chordata > Testudines > Dermochelyidae > Dermochelys > Dermochelys coriacea. The sequence continues at coordinate 10,932,769 of NC_050083.1, read as the reverse complement.
TTATGGAGTTAAGGGGGTGCATGGAGAAATATGTTTCTGCCCCGGGGAGGAGGGAGAGTAATCAGTTGAAATCCTGCCGGAGCGTGTCCTTCGATTCCTCTGATCTTATCATGCAGAGCTATCAGTGCTGGTATTGCTTCCAATGGTGGAAAATCCTCAGGTGCTAAACACCTTTCTTGGCCCAGTTCGTAGGAGAGGCACTGGAGGGAAGCAGGCACAGGAATCTGTTTTCTTTAGGAGACACCTCTGCTCTGAGAAAATCCCCAATTTGCCAGGCCTCAACAGACCCTAGGGACTGCGAAGAGCGATCAAGCTATTACCCCTGCAATGGGTCTGTGTGACAACAGGTCTGAAGCGAGGCAACTCAGCTAAGGAAGACCAGGTCTAACCACCGCAGAACTCCTCTAACTAATGTCACCAGAAAAGCCCTTTGACTGGGTTCTTGTGGGGCAGAACCTGCAGCTCCTTCTCAGGCAAATCCTGCCGGGGGTTAGTTTGAGTAAAAGTGGAGGGCCTGGTTGCTCCTCAGAGATACACACACAGAGAAAGGACCCTCTGGGCACGGAGAGGGTGCCCTGCTGCCTCCATGTCAGGATTACGCCCTCCCTGACGATGCTCTGCAGGTTGCGGTATCCCCTTATGCAGAGGGGTTGGGCAGACGGAGAGAGGAGTGGGTACACTCGCCTGTCACCAGCCCTGTGGAGTTCAAGGTAGGAATATAACAGTCGAGGCCTGTGTTACTTTTCCATAACGCTTCCTCCTCAGCCATGACAACTGCTACCAATGGAAGTACTAAATATACATCTGCTTTGGTCCTGTGAGTGAGCACCAGAGGTCCATAGAGGGCATGGATGCCCAGAGCCTCTGTCTAGATGGCCTTAGACTCCATCAGCTGAGGTCTGGCAGGGGTAGACCCAGAGCAGAGAGAGATATCAGGACAGACCATGTCACCCGTGAAGGAACAACTGGGGAAAACTTGACAATGGGCACTTGGTGGAGTTTCCCTTCCCTTTAGCCACAACGGGGTGATAGGAGTGGAGGATGAGGCACAGCCTACTTGAATAAGGTGACTGTATCCTTGCTACAAACCATGTTATCCTGACTGCACAGAGGTGGGCCCAAGTCATAGAATTTGGATCCTGATCTGTCAGCTACTTGGGGCGGGAGCTGTCTTTTTCTGTTCTGTATTTGTACAGCACCTAGCACAATGGGATCCTGGTCCGTGACTGGGACTTGTGTGAGCTACGCTAATACAAATAATTGATTATGATTGTCATCATCATCAATTAATTTGAATACCCCATACTTAAGGGGCATACGAGTACAGGGTTCTGGTTCTGGGCCATAATCTAATTCTGTGTCCTAACTGCTTGATCTGATTAGCATGGCATTTAATTCATACAGGCACCTGAACAAGGCTGGTACATCCAAATGATGCACAACACGGGTTGATTCCACATTTCATGGCATGTTTACAACAAAGCCAAAAGGTGCTTTTATTTATTATGATGTACAAGAAAGCAACATAGAGAGCTGACTGCATAATGACTAGTGCCCGGTGAATAATGCAAACAAATTCCTGTGAACTTTTGTTTGACTTTCTAATTTAATTAGCTCTCTTTGTGTTCACTTTCTGATTGTATGTATTTGAGCAATCACATGGCAGGAAGGCTTAGGGAGCAAGTCTCACACTTATGTGAGGTCTCACAGGAACCAAATTTTGAATCCACAGTTGCAAGTATTTGTCCTGGAAGCATTGGAACACTCATTCAATAGGGAAGCAGAATTAATATTGAGCCATGTGACTTAATTGTCTGATCACAACTAAGCAATGCAGGATCCAATTGTGAATGTTTACAACCAGTGGTTAGAGGGATAAAAAATCTGAAAAGATATTCGTTTGGTTAACTTGAATTATGAAGAAATCTGAGGAAATTGGGATCTGCTCAGAGAATATTCCACCATGAGAAAAAGAGGTTAAATTTTCTGGAAATTCTTCACTGAGCTCTAAGAATACCAAAATTAAACAAACATGTAGTAAAAATATAAGATAACCGGAGAAAAAATATATGTATCTATACAAATAAACAAGAATCATTCAATTATCTGGAGTAGTTTGGTGGCAAATACAGATAGAGAGCATATACACTGATGCTTTAGAGAAAGATGAGGCTCCAATCTCACTGGGTGATTTTTGGCCATTTGCTGCTCCGTGCCTCAGTTTCCCCATATGTAAACTGCAGATAATACTTAGACTCTGTAGTGTAGACACAGTCTATGTCAGCATAGCTAGGCTGGTGTAGATGCAGCATACACATATTGGGTATGTCTACACTATAAATGCTACAAAGACACAGCTGGGAGTGCTGCTGCTGCACCACGACAGCAGCGGCTCTTCCATTGCTGTGGTAATCCACTGCTCCGAGAGGCTGTAGCTGAGCAACATAAGTTTTGCTTACATAAGAGGTAATGTAGACATGGCCTTAGTCGCACGGGGCATGACATTTTTCACAGCTCTGAGTGATGTAGGTAAGCCGACGTAACTTTGTACTGTAGAGCAGCCAGGAGTGAAGGAGCCTTTCTGCCAGCGTGAGAACACCACCTCCTTGAATGACATAAGCTACGCTGACAGAAGCGCTCTTCCGTAAGCATAGCTGTATCTACACTGCGGGTTTTGTCGACGTAGCTAAGTTGGTCAAGGATGTGGGTTTTTTTCACGCACCTGACCGATGTAGCGATGCTGCTATATGTTTTAAGTGTAGACCAGGCCTTATACCCACTACTGTAAAGCATATTGAGAGCTAGCAATGTTCTTATGATTCTCATCCCTCTGCTGTTACCAAGGCTATGTCTACACTATAGGTAATTCAGTGGCACAGCTACGATGCTGCAGCTGTGATGCTGTAGCACCATAGTGTAGACACTTCCTACATCACCGGAAGGGTGTTTTTCCTATGGCTGTAGTTAATTCACTTCTCTGAGAAGGCGCTACTAGATCAACAGAAGAGTTCTTCCATCTACCTATTGGTGTCTACACTGAGGGTTAGGTCAGCTTAACTACTTTGCTGCGGGGGTGTGAATTTTTCAGACCCCAGAGCAACATAGCTAGGTGGACCTAAATTTTAAGTGTGGACCTGGCCGAAGACATTAGCAGCAATTGAATGGGGGACCTCTCTCTAAAAACATGATCCTCTACTGTTCGTGCTAAAAGGTGATGGCCCCCTTCTGGCAGCTGTAACAGACTCACTAATCTCTCGTTCAGCCAAGCCTCACACGGTGGCAATCTGGGTTACGCTATGGGAGTACTAAGCATTAGTATTATTTATTTCCCTTCCTACCATAAGCAATTAAACACAGACTCATTCCAGCCATAAACAGCAACAGCCTGAGGAGAGTGGGAAGGACAGGCACAGAGAAGAGGCACTTTATCTTTGACAAATGCTCACGGGCAGAGGGGTGAAGGTCAATGGCTAGACATTGTATTGTGCTGATTAAAATGTTGATAACCATACATTTAGTTTTATGAAATGACCAATTGATCTGTGATTGCAGAGTCCAATCAATGCTCTGAAAATATACGGTGCAGAAAATCAGACAGGGCTAGGTTATCCTTTTGCACCTAGCTCTATGTACGGGGCTGCTCAGGAACAAACTCAGCTTGCTGAGGCAGGATTCATCCCTATCTTCCCCCTCGCTCCCGGGGCGGGGGGGAGTAATCGCTACTGGCCCTCTTGCCTGTTGTCTATTAGACCACCCTGTCTTTCTGTGGTCAGTTTAGACTGGACTTTCTTTTAGGCAAGGAGCATGTATATAAAGCCACATGCACATCTATGGTGCTATACAAATATTAGAGCCCCAATTGAATTAGGGATCAGCTGGTAACTTCATCCACAAAAAAGGAACATTTGGCAATATTTTAGTCTATCAGAGGTCTCTGGAACCCGCTACTGAAGTGCAGCCACTTCTGTTGCGGAACTTGGCTGCTGTCAACAGACCAATAGAACCCTACACATCTGTATTTAAAAAGAGAAGAATAACATCTGTACATGAGACTTCAGGGGGAATGTAGACAGTCCAAATGCAAATAACCTGAGATAGAATTTGACTATGGAACTCTGACAACCATGCAAAGTGTCATCCGATCTTTAATGAGTACAAAAGGACAGAAGAGCTCAAGGCCGAGGAGAGGGAAAGATGTCCCACTGACACCATGAGGGGCATTGGTTAATGGCTATTCAGAGGGCAGAGTGTTGCCAACTCTCATTATTTTATCACGAGTCTCATGATATTTGATATTTTTCATAATTTCCCAACTCCTGGAGTCCTGTTATTACCTGGAAATCTCATCTTTTACTTTGATAAAAGTGTGAGTTTCTAGCCTTCGTAACTGTGGAGAAAAGCTTGAAACTGTGATTTGAGAGCACACTAAAGACTCCGAAATCAGAAAGTAACTAAAAAGGAAGCAGCAAACATATTTCCACTTTCCTTTTAAAAGGCTTTACACTTTAACAAAACCAAAAGTCAAGTTGCAGAAAATGATTTTAATAAACACCTTTGTGGGCCGAGGGGTCTGTAGGACAATAATGTTTTTATCTCTGTTGGTGAGTCTTCGGGCTGCTCTAAATGCACATATTAATAATAAGCCGTTCATGGCTTCACACTGTGTGCATTTAATATAGAGTTACTGTATTAAATGACTGTGTTAAACTGCCAGGAAAGCCATGATATATCTTCTTTTATTAGCTCTGCCAACACAATGGGCCAGATCCTTAGCTGGTATTAACTGGCCAAGCTGCACCAACTTGAGTGGTGCTTAGCCCGTTTAATGCCTGCTGAGAGGACTCATGGACTTTAAGGCCAGAAGGGACCATCAGGATCATCCAGTTTGACCTCCTGTACGTTGCAGGCCACAGAACCTCACCCACTCACTCCTATAGAAGGTTCATCAACTGTGTCAGAGTTGCTGAAGTCCTCACATCTTCATTTAAAGTCTTCAAGTTACAGAAAATCCACCATTTACTGTAGTTCAAACTAGCAAGTGACCCATGCCCCATGCTGCAGAGGAAGGTGAAGAAAACTTTTCCAATCTGACCTGGGGGAAAATTACTTCATGACTCCAAATATGATGATCAATTAGACCCTGAGCATGTGGGCCAGACCCAACAGCCAGACACCTGGGAAAGAATTCTCCATAGTAACTCAGAGCTCTCCTTGTCTAGTGTCCCATCTCCAGCTCTTGGAGATATTTGCTACTAGCAGTCGGAATGGGCCATAGACCATTGTTAGAAAGCTCATCATACCATCCTAATCAGAAACTTATCCAACTCAGTCTTAAAATAAGTGAGGCTTTGTGCCCCCACAGCTCCCCTTGGAGCATTACCTCGTACTAACACATGCAGTGAAAGGACAACATTGCCCCGTCACACACAGTTCAGGTCTGATTTCAGACTTGCAAATAGAAGGAAATTTAGGATAAACAAAGAACCTCTGGTGCCAGATTTTCAAAAGGAAGGGGCCTCCTTCTGCAGATTTTGCACATATACCATTCGTTTTACATGGGACATATTTTGCAGGCACCAAAAGAGGACACTTTAGAATCATTAGCACATAAGAACAGCCATACGGGGTCAGACCAATGGTCCATCTAGTCCAGTATCCTGTCTTCTGACAGTGTTTGGTATCAGAAGCTTCAGAGGGAATGTACTGAACAGTGCAATTATTGAGTGATTTATCCCCTGTCTTCCAGACACAGCTTCTGGCAGTCAGAGCTTTAGGGACACCCAGAGCTTGGGGTTGCATCCATGACCACCTTGGCTAATAGCTACTGATCGACCTATCCTCCATGAACTTAACTAATTCTTTTTTTAACCCATTTATACTTTTGACCTTCACAACTTCCCCTTGCAATGAGTTCCATGGGTTGATTGTGCATTTGTGAAGAAGTATTTCCTTGTGTTTCTCTTCAACCTGATGGCAAATAATTTCTTTGGATGACCCCTGGTAGACCAATGTATTACTCCAGTAACACACAGTCTAGGAGAAGGGAAGTGCCTGTTGTTTGTTCCAGAGGGGCTTTGGAGCTACTATAAAGGTCAAATTGTGAGGTCCTTACTCAGGGCCCAGTTCTACCTGGATCTCATGCTAGTACACAGTGTGGGGAAGTCTGCCACAGCACACCTTGCAAAGCTGGCAAAAGGATCAGGTAGAATTGCACTCTCTGTGCTGAGTGGAGCACAGGGGTAGCTTTGTCCCTATTGCCCAGTGGACTGTTCCTGTCCCAGAGGGTGCATAGAAGGGCAGGAACATGCAGGATGGAACCAGCACAGAAGATGGAAGAAGTGGGCACTCCGTGAAGTGGGGGTATCAGTGGGCATGCTCCTTCTATGTGTCTAGAAGCTACTGGAAGAATTCTGCTTTCCAGAGGCAAAGTACCTCCTGGTGGACCCACTGAGGCGCTGCACCTCCACACTGCCTCTTAAAATGGGCTGTGCCTAAAAGATATGGTATAATTATTAGTCAGGCAAATTCCCATTGACCGCCACAATGGAACTATACGACTCTTGAGTAAAACTGAGCCGGCTGGGAATTTTTGGTGAAACATTTTTTCATTGGAAAATGCTGATTGGTCAAACCCTGAACTTTTCATGGGAAAGAGGTGGTTTCGACAAATTTTTTGACTCAAAAATTTTCTTTGGAAGAAAAAAAGTTTTGAAATTGTCAAAACACTTTGGTTTGACATTTTTGAAATGAAAAATTCCCATTTTCTGGTTCAAAACAACTTTTTGGTTTGAAATTTAAACTAATTATAATTTTTTTTAATTAAAAAGCAGTCAGAAAGAAAATGAAATGTTCTAAAATGATTAAAATGAAACATTTCAATTGACCTGAACTATTTTTTTGTGGGTGAAAATTTTTGAGATTTTGATGGATTCAGGACAGGAGAATTTTCACAGGAATGGGAGAAATGTTTCCTGACAAGCTCTAGTAAAAACCAACAAAAGATCTCAGAGTTTGACTTCTTGGAGAGACCGGCAACTCCTTTTCACCCAAATGATGAGGTCCCGACTCTGTTTGCAATTGCCTTGACTTGACTCAAGCAAGACTCCCACTGAAGTCATCAAGTCTGAAAACTGAATAAGAACCATAGAATATCAGGGTTGGAAGGGACCTCAGGAGGTCATTTAGTCCAACCCCCTCTGCTCAAAGCAGCACCTATCCCCAATTTGTGCCCCAGATCCCTAAATGGCACCCTCAAGGATTGAACTCACAACAGTGGGTTTAGCAGGCCAATGCTCAAACCATTGAGCTATCCCTCCCTTTCAACGTTTCCAGAGTGTTGGGATCACTATTAGGTTACAGTCTCTGGGGCGTCACTGAATCAAAGTCAATGTCTTGAGGGATTACACTATTGAACAGTCAAGAATCCAGTTTCACTTATGTTATTATCTGTGTCACAGTAGCATGTAGAGGCCTGAGTAAGGATAAAAGTCCCATTGTGCAAGGTGCTGTAAACACATGTAAAAATAAAGAGCTGACAATCTTAGTGTGTGAAGAGAGGAATGAGTGGATACAACAAATGAATTGTGGGAGGACACAGCGAATACCAGCGAAACAATCATGATTCGTTTAATAAGCATGATTCGTTTAATAAGTCTCACGCCTGCTGTCTAGCCATTGTTGAGCATTCTGTAGGCTTAAGTGAGTTTTTATTTTTATGACAATCGTCTTGACAGAACATATTGTATACCGTGAATATTATCTGATTGAGGAATCCAAGCTTTTGACTGATCGCTCTCAGACTCCTTTCTTATTAGAGATATTTCTCAGTTTAGACTCTAAGGGATGGGGGAGGGAGAGTTTATTCTTAATAGTAGGAAACAGATAGATTAGCCTGTGGCGGGAATTAATCTCTTCCCAGTCTAAGGGTTCATTTGCAAAAATTTCAGACCAGGATGCGTTTGGGGGATTTTTTTCCTTTTCTTTTAATGTATGAATCTTCTGAAAACAGAACTTTACACAAAAATGCTGACAGACCCTTAACAGTAATAGCAGGACTACCCAGTTTTCCTTAGGGCCTATAGAAATCCTTGGTATGCAAAGACACATGTTTTGTTGCAGATTCTGTTTCATGGCATGAAATTGTCAGTTCTGAGGCAAGATGGGGAGATGCAGGAAAGGAAGGATGTCTAGTGGTTAGGACCTGATTCTTCTACTGGGAGGCCTCGGGTTAGTTCCCTGCTCTGACACATAAGTGACTCAGTTTCCCTTAGTGCAAAACAGTGATAATAGTGCTGCCCTACATTGAAGTGGTGTTATGAGGATAAAAGTATTAAAAGACTGTGAGGTGCTCAGATACAATGGGGCTTCTGTATGTACCATACATAGATCCCAGTCCCTCCTACACAGGATCCAAGTCTCCTATGGGGTGAGTGTAATAGCAGGTGGTTGTTGCCTTTGCATCCTCCTGGTTCTGCTAACTACAGGATTTTGAAACTGACACAAGATACTCCAGCCAGACATCAATTTCATGGTGCTCTCCACAGCTGTGGAATTGGGGAGTAATAAGATTTTAGCTATGTGCATTTATGAATGGGCTGGTAAAGGAGGAATTTAATCGTCTTCTGGGATGTGAGTCAAGCAGGTACCTAAAATAATGATTTAGGTACAAACCCATTTCCCTCATTATATACATTTATTAATACATAAATAAAAATATATGAATGTAGTAATGTATTATTCGTTATTATTCATTACTATTCTTGGTGTTTGTAGTGTGTGTATTACCGTAATATTTGTTTCATAGTAGCAGCTGTGTTAGTCTGTATTCGCAAAAAGAAAAGGAGTACTTGTGGCACCTTAGAGACTAACAAATTTATTAGAGCATAAGCTTTCGTGAGCTACAGCTCACTTCATCGGATGCATTTGGTGGAAAAAAAATAATATTTGTGGTACTGTAAATAGCTTTTCTCAAAATACAAACATCTAATCTTTCCTTCTATCTGGAGAATGCTTAATTTAGTGGTTGTAGCACCAGACTGGGACATCCCGATTCTATTCCTGGCTCTGCCACTGACTGGCTGCGTGACTTTGTATAAATCTCTTGACCAGCCTATGCCTCAGTTTCCCTACCTGTAAAATGCGGCTAACAACATTCTCAGGAGTGCGGTGAGGCTAAATTAGTGTTTCTAAAGTGCCTTCGGGTGTTCAGTTAGAATGTGCGATAGCATGCAGCAGTACAGTACATACACACACTAACAGGTTTTAGGACATGAGATTATAACCTGAATACTAGCATCCTGGGAGGGATTAAACACATCTGATTTTCAGCTCCCTGCCTCATGCCCCAGCTAGGTATGCTGTTGTAAAAACACACACTCCTTACCCTATCCTGTTCCTCTATGCAACTGTGTCTAGTTGTCCTCATGACAGCATTTTAACGCAGGATAAAGCAAGAATCTCAAGATGCTGCCTTATATCACAAGGACTAAGAGGAAGAAGCACCTTGTTCACTGTTATCCTATATATCCTCTATTGTTTCTTGCATGGCTGCAGTGATCCCTTGGTCCTGTATATGGACCTGATCCAAAGCCCACTGAAATCAATATGTGAGTGAGTGGGAACTTAATACAGTAGTGCGTATGGAACCTTGGGTCTCATCAGGTTGAAAGATACTGTACAGAACTGTGAGATTTATTTTTAATTAGTATTATATTTCCTTTATCCACATATCCCATTCAGAGAAACCTAGAGATGAATAGAAATCCTTTGGCATATAGGTATATCCACCCACTGCAGTCCACTGAAATGAATATCTGGTATAAGAATAAATCCTACCAAAAGACTAAACACACTACAATCAGCCTTCTGTGCAGCAGCAAAACTTTCCTGTGCATCTGAGAAGAGAACTAAACCCACTAGAGGAAGATAGAGACTCATTAAAAAGACTTATAATAAATCAGTTATCAGTCGTTTAAAGAATAAACCTGTTAGAATAAACCTGTTAAATAAATCTGCAGCAAAGCTAATTAGGGCAGTGTAATACCAGCAGAACGGGTTCCCTTTCTTCAGTGAATCCTTAATGATGGCATAAGCCTGTTAAAGGAATACACTGAGTATACAATAAGACAGGTATTTAAAAGAGCACATTGGTTAGTTCATTCTCCGAATTTAATCTATCTTAAAATTGCTACACTTTAGTGAAGAATGTACTCTTGATGCAAAATATCTATGGAAAATCAAACTAATCTGTCATGCCATTTATGAAAAATGAAACCAAGGATACATCCCCCAGCTATTATTTATGTAGGACCTACAAAGTATGATTCCCCACCCCACCCTGCTCCAGAACCAAACTCCAGATTAACCATCCAAATCTATTCTCAGAACTTTAATGACTGATAATTCTTTTCTTTCCTTCTGCACCAATAGTCCAGCAATAATGACACATAGATGAACATGATTTGTTGAGGAAGAGTCAACATGACTTTTGTAAAGGGAAATCGTGCCTCATCAATCCATTAAAATTCTTTGCGGGGGTCAACAAACATGTGGACAAGGGTGATTGAGTGGATACAGTGTATTTGGACTTTCAGAAAGCCTTTGACAAAGTCCCTCACCAAAGGCTCTTAAGCAAAGTAAGCTGACATGGGATAAGAGGGAACATGCTCTCATGGATTGGTAACTGGTTAGAAGTCAGAAAACAAAGGATATGAATAAATAGTCAATTTTCAGAATGAAGAGAGGTAAATAGAGATGTCTTCCAGGGGTCTGTACTGGGATCAGTGATATTCAACATATTCAGAAATGATCTAAAAAAAGGGGTAAAACAGTGAGGTGGCAACATTTGTAGATAATACAAAATTACTCAAGATAGTTAAGTCCAAAACAGACTTACAAAGGGATCTCACAAAACTGGGTAACAAAATAGCAGATGAAATTCAGTGTTGAGAAATGCAAAGTAATGCACATAGGAAAACATAATTCCAACTATACATACAAAATGATGGGGTTTAAACTAGCTGTTACCACTCAAGAAAGAGATCTTGGAGTCATTGTGGGTAGTTCTCTGAAAACATCTTCTCAATATACAGCAACAGTCAAAAAAGCTAACAATGTTAGGAGCCATTAGGAAAGTGATAAATAATAAAATATCAGAATGCCACTATATAAATCCATGGTACGCCCACATCTTGAATACTGTGTGCAGTTATGGTTTCCCCATCTCAAAAAGGATATATTATAATTGGAAAAGGTACAGAGAAGGGCAACAAAAACGAGTAAGGGTATGGAACAGCTTCCATATGAGGAGAGATTAATAAAACTGGAGCTTTTCAGCTTGGAAAAGAGACAACTAAGAGGGGATATGACGGAAGTCTATAAAATCATGACCGGTGTGGAGAAAGTAAATAAGGAAGTGTTATTTACTCCTTCCCATAACACAAGAACAAGGGGTCACCCAATGAAACTAATAGTCAGCAGGTTTAAAACAAATAAAAAGTAGTACTTCTTCATACAATGCAAGTCAACCTGTGGAACTCGTTGCCAGGGGATGTTGTGAAGGCCAAAGCTCTAATGGTGTTCAAAAAAGAATTAAATAAGTTCATGGAGGGTAGGTCCATAGATGGCTATTAGCCAAGATGATCAGGAATGCAACCAAGTGCTCTGAGTGTCCCTGTTCTCTGATTGCTAGAAGCTGAGAGTATATGACAGCGGATGGTTCACTTGAGGATTGAATGGTTTGTTCATTCCCTTTGAAGCACCTGGCATTGGCCTGTCTCAGAATACAGGACACTGGGCTAGATGGCCCACTGGTCTGACCCAATATGGCCGTTCTTATGTTCTTAAGCAAGAAAATAAAGAAAATAATTATAATAATTACTCTTCACCAATATAGTGCCTTTTGTTAGAACATATATAAGGAAAGGTAGGTTTGAGATTACAACACTGGCCTGGGACTCTGGGTTCCATTCCTGGCTCTGACACAAGCTTCCTGTGTGATCTTGGGCAAGTCATTTAATCTCCCTGTATCTTAGTTCTTCTCCTGTAACATGAAGATAATAATACTCCTTTCTGCCTTTTTCTATTTATATTTCAAGCTAGGACAGGCACTGTTTCTTCCTACAGTATGTAGAGCACCTAGAACAGCAGGTCTTGGTCTCAATTGGGTGTTTAGTAGCTACTGTTATGTAAATAACAATAATAACAACAGTATCCCTGAGCAGCAAGTCAGTATTATTATTTCTATTTTACATATGATAAAAAATGGAAACAAAGTGACCTACCTGGGGTCATATGGCAATTCAGAAGCAGAGCCAAGAATAGAATTCAGATCTCCTGGCTCTCTGCCCTGTACTCTAGCTACTAGAGAACATTCCCGGCAGAGCTGTGCTGGCTTATTCTCCTACAAAAATGCAGGGAAAGTTAAATGCTGGACACCTGCGGGAAAGGATCCTAAACAGCAGGGAATAGAAAGAAATGTTTCTTTTCCCATTTCTGGAGAAGGTGATACGAGCCAAAGAAAAGGGTGAAAACAAGAATTGAAAACTACATAAAGAAGCATTTGACAGCAGCAACCTTTTAAGTTGCCTCCAGTGAATGTGTGCATAGCTACTGCCAAGCGCTGTCAGTTCCAAAGATTGAACACAAGGTGTGAGTCTGGCACAGAAGCAACAGAATATTGAAAATGATAGTGCTCTATGAGATAGCTATGGGTTAGCTTGGAAGCCTCTATGGACAACGGGCCCAGCTGCCCTGGCAGCAAAGAGATGCAAGGATAGGAGGAGGGGGGATAGGAAATGAAATCTTACAGAGCCCTGTAAATGAAAGTGCTGTCCAGGATCCCACCCACCTATCACAGAACTGCAACAAGGGAAAATGGCAGCCCTGGGTAGCAGGACAGAAGTGAGCAGGTAGGCAATGTTAAATCATTATTATTGTCTGTATTACCACAACACCTAGAGGTATCAGCTAAGCTCAAGACCCCATTGCAGTAGGTGCTGTGCAAGCACACTGTGTGAGACAGGTTGTGACACTCTGGGGGTTCATCCAACCAGTAAGGGGGTCTGCCACTGCCTGCCCAGTAAACCTGGGTGTGTCTCTGCTGTGCAAGTTTGGCTCAAAGCCCTGCCACCAGCAGCCTGCTCATAGCACAGTGGCCTCACCCTGGCTTCCACTTGCCTGGCTGCTCCTTGCAGGGGGACACCACCAACCCTTGCAGTCCAGAATCTCCCATGAACCATCTCCTCTGCAGTGTCCAGTGCCCCTCACTGGATACTCAGAGAAGTGATTCTTTTCTGTTCCACGGAAAGAGAGTGCACCCCAGCCTAGTAGTTGTACCAGAGGACTTCCCCGTTCAGTTTAACACACAGCACTGCAGTGGCTTTGTAATTAAACAAGGATGAGATTATTAACAAAGCACAGAGGTGTAAGTGATAATAAGGGAGAAGGGAAGACACAGGTCTAGTTACAAGTAAAACAAAACAAAACAAGCTTTCCAGTGGCTAAAACTTAACTTCAGCAAGTTATAATCTTTGTCTAAGCAGTTTTCTCACCTAGAGTCAGTTACAGCTGCTCTTGGTTTTCAGGCCAAGAGGATCCACTTTTCATACGCTCAAAGGGCTCTGCTCCCCCTTTGTCCCCTAAGTGATGAATGCCAAAATGGCTCTCTCTTTCTACTTATATTTCCCAAAGTCTGTTGTCTCTGTTTCAAGACCCAAGAAGTCTTCCTGAGGAGGAAGGCTCCATTTCCCATTGTGATCCTTAAACGGCCTTCCCCCTACTTGTTTTGCTTGATGGCTTTGTTTACCTTATATGTAGATGTACTTTTCATGAGGTATTACTGTCTCATTTACATTGGAGACACCGAAAAACCAGCAGGACAACTTTCCTTTATCTAGGACAAGCTAGGCTTAGGCACTGCTTGCAAAACTCCTTTTTAGAACATATTTCCAGCACACATTTGTAATTCTTTATGCACCACCCCTACATATATCATGCAATAATATTAATGACCAGCAAGTTACTAGTTTGCATATGGTACCTTACATGGCACCTTTTGGATATAGATTATGATAACAGAGAGTTGGGGCAATGAGAATGTCAGGTCTGATGTGTGTTATGTCTAATGTGACTCTCTGAGTCACACAGGTCCTTGACTCAATAGGTTTGCAATCAATATAGATGAGACACAATTATGGCCCCTTTTGGGGGAACCAAGGCATAGAGAGATTAAGTGACTTTCCCAAGGTCACACAGGAATTCTGTGGCTGAGCTAGTTACTGACCCTAGAGCTCCCAAGTGCCTGTCCACACCAGATCACCTTCCTCTCTAATCATGAAGACATGTTAAACCATAACAGAGATGGTTGCAAAATATTTGCTGATTATTATTTTTTCTGATGAAAAAAAGAGGGACCGTTTTGGATGAAAAGTACCACCATTTTTTTCTCTGTTTATCATCAGCTATAGAACTGGCCAGGAAAGTTTTCCAATGAAAAACAGAAAAGTTTTATCTACCAAAAATATTCATTTTTTTAAAATGGTCATCTCTAAATTATATCTAACTTGAAAATAACAATAATTAGCCTTGGTATAATACTTTCAACCCCAGGATCTCAAAGTGCTTTGAAAACTTAAATCAAGGCTCACAGTATCCCTGAAAGGTAGATAAGTGTTATCACCTCCATTTTTATAGAGGGGCAAACTGAGGCATGGGATTGCCTTATTCAGCATCGAGCAAAGTACTTAATCTTGTGGGAGGCATCATGACCAGTGGCTGGGAACTCAGAGGTCCTGTGTACTATTCCCAGTTCTGCCACTGACTTGCTATGTGATTTGGACAAGTCATTTGACCTTCCCGTGCCTCTGTTTCCCCTCCTAGGCTGTGCACTTTAAGATCTTTGGGACATATACTGTCTACATAGTTGCACAGCACCTAACACAATGGGACTAAGCTCTCTAGAAACTACTGAAATAGAAATAATAATACTGGGTTTCCGTCCTACTGACTTCAAGTACTTTGCAGAATAGGGGCTAGGGAGACTAACTGAATTTCCCAAGATCACATAGTGAATCAGGGGCAGAACCAGAACACAGGAATTCTGACTCATCCACTCCACTCTAACGAAAGCAATATGTTTGTATACACTATTTGTAAATCTCTAGGCAAATACCTTTCAACACAGTTCCTAAAAATTGATCATGTTGGTTTATTTATTTTTTTAATATGAGATGAAAATCACCATTGTGTGTGTGGAAACGAGCAGCCCAGGGCATGTGGCCACTGTGCACTAACAATAATCTGACTTCTCAAGGTGATGGTGTATGTTAGCTATCGACCTTGTGACTCACGAGATACCTGAGGCAAAGTGAGGCTATCTCAGAGGAACAGGAAGCTCTGAAACGTGTCATTCCTTAATTGTATTCATTTCTCCCCCCAGATAAATAGGGAAAGTGTTATTTTCCCCCCATCTTTTTCTCTTTTCAACCCTTCCCCAGTGGGCAATGGTGTTAATTGGTTCTTGCCTGAGCTGGTGTCATTCAAAAATTGCATGGACCACAACTCTGGTTTTGCAAAATCTTCAGAGTTCATTGAGTCCCGGTGTGAGACACTGAACTGACTGCCCTGGAGACTTGGATCCTCTATCCCCAGGAGATGAAATTCACCCCTGTGAAGTGGACCAGCAGAAGATCTAAGGACCACTTCAATGTTTCTGCTGCCCCTACACATAGAGGTGAATTGCACCCAGGAGTACAGCACAGGCAACCGCACCTCCCCAACACACACAAAGACACACACACACCCCAATCCACCAATGTACCTTGACCTTGGGCTGGCTGTGCTTCCATCTTACTGGGACTGGGAATGAAAAAGACAGAAAGGGTGTCAGGTTTGGGGACTTTCACACCCATCCATTAGAATTCCACCGGCTGACTTTGACATAGATCGAAAAGACAGCCACCAAAAGGCCCACTGCCGATCACAAGTCACCTGTGACCTGGCTCAGCATTAACTTAGAAATGAGACACCATGGGTCAATGATAATCCACTCTCCCTGCAAATGACATAAGGACAGATCTAACACCATTGACTTCAGTGAGATATGGATCAGGTTCTTAACTTCTCTGTGCCTCAGTTCCCTTTGTGTAAAGTGGGGGGAAATACTTCCTTTTTTCCACTCTTTGTCGGTCTTGTCTATCTAACCTTAAAACACTTGGGGTTAGGTACTCTTTTTTAGACTTTGTATGTACAGTGCCTTGCACAACGGCGGCCCAGTCATTGTTATATTCTCTAGGTGCAACTGTAATAACGAATAATAAGATTAATCACAATTTAAATGGGCCTTTTAACATCTCCTCAGCTCACAAAACAAAGGAGACACTGTGGGCAAGATCCTGAACTGGTGTAAACCAATGTAACTCCTGTGAATTCAATTCAGCTATACCAATTTACACCCATTGAGGATCCAGCCAAGCATAATTAGATTAGATGGCTCCCACTTTAAATTATGTGAAGCTGCACTGTAAGTGGAAGAAAAGTTCACTGAAATGCATCAAAACAACCGGGGCTTCCACTCCACTTTATTGTAACCATGGTTTCACTTCAACTGAATTCATAACTGGGTTTCCCTATATACATACATGGTATGAGATGCACCAGTAACCAGCAAAGCCTTTCTGAGGACCTTCAGATCAGTTTAAGTTTGAAACAGAAAAAGCCGCTCAGAAAAAAAGTTATGATCCTTCCTTCTATCCACCACCCAAACTCCACCCCTTCCTAGAACTGGCACCAATCACCATTTTTTAAAGGCTCTGTGATATTCAGATGTCTTTATTTCTTTTTCAAACACCTTTGAACTTCTGTTTTCCAGCCTGGATCAGCGGTAGAAATGCCAGAAATCTGATAAGAAAGCCTTTTCTCAAAAGATTTATATCCCAGTTCTGCAAATCCAAGAGGTTCAAGTAGCTCAGGTCTAGCAGATAAAATGTGAGCGCTGCCTCAAAACAGAAGTTGAGTTTTGAATCTTTGGAGCTTCACTCATCACTAGTTTGTCTATCTAGAAAGGGATCCATTCCAAACATCAGATGGATATTAAATTTAGGAATAGTGCCATGCTGAAGCCCAGTGCAAGAGTTCAGCACCACCCATCTGGATTTGCAAATGGCAATGAACACAACTGCATTTTTAAGCAATGGTTTATGATCAACAAATAAATATGGCTAAAGAGACAGATATCCCTTCAATGAACACATTATGCCATCTAAATAAGATCACCACTTAGTGCGGAATTTTTTGCAGAGGAAAAACAGGAAAAAATTTTTTTACAAGAGACTGAGAGCACTAGAATATCAACACAGCATTCACAAAGCACATTTAATCAATTTTTAGCCTGTAATAAACAGTGAGAGCTGCAAAACTTTGACAATAATACATTCTGCATCCTCAACGAGGGAGACACAAGAGGATATATGGAAAAAAAAAAGATTTCATGATAGCAATGAGTAGAACTCAGGGATAGGTCTGATTTTATTTAATAACCCATGGGACTCTGAACTGAGCTTTTGCTGTAGAATCTCAAATACAAATAAAGTATCTATAGTTTATTGTGGGCATATGTGGCTCCTTTCAAGTTTTAAAAGGGAACTTATAGTACACAATGGAATCCCATCTGCCAATCTTCCTTCGTCAGCTGTTTTGTGAACAATCTGGAGGCTTTTTCTGCTGCATGGATCATCTCTGTTTCATACTGTGTTCTTATAAACTTCTAATGCAACTACATGGTATCATTTTTTCCCATTATTTTTCTTTTGCTCGCTGCCTGTGAACAAAAAACTGTTACATTGTGTGTATTGTTAATTCATATCCCCATTGTACTCCTGTTGACTGACTGATTTCCATTTTCTCCATGGGGAGAGAGAGAGAGAGAGAGAGATGTGCCTTGAATAGGTTTTCTCTACCACAGAAGCAATAGATCTACGAACTATTCATGTGCCCTCTGCTATGCCCTGTTGTGCATATTTTAGTATTATTCCTAAAAGCAGTCTAGGAGCACATCTAAATACAGCTTTTCAGACACTGACACCAAAAGGGAAGACTGGACAGACCAAAAAATTTGGGACCTCAGAAATAAGGTCTGAGGTAGAAAATTTGGGGCCTAATGGAGGTAGGCTGCTTTACATGGGCTGGGAATCTGGCCCTCATTCATTGCACAGAGAAGGCAAGAAGCTGAAATATCCAAGACTAAAGAGAAGAGACCATTGAAAAGAAGAAGCTACTGGAGTAAAATAATTTTGCTTTTAAAAACCACATGCAGAAATCTTATCTTTGACACATAAGAACAGACACATAGCTAAATATGCTGTAACCAGCTTAGGTTTCCAAAGCAGCAGATTAAAGCAGTGGACTATGCACTGAGTCTCCATTCAGATGGGCAAAGCTCATTGCTCACAACACAGCTGCAAGAGAACATGTTGAATACCTATTGCACCAAGTAATCCTCTTGTGATACAGACATAGTGGAGGCTTTTGGGGGGGATAGGGTGGGGTTTGGTCAACATTTTGGTGAAGGCTATTTGTGGCAGGGAAAAGCTGGGCAAATCCTACTGCTTCTCTGTTTTTGCCTGTGTGTGGCTCTTACGTTACTCTTTGAGTATCAATGGTAACTAGCATTTCATGCAGCATTGTCATTTTGAGTTTATTTATTCTGCCCCTTTGGAAGAAGGAGGGTAACTTGTAGAAAATGCTGGTGTGATGGGTGGAGGTGTGGAGTCAACTGGGTCCTGTGAGACCTTTGGATGTTTGGGATTTGGATCCTGGTAGGCCATCCCAGCTCACTTCACTGTTTTCCATCTGATTTTTCACCCTTTCAGGCCAACAGGGTCAGAGAATACTGAGTTGGAGTTTTCCAGCAGGTGCCTCCTAGGGCAAAGGCCATTACAGTATACAGATGGGTAATACACCCTATCATACTTGCATTGTCTCTCCTAAATGATTATTGGTGGTGGGGAGATGCACTTAGGGCCCTCTCTTAATTTAAAACAACCAAGTATAAAACAGGAGGAGCCACCTTAGATTGCAACTAGACGACAACAGGAACAATCAAAGAACATAGTAGTAATGTCATCAGGCACTTTAGTTTATTTTTTAAACAATTGCTTTGTAGACCTGCAGCTTGTTTAGGGTCCTGACCCTGTGGCTCTTAGTCCCCATGAGTAGTCACTCACCTCTGCCAGTTGTCCCACTGAAACCAGTGGGACTAATTTCATGAGTGGCGCCACTCCATGTGGCAGAAGCAGGGAATGTTTAGAGAACATCTCTGTCTTGCCCTGGAACAATCATCGGGAAAAGTAAAACTGGGGCTTGGGTACAAGGTAAATGTGAGAAGCTAAGCCTCAAACCTATCAGGCCAGCCTGGAGTTTAACCAAATAGCTTTTAATTCTGCTTAGGGAAGATGTGCAGAAGATTTAGCTTAAGACAATGCTCTGGAGCCTTGGGAGGGTGGGGGAGTGAAGGCTAGGACAGCCTGTACTTGCAGGCTGGGGGAGGACGTGGGGGGGGGGTGGGCGGGGAGGATAACTGCACCATTGATTTCCTTCCCCACGTCCCTAGCAGAGGCATCTGATTGTTTCTCTCTCTGTCTATCTGCCACGGCAAGATGAGCTGGTGGCTAGAGGGAGAGTTCACTGGGTATGAACCTCCACAGGGACAGGGATTATTAATGGCTCTTTACAGCTCGGGCAGCCTTCGAGGCTCAGTCTATGTGTATGCGGTGACCCCCTTCGAGCCAGAGCGCCCTGACCTCACGGCTGACACCCCCCCCATTTTTGCCTGTCTTTTTTTGCGGGGGATGGGGATAAATTGCACAACTGTAGTTGTTGCCTTTTGCTGTCCAGAGACCCAGGAAGGGAGAGATTTCCCCCCGCCCCAGCTCCAGCCTTGGGACCTTAACCCAGACGAGCCCGAAGGCATCAGGATTGCAGCTCGGGGCTGTCTGCAGCCTCCTGACGCCGCTCTGCTCTGCTGGGTGGCTTCAACCCCGATTCCAAGCGCAGCGAAGCTCCATCTGCTGCTACTGCCCCCCGCTGCCCAAGGAGGCAGGGCGGAGCTGGAGGAGGATCAGCCGCCGAGGCTGGGTCACCGACAACAAGCCGGGGCTGTCCGGGAGAGCCGTGTTCAGACGGACGCCGGAGGAGGAGGCGGCTGCGGATCGGACAAAGGTCCCCAGCGGGGCCGATCGGCGGCCTCGCTCCAGCCGGGCTCTGGACGCCGGAGGGCCGAGCAAGCGGGACGTGTCCCCTGCGGAGCTCTCCCAGGTGCTGAACGGTGTCCCCCGGGTCTCCGCAGCGAGGCAAAGCGCCCCGAGGAGCCGGGGGACGGGCCTCCAGCGGGGGATATGGGGCGTGCGGGCCGAGTCAAGGCTCCCAGCCCCGCAGATCCGGCAGGATTCAGCCCGGCCGCCCACCCCCGGCCCCTTCGCGTCACGGAGAGGACGAGAAAGCCGCGGGCAGCAAGCTGCCTGCAATCGCAGCAGGGACTCGCTGCACCCACACACGCCCCCCCCCACACCCACACCCACTCACCCACACACCCCCACTCTTGCCGTTGCAATCGTGTTCTCGGGGCACTGCCCTGCAACCCCCCCCCCCCGCTTCAGTCTGTGCTCAGGACCTGGTTGCCCGCTCCCTGCCCGCAAAGGAGTTTGCGAGAAGGACTTGAAATGTGAATCGAATCCAATTCTTCCTCTGCTCTGCGCTTCAGCTCCCCCCCCCCCGCAGCATAAACTCGCAAATAAAATGAAATAAAAGAAACTAAAATAAAAAGAAGATCAGAGCCGGGTGCTCCCATGAGAAATTCACTCCCCTGCTGCCTTCTCCCTCCCCCCCCACCCCATTCAACGCAAGCGAAATCTGCAGTCCCACCCACGGCTGGCCCTTGACCGCGTGGAGACACCCCCCCCCCCCGCCACCCCGCGCTTCTGGGATGGCCCCACCCCACGCAGCCCCAGCTCGAGTCTGATCCGCCTTTGACACGTCCCGGGCTCTGTCTGCTCAGCTCCTCCGAGCCAGTCCCTCCTCTTGTGTCCCCTTCTCAGCCCCCCCCCCATGTACAAAACACCTTTTAGAATAAAATCTCCGGGTTTAGGCTCCTCCCTGTTTCCCCCCTGCCCCCCCCATTCA
Organism: Dermochelys coriacea; assembly: GCF_009764565.3. Taxonomy (NCBI): domain Eukaryota; kingdom Metazoa; phylum Chordata; order Testudines; family Dermochelyidae; genus Dermochelys; species Dermochelys coriacea. The sequence goes on along the minus strand of NC_050083.1, from coordinate 10,911,595 downwards.
TTTTATCCGGGCTGCTCTAAGCCCCGCCCCTCCCAGAAAGCCCCGCCCCTCCCAGAAAGCCCCGCCTCTCGCTTCTCTCCCGAAGCCCTTTTCATTTTTATTTCCAGCCCCCTCTCCATTCTCCCCGCTGCCTGGACTGCTCCTTCCCCGATGGCTACAAACTGATCGGCAGAGGAGAGGGGAGGGGAGGGGGAAAAAGGAGGAAGGAACGGGGGGGGGGAAAGAGAGGAAGCAAAAGAAAGAGAGAGAGAGAGAGAGAGGATTTGCCTCTGTCCTTAATGCCTGCGATCTGGATCAAGGGAAGGGATTTTCTGTCTGAGCATGAAAAGTACTGCTAGACCCCCAGCATCCCCACGCCTGCATTATCAGCACAGCGCCCAGTATGCAAGCTGGACACAGAGGCGATCCCACCAGTTCCTGTCGAGCCCAATAAAACCCACCGGCGATCAGCTCTCGGCCAAAGAGGAACAGTAACCTCAGGTAAGGGGAGGGTTTCGGTTCATCCGCATCGGATCCCCCGTGTCCCGGTGCCCAGCTTTTGAACTGCGTTTCAGGCACTCGTCGTGATCCCTTTTTACTGTAATGTCATTTTCTAAGGTGTCCTATTGAATCCCATTTCCTCCCCCCTCCCCCCCCGGAGTCAGTGCCATTGAAGCCACACACACACTTTGCCTGGCAGTCTCTTTCCCCTTCTCCCTCCCCTCTGGGTTTGTATGAAGTTAATGTGGGGTTTCAGTGCAGAAGTCCTGTAACCTAATTAGCTTCTGATATGAGTGTGTGGGTGTAACACGCTTGTGGCTGTCAGGACATTTGCACGCAATGGGGGTGGGGGGGGGGAGAGTTGCTTTATGCCATGGGGTCACGTAGCTAGGGCAAGGTACATTTCTAAAATGAACGGGAGGAAGGGTGCAGCCTTCGGCTAGAGCAGGAGGTGGGGGTGAAAACCTACACCGCTATCTGGATTGCAGAATATTGATACATCCCGGGAAAACGTCCCCAAAGAGATGGTGTCATCTCCACTTAATCCCCACGGCTGCATTTGTGCAAGTGACAAGCAAATCCTGTAGAAGGAGCAGTCTGTGGCTTTAAATCCCACACCGGGTTAAGTCTCTACCCCGAATGGGAATTGGAAGAAACTGAAATACAGGCAAGGAATAAAGGGGAGCTGGGGTGGGGGTGGGGCGTCTGTATGTGCGGGGGGAGAGGACCATAGATCTGGGGAGGGTTTTGTCCGCCCCCCCTCCCCCCGCTGGGGATTTTTTATGTATTGATGAGCCACTCAGTTGTGAAGGCTGCTTGCACTTTTGCCTGGTAAAGGAGTGTAAGTTTGCTTTTCCCAGTCCATAGGGGATTTGGGGAGGTCAAGTGAGAGAGCACTTCCACACCATTACATCATCATCACCGACAGGTCCCGCACCGATTCCATGTTTTGGAGGAGCCATGAGGAGTCTGGAGGCGTGAGAGGTGTCCCTCGATACAATGGGGGGGGGGGGGAAGGAGCACAGGAGCCCTGGACAGGAGAAAACAAACTGCAGACGATCTTTATGGATGAATTTAGCCTTGTGATTGGCATGTGGAGTCGATGCTCTGGATATTAGCCTAGCTTTCCATCTGGGTTTATTGTAATAATTCCTTAATGGGAGTTAAGCTGCTTTCAGGAGAGTTGCAGAGAAGTGTGTGTGTGTGTGGGGGGGGGGGGGTTGGTAAGTGGAAAGAAGATAATCAAGGTTTTGGTGCAAGAAATATGCAGTTTTTTTTTTAAATATCTGGCCTAGTTTCTAGTGATTATCTCTCAAACCCCCCCCCCCACCTCAAAAAACTTGGTCTCTTTCCCTCCCTCTTACTTGTACACACATCATCTTGGACGCACACAACTCCCCACCCCATGCACATGCATACAATCTTGGTCTCTCTCTCTCTCTCTCTCTCTCTCTCTCTCTCTCTCACACACACACACACAGACAATCTTGGACTCACACAATCTCCCACCCCCATTCTTGGTCTCCCACACCCATCTACACACACATCACTTTCACTGTGTTGCCATTCACACTGTCTGTGCAAATCAAATCTCCAGGCAGATTTGGTGTCCCCTTCCTCTGCCCCCCTCCCCTTTTGCACATCTCTAGGTAAGCAACTCGCTTTGAAAGCACAGTGTTCTGCTTTGGATTATCTTCCAGGCATTGATTTGGGGGTTGTCTGCCTCCACAGCCCATGACCACTCAGCAGAAAATGCTTTGCACGATTTGTTGTGTTTTACTGCTCTTTGCATGGCCCCGGGAACCCGTGATTACTTCACCCTAGTGAAGGCAGACAGGCTTCAGCCAAGGTGGGTGCAGCATGAATTGTCTCTGATGAAGTGAGCTGTAGCTCACGAAAGCTTATGCTCAAATAAATTTGTTAGTCGCTAAGGTGCCACAAGTACTCCTTTTCTTTCTCCCAGGAGAGGGAACCATCCTGTACCCTTCAGACTTTGGGCTAGAGACTGTCGGGATAGCTTGCAGAAATCACACATGCCCTGTTATAGTTGTGTATATTGCTCTCTCTCTCTCTCTCTCTCTGTGTGTGTGTGTGAGAGAGAAAATATCTCTGTGTATGTCCACAAGACACACACAGTTTTCAAAGGTCCCACTTTACTCTAGTTCTACCTATTGGTGTCAGAGTAAAACCTTCCAGTCCTTACAGCACAATCCCTCACCAATAGTCCTTTGCTTTGCTGCCCCCCTGGTTCAGGGATGAACACACTGGTATGGTGCTTGAGGGGAAGATGATGTCACTGGTTTAAGATGCACTAATCACCACCACCCCTCCTCCCTCCTCTCTCTTCCAAGGGCCTAGTTAGGAGATTGTGTAATCTCCCTAAGGGCAGGACTCTAATGAGGCCAGCTGACTGTCCTGGTAAAACTTCTGATTTCAGGGACACATTGAGAGGGTACTGCTACTTCTAAAAGCTGGTTCCAAGTGGGATTGGGAAACCTTTATCCATGGTCTCCCCTCCTGCCTGCCTGCCATGTTTAATACCTTGGAAGTATGTGTTGGGCCAAATAGAACAGAGATGGCATTCTGCTTCTGGTGAATGTTAGGTGGACCTGACCATGACCACTGAGGGTTATTACTGAGATGATCTTTATAACTCAAATCTTGCTGTCCTCACTCAGTCAAAACTCCCATTGCCTTCCCCGAGAACATGGCTTTGAAGAATTTGGCTCAGAGAAAAACTGCCTGGGTTGTTGTGTGTCTCTCTGCCCTACTGAGACATCAGTTTGGATTTCCAGATGTGACCCAGACATATACACTTGTATAGTCACATATAATGCAAAGGCATGAAAAATCAGATTTGGGGTTGAGAAAATCAAAACTCCTAGATTTATGTCAAATATCAGCAAATAAATTTAAAAAGAAACTCTGAAGGGATGGGAGGGCAAATAAATAAACAAACAAACAAACAAGTAAACAAATACAAGTCCCTCGATGAGAAATTAGAGAAGCGCAACAATGTTCGGGGGGCGGGGGGGGGAAGCATGCAGCAACGTACGTGTATGATATCTAATGTCCTTTGTGTGTGTTTGTGTATATGTGAGAAACAAATGCATATACAATTTAAAACCTTTCTGGTAACACTGATATTTACTAGCTCAGAGTGTCTGCGCTAGTATCTTCATTTACACAGGGAATCAGTGTCACAGGATGGAATTGTGGCTCCCAGAAGAGGGCGCTCTGACTCCATTTCAGTTGATGTGGGAATGCTTTGCAAAGCAGGAGGTCAGCTGGATCCACAGCAGCTAGGTTCCCAGACAGGTTAGATGTACAGCGTTTGTCTAGAATAGGTTTGGTGGGATGCAGGCAAAGACCTGCATGTACTGCCCTTCTCGGTGACATTTTTGCTCCTCACACAGTTGCAGCCAGTAGCTAATAATAATAGCAGGTGATAATAATAAATCATGACATATACACTGTCTTTAGTCTGAAAGGATCCCAGGTGCACTACCAGGCTCTGGGCCAAACCCTTCGTTGGTGTAAATCAGCAGCCCTCAACTGAAATCAATGGGGTTATGGTGAGGATTTGGCCCTGTGCATAAAGGAATCCCTTACCCAGTGCTGAAATGCAGCCACTTCTGGGATGGAGGCCAACAGCCAATCTGGGCCAGAAACACTACAGCTTTTAAGAGGGGGAGTGAAAAAAAAATAGCTTCTCACATTGAAAGGGCAGAGGCGAATTTAGGGATATGAAATATAATCACCCATAGCTGGGAATGTACAGGACCCTGGGGATTGGTTAACAGCTCTACTCTTGCAAAACTGGGGTGGGATCTTAATTACATTAAGCAGTAAGGACCTTGTGTCAGATCATCCCAGACCATGCAGAGGCTCCTGGGCTTTCAGAAGTTGAGCTGGCTTTCTCTTTGGAGGGGGGAAGATCATGGTAGGGAAGGTCCTGTCCGGGAATGGTTCATGGTGCACAACCTGGTCCACTGGTTTTATTTATCATCTGAAAGATGGCTTCTCCCATGAGCACCACAGCAATGCACTGATTGGTTCAGAGTGGGCTCAGAGAGAAGGACACATCCTACTGAGTCACACATGCCACTTCCTGCCGTGTCCTGAGTTTTCTGTGGAGGTCTCCAGTGTGGCTATTTATGGGCCCAGCATTGCTTTGCTTATGAGATCTAAGAAGAACACAGCTCTGTTTGGCATGGCTGCCAGTTGTAACTTTGGTGGTGGGGACCCTTGGGGTTCCCCTGCTGAGATTGAATCTAGTTTATGTTTTGCCCTTTTGTGCAGGGTTAGAGTGAGTTAATCTGATGACTTCAGTTTGATATATGAGAGTGAGAAATAGCCGCTGACATCATCTTTAGACACAACAATCTGGGCTCTTCCCTTTTAATCAGGGAAGAGAGTCAATATAATTAGAAAAAAGAAAGAAAGAAGAGCCTGATTCACTGCCCACTGAAGTCAGGGGAAGAACTCCCATTGACTTCAGTGGGCACTGGATAAGAGCCTAAGATAGGACAGAATAATCTGTGACATGTTTCTGTGAACAGTGGTTGGGGCTACAGACTGGGGTCTCCTTGCTATGTGGTTGGAGGGGTTTCTACTCCTTTGCACCTTTCCTTTACAATAAACAGCTTTTCATGCACTGACGAAGCAAGTGATGGAGCAGAAATCTCCTGAAGCAGAACCAAAGGACCGGAGGGCGGGGGCATTTTTTATTTGTTCAAATGGAGCATGTGCAGTAGACAGAACTTAGTGTTGTCTATCAGGTGTAGCGGGCAGGCGATGGGGCTTAGACATGGAACTGTGTTATTGAGGGATCTAGACCTCTGATCCTTCTGAGAAAGATGTTGAGTGATGATGCCAGGTCAGTGTCTGCAGCACAACTGTGTTGATTGGGCGATGTTGACTAGAGCAATGATTCTCAAAGCCGATCCGCCGCTTATTCAGGGAAAGCCCCTGGCGCACCGGGCTGGTTTGTTTACTTGCCACGTCTGCAGGTTTGGCTGATCGCGGCTCACACTGGCCACAGTTCGCTGCTCCAGGCCAATCGGGTCTGCGGGAAGGGAGGCCAGCACATCCCTCGGCCCGCACTGCTTCCCGCAGCCCCCATTGGCCTGGAGCGGCGAACTGCAGCCAGTGGGAGCTGCGATCAGTCGAACCTGCAGACGTGGCAGGTAAACAAACCGGCTCGGTGTGCCAGGGGCTTTCCCTGAAAGAGCAGCGGACTGGCTTTGAGAACCACTGGACTAGACCACTGCTCCAGTCGGATCGCATGCAAAATGGAGCCCTGGCAGGTATTGATTCTAAGGCCCCGGTACTTCAATTCTTATTCACAGGGTTGGTTCCATTGACTTCAAAGAAACAACTAATTTAAGAGCTGCTGGATGTGACCCTATGATAATAATGGGAGTGGTAGTTGGTGCTGGCTGCAGGACACTGTCCAGAGCATCTCTGGCAGCTGGTCTCCAGACAGTGACTGGTTAGATGGGGTTCAGGCTGTGTGCTCTTGTTCAGACATGTATCATTGTTGCATACTGTTTATACTGGTGAGATAAATACTTTACAGAGTACAGAAGCCCAGACATTAAGAGGACTATCACTGCTTCCTATTGCTAGCCAAACGGTGGGTGCTGTTGTCTGGACAGGCTGTAGTGTCGGGCACTGGTTACTGCGGCACTAATGTCAATAGTGACCCTTGCGTATTGATGCAACATCTTTCATCTCAAAGGGTCGCAGGATGCTCTACAAATCATGGCACCCACCCCTGGATTATTGCGAAGCCAACCTGGGGTGAAACGTAGCAGCTGTTTAGCAGCTCCCCAACAGTCTGAGAGCAGAAGTAAAAGAGTGTCCTGTGCCTAAATGAAACTCGAGAAATACAAAAGAGTAATTTCATCTGGCTTTTTTTGTTTAAGTGAAACATAATATGTGAGCGGAGAAAGAATTCAGACATCGTTCATACTAGCATGCTGACCTGCACTCTCCAGCTTCGCAGAGAGCCTTGCATGCCATGCAGCTCGCATAAAACCAGCGGATCTTATCAGCACTCTGCCAACTCTGCTTTGAAATCAGGCAGAGTAAGAGCAGCACTGGCCATCAGGTAACAACATTCAATGCTCTCTCTTAGAGCTTGTGATGTGTTTGGTGCAGTTCAGAGGACAAAGCGTCACCTTTTGCACGCTGTTTCATCTGAACTAGTACAAACTGAAGCCTTGTAGGTCTGACAAGTATTAGTATTTGTTGCACTTTTATAACTAGGCCCAGTACAGCCAATAGGTGTAGCATAGAGAATATACAGTACGGGGCTAGAATCTTAGCTGGTGTCATGGAGCCACTGGACAGGGCTAGCCTTAGGAGCAGGCCATTAGGGCAACCACTCACGAAATCCCTGTTTTGGGCTGGAGTGACGGTTATGCCTGGTAGGTCAGTTCTATTTATTTATTGCATCTTTTGGTTGGGTGGGGATGGGTCACTGAAAACTCTTTTTGCTCCCTGGATAACAAAACCTCTAGTGCTGGCCCAGCCAGGGGAACATTGCCAACTTACACCAGCTGACGATCTGTCCCTTAGGGTTTGATTTGGACTGAGTATCACTCTGACACCCCATTCTGAAATCTGCAATTGTGTAGGACCTTAATGATTCTGGGTGAAGTTATGTGTGAGCCCAAGTGATGTCATTGAGATGTATACATACCCACACTGGGACTACATGTGAGGTTGATAGACATACCACTGACATCAGGTACTGACCTCTGCAACTGTTTGGCCCTGCACACTGTAGGTGCTCACCATGGTGGGGAGGCTGGGTTTTAAAAACCTTACCCTAAATGTGCTGTAATTACAAGGGTAGCCAGTGTGCTTCAATTGCGCTTTCAGAGGGACAGAAGAACAAACCAAGGCAGCTCGTAGAGTATTTCAGAGTCAGGGCTAGAAAGGTGTAAGGAATGGAAACTAGTCTAAGAAGTAGGCAAAGAGATTAATTGTAATGCAGGTTGAGTATTGAGATTGCAGGGCAGGTATGGACGCTGGGAGAAGCAGGTGCGAAAGATGCCACCTTAGGACAGAAACGGCAGTGGGAAGGCTGTGAGTGCCGGTATCGCAGCATCATTATCAACTCATTACTTCTCTTTAGAGCATGTAACAATGCTGAGAAAGTAAGTGAAACATCAGAAGCAAGAGAGATCCATATGTGGAATGTAGAAAGAGGAGCTGAAGTTGTATAGAAATTCCATTGATTCTTTGCATCAGTCTGTCCTGGGAGAGACTTGTAAATATCGAGGGGGGCATTTTTTTACTGGCAATTGTGGGGTAACTAGAGGCTGAAGTATACATGAAGTGCCCTGAGACAATGAAGGGCAGTAGCTTGCAACAAATTGGATAGTGGTCATGGTAAAATTGTAAAAAGAAATAAAATATGAAATCACAGCAATGCTACGGAGTGTGTATAATGTAGCCTTCTGAGCACAGCTGTTCCTGGAGCTGCTGGCATGGAGTCAAATCCTGCCTCTGATTTGCTTAAACAAATATATATATATATATATATTCCGTTGGCTTCACTGTTTCTATGCTCAGAAACTGTGATAACATGTGGCCCTGGGCGTGCATCTTCCTAAAGACAGTCTAGGAAATTACAGAGTGATGAGTTATACCCAAGTTCCAGGCAAACCGAATGAGGATATATTTTAAGGAGAAAATAACCCAGCACTTGGATAAGTCATAAGGTTTTGGGTCTAACTAGCACCTCTGGTTAAAGGGTAAATGGTGCCTTTCAACCCTTTTAGAAAATTTTGACAATGTTCATAAAATAGTGGATAAAAAGGGACCTGGTGATTATAATTTATCGGATTTCCTCTCAGATGTCTTTTGAAAAGACATTAAAAGGTAGCCAAGTACTATGAATTAAGGTGTCATCAGGAACAGTTGCTTCTCAGAGGGATGGAAGTTAATAATGGGGAAACCCATTGGTCGATATTGGATCAGCATTGCTCAGTACCTTTGTCTGTGATTTGTAGGAAGACATGAGTAGCAAGTGGATGATGATGGAAAAGGCTAGTTAAAAGCAAGGACATTGTGGGGCAATTTATGAAGAATCTGATCAAACCAAAGGATTAATATGACATTTTACTTGGAGGAATATAAAGATAATGGACTTTGGGGAAAATAACCTTAACTTGCAGGATCCTCTGAGGAAAAAAGACTTTTGTCCTAGCTTAAAGGGAGCCTTTTAAACTAAGGCATTGAAATTGCATAGTGGAGTGCATAATGATAAGTATTGCTCACTGCACAGGTATTCAGATAGGCCCTGATTCGGCAAAGTACTTATGCAGCTGCTTGAATCTGTCCCCATGCATCAAAGCTCACCTTTAGGGATGAACTTAAGTCCCATTGACTTGAACAGGTGCTTCAGTGCTTTCCTGAACCTGGAACCCCGTACTCACTAAAGGTGCAGTGCTGCAGACAAATCCATGCAGGCAGACTCCTGGCTCCTATGCAGAGCCCATGGATTGCAGTTGATTGGAGTTGATTGCAGGGTCAAGGCCCAAAGAAAGTCCTCATGCCCTAGCATGTGCTAGGTTCAATGTCAACCCTGTGGAAGAGCCACTGGAGTTCAGTTTCTTTGGTTGTTCCAAAATCCTGGTCAGGAAGGAGGAAAGGAAATTCCCCAGGGCATTATAAAGACTTACACATCCTCATTGATAGAATCAATGGAGATGGATGGCAGCTTATAGGAGGATACTGAGGCATTAAAAGGAAGGGTAGAAAATAACAGAAAATACATTATAAATGAATGATACTAATGCATTTTCAAACTGCTTTACAAATATTAACCAATTAAAAAAGGAAAGAGACTGAACATAATGGGTTATTTAGTCTGGAAAAAGAATGGCATTGAGATACATGATATACAGTTATTTGAAGGATGCGCTAGAAAGCAATCAGAAATATTTGTACTCTGTGATGCGACAAGAATTAGGGGACATATATCAAAGAGCACAACATTTAAAACAAATGAAAAGGAAATATATTTTTTCAGTGAATAGTTGAGCTACATAATGCTCTGCTGCAGGGGGTCATTGTGCATGGCTGGATTTGAAATGTAAAGGCTGGGTTATGGCAATTAATAGCTTTTGCAACTCTGCAATCGAAGAGAATGATAATCAAATCTCATGTTTCAGAGCATGAACTGATCATCTTCTGGGGTTAGGAAGGAATTTCTCTCTCTGCACAGAGCATTCCACAGTTGGTAAGGGACTTGATACTGCTCCCATTGAAGTCAAAGGGAGATTAGGAATTGACATCTCTGAGTAAAGGGTCGTGCTCTGTGCATTATAGAAAGGTTTCAGCCACTGAAACAGGCAGGATACCAGGCCGCATGGACCAGCAGTCTGATCCGATGTCCGCTCCCATGTCACTATGTGAGACACGCTCATTGACTTCTGTAAGGATTGGAGCAGGTCCTATAATGGGAGCACCTAAGTAGCTGTAATTAGCCTGAGCTGCAAATTTCAAATCCATGTATCATTATTATTATTTGTATCACGGTAAAGGTCTCAGAGGCAGGCCCAGAAGCTACATGTGCTGCTGGACACATACACATAGAAACAGACAGCCCCTGCCATGAAGAGGTTACAGCCTGAACAGACAAGCCAGACAAGGAATGGGGGAAAGGGTCTGCTGCCATCCTTCTTTTACAAATGAGGGACGGAAGTAAGAGAGAGCTCAAGGGCTTGATCAAACTCCCTTTCAAGTTCAATAAAAGTCTTTCCACTGACTTTAATGGGCATTGGATCTGGCTGCCTGGGACAGATTTTCTAAAGAGTGTTCAGTGCGTTGGGGTGTCAATGTGGGAATGACATTGTTCTTGAAAGTCTGTCCCTCTAAAAGAGTGAGCTCTATGTGTCTTGCCCAAGGTCAGAGAGGGAATCAGTGGCAGAGTCACATCTCCAGACTCTCAGTGTAGAGTCTTAAAAAGACTCTTTCCTCTCCTCAGAGCTGAAATCCACGGGATCCTTTGGATCTGGGATTTCAGATTGGGCCCACCACTACTTACAGATGCTTCTATATATAGCGATTCTGCCTTTGTCACTGCAACTGTTTTAAGGCAAGTGCGAATGGTTACACTGCAAAGGTGACACCACGCATCACGAGTATAAAAAAGATACATAGACATGCAATCAGCTGTAGAGACAGCAAAAGCAATGAGGGAACCAGGGAAGAAGGCAGGGTAACTTTTCAGAGCCGGTGGAAAGGATGAAAGGGAAGCAGCTGCAAAGAACGCATGAGTTCTAGATGGAATAATCAGCCGACAGGAGACGTGTGATCTGGGGGATCTGACAGGTAGAACATGGAGTTCATTGGCAAGGCAGGTGTAAATGCTGAGATAAGCTGCCGTTTAGGGGTGAATGACTACTTAGCTTATAGGATAGGAAATAAGGGGGAGATGCGATGGGCAGGTGCAAAACCCATGATAAGGTATTATGTAGGTTTGAATGATTACTGTGTTTATAGAGGCTTGGATGGAAAGGGGAGGGTGGAGGGAAGGTTGAATGGGAAAAGCTTTCCTCATGCAAAATTAATAGAAGAGATTCAGGAAAGAAAGTAGTCACTGGGTAGATTGGCGTCTACCTGCATTACAGGAAGCTTGTTTTCAGGTGATGGAGGCTGGGGTTGGAAGGGAGGGAGGATTCACAGACAGGGATGGTAGGAATGGGAATCTGTGCAATTATGCATTGTTGTTTTTCTTGAAGGACTGGTACAAATGTAGTGACTGCAGACTGGGAGATGGGGGGCAGATTCAGATTTCAATCACATGGACGGTAAAGCGGGAGTAACTCCATAGGCTTCAGAGACATTATTGTGGACTCACCCCCAAACAAACGAAATCAGAAGTTTGACCCTTGTCTAGGTGACTGTGATGTTTAAAGACTGAAGGGGCCTTAGAGGAAAGCATAACTTCTTGTCATTCAATACCACTCCAGGGAACCTAACTGAAATATACGAAAGGGCCAAGGGAGGGATTCATGCCTCACCCTGGCTGCTGATCAGCGAATGCCCTGAAGCATGAGGCTGGATGGCCCTTAAACATTTAGGTGAGGGATAAATACTGTGAAATGACTCTCATCTTGGTTATCACCGGAGATCAAACCCTGGCACTCCAGAGCTAAGAGCTTGGGCTGCTGCTAAAGGATTAAGGCCCAGATCCTTAAATATATTTAGATGCCTAACTCTCCTCACTGTGAACCAGAGCAGGCTCACGCGCTGTGTGGATCAAGCACAGCTGGGGAGGCCTAGCCCACTGAATAGTGGGTAACACCTGTAAATACTATTCTTACCCATATGCTAGTCTTATCCATAGGTGTCCAGCCCTTCATTTGGAATACTCTTTGACTCAGCGATGTCTGATTGCTGAAAGCAGGGAGGCACCAACCCTCTGCTTCATCTCAAACCCACTCACCCATCACAGGTTCTGATTTTTTTCTTGAATCCCACTATTCTTGGCCTCGTGTGCCATTGAGGAGAGGGTGGGACAAAAGAGATGGGGGAAGAAAGAGACAGACGCCAGTGAAAACATCAGGTGAAAAAGGAAGCAGAGATTAGCGCAGAACAGGAAAGGAATTCAGAGGGAAAAGGAAAGAGCAGAGATGGAAAAGAGGGGGCAAAGTCTAATGAAAAGCTCCTTTGAATTTGAATTCCAGCTCACTTTTATTGTGGTTTTCCTATACCTCAGAGAAGGCACTGGCCTAGGTAGATTTTTTTTTTAAATTGACTCACCCTTGGACAATAAACATAGGTTTAAATTACAGGGGAGAGTAGGTTCACGAACTCAACAGCTCAACAGATTCACAGAGCTTCAGTCTCCCTGCAATTCCCCAGACCTGGCAATGAGTTTTTACAGGCTGTTTTTATTATCTGTTTTATCATAGTGACTAGCAATCCCACCTAAGATGGGGGCACCAGAATGCTATGCCCTGTACAAACACACAGCGAGAGACAGTCCCTGCCCAGAATTGCTTACACTCTAAATAGGAAAGACAGACAACAGGAGGGAGAGGAAACAGAAACACAGCAGAGAGAAAGTGATTTGCCCAAGGCAACACAGCAGGTCAGTGGCAGAGTCACGTAAAGAGTACTTGTTTTTTCTGACTCCCAGGCTAGTGCCCTCTCCACTGAACCGCAGGCTAATTATATGCACTTTCTATCATCCTTCACTCCTCCCTTTCCTCCACTTTCTCTCCATTCATCCTTATCACTGTCTGTCCCCACCTCTCACTACCTTTCATCCTGTTTTCCACTCCCGCTTTCCTCTCTTCACTCTCTCCTCCTCCTCTCCCCTCCTTTAGATGCTCATTAATGCTCTAGCATGTGTTAATAATGAGCCTTAGCCAGCACCATCTAAGATGCGTCAAGGAACGGGCCGAGGTGGATAAAATGGGAGAGAGGGAGGGGATGGAAGAGGAGAAGGAAACTGATTTGTGGGTGCCACTTAACTTATTTTAGTGTCTGGCCCTGGATTCCAGCTGAGGATCTGTGGTAAGATCTGGGACCCAGTCATATACTTGGAAGCTGGTACTGCACAGCATCCCGCGTCACAATGGAAGCAGCTGAATCCAAATTTAATAAGAAAGGAGCAGATTTATGGACTTTGGCTGTGGCTGGAAAGCTGGGGGGATTTATTTCCTGGGGACAGACAACCTACAAAGAGGAAGCAAGGGTTCAAATGAAGCATGAGGGAATACGAGACTTTTTTTTGTGAGGTGGGAGAGGGGAAAGGAGAACATATATTATCTATGCAGTGAAAAGATCTAGAACTTGGCTACAATGTAGGTACGGGATTTTAGTCATCTGTGTGGGTTTCTGCATGGGGACTTCTTCCAATACTAGAATAAAATCAAACGTGAGTGTGAATATTCAATCAGACACAGGGGTTACAGTGCTCTCTGCACACTGGGCTTTTGCATGCTGGCGAGGATTAGACTACCATCTGGTTTGCACAATGTACATCAAAGGATTAGTACCTGAATCCAAGACATTGCTCTAATTCCTGCTGACTTTCTGAAGTTCTGCAAAATTACTTTTTTGTTATTGTTATTTGGCTAATAGATTGCTATGGACAAAAGGATGTGAATGTGGGTATGAGGCACATCTATGGGGCAGACAGGCAAAATTAAGATATTTTCGCTGCTGTTAGTGACCTGTAGAACCGAGCTGTAAAAGTATCCGATGGGATGTAGGAAGGCTGGAGGCAAGCACCTGCTTTAGTACTTACAGTGCTGGAAAGAAGGCATTGCCTAGACTGGAATTTCAATTGCCCAAACAAGGAAGGATGAAGCTGGTAGGTGTATATCAGGAGGAGGCTGTATACCTCCATGATGAGCTGCCTGTGACAGAGTGTGGCCTTGTAATGTGATAGACAATTTTTGTCCTTGTATTTGCGTATAAATGCTCCAAAGCACCCCTCTTTTCTTGGTTTTCTTTCACAAGACACCTTTGTGTACACACGAGAGAAGGCTGATGGCAGAATATGGGTTCTGAATTTGATTCACCCCATTGTGAGAGAATTTTCTTTTAATCTTATGCCAGGGCAGTGACTGGAGAGGAAGAAAGTTTTCTCCTTCTCTGCTGCAGTCCCCACCACGTCTCCTCCAGCAGGGTTGTCCTGGCTGCTAGACAGCCTAGCCAATGTGGAAATCTCTCCCCCTGTGGAGGAATTTTCTAGCTATTTTGACCACACTGCCTACTGACTTCAGAGGAATAGATTTTGGTTGGGGTCAGGCAGCTGAAGAAGAAAATGCGATGTCTCCTCTGGGTCGGTTTCAAACTGACTCGCTCAGTGAGACACCAGAAATATCAGGGACATGCCAAGCTGTGATTTCCGTCTTTACCCAGTGGTGCTGGTAACATCTAGCAGAGGTCTATTCGGTGCATTATTGGTGGAGGATTGCAGCAGGACAAGGTGCCCATTTAACCCACTGGTCAGTGTATTATGTGTTCTCTTTGGTGCCCAATCCACAGAGGATATGAGTCTGTTAGAACCCCCCACTGCAGCCCCTTGTTAGTTGTAGAGGCTTATATGCTGTTGAGATCCCTGTTTCAGTACCTGTTGTGTCAACCAAAAGGTTGCCCCTCCCGCCAGCATTTCTCAAGCCAGTGACTACCAGGCTCCTGCTCCCGGACCCATTTTTAGATTCTGATGGTTTAGCAAGTTACTCTCCAACGCTGTGCTGGAGGCAGCAGCCTTTTCATTATCAAGAGTCCTCAGCCTTCCCGGACCTCCTTTTTGATCAAGGCATGGTAGAGAGAATCCACCAGTCTTCTTGGTCAATGATAAAAGAATCAGCAGGGATACCTGACCTTTCCCCATCACCAGGAGGAAATCACTGGTAGTCCCTTCATATTCTCTTTGCATTGGACACATAATACACCGGCCTGGAAGGTAGCTTTTCATTCCCCTGGCAACAAGGGGTTAATAATTTGCAGCATCTGGAAGGCAAGCACAGAAGCACCCAGAAGGCTCCCAGAGAGAGAGAGCAGAGGGTTGCAGTGGGCAATTGCTCATTTGCCTTGAGGACTCTTCGCTGTGGGGTAGATTGTGATCTATTCACTTTGTGGGGAGGGGCTGGGGGAGGGAGTTGGACTGCAGCAGCAGAAACATGCTGATGACAATGAATGAGATCAGTAAATAATAAATGTTATCATCGTAGGTCTGTTTTCCCCTATACCTTGTTTTCTTTCTTGAATAACTAAAACAAAACAACAGGTTTCAGAGTAGCAGCCGTGTTAGTCTGTATCCGCTAAAAGAAAAGGAGGACTTGTGGCCCCTTAGAGACTAACAAATTTATTTGAGCATAAGCTTTTGTGAGCTACAGGTATCCGATGAAGTGAGCTGTAGCCCACGAAAGCTTACGCTCAAATAAATTTGTTAGTCTCTAAGGGGCCACAAGTCCTCCTGCTCTTAAAACAAAATAGTTCAACGGATTTTACTCAAACTTGCCAGAATTATCCCCCCTTAGGCCTGAGACTAAGCATGCAAAGCTCCAGCCGAAAAGGAGAATTTTGCAGAAAGTTACAAACACGGGGAAACGCTGGGCTACAATGGAAGTCTCAATGTGACCTTAATAGCGGTCGTGTTCATCATTAGCAAAAAGCTATAATCCATAGTGCCAGGCCATCCGCAGCAGTGGTAGACCAAACGGGGATGGGGTGGGGAGAGAATCTACATGCCAAGGTGGAGTTTAAGCATGTGTGTGGGGTGATTTATTTTGGAGCTAGACATGATTGGCCAGAAGGCCCTGCCTCTTGAAGAGCCAAACATACAGAGAGGCTGCAGCCTGCAATCCCAAAGTAACCAACATATTAAAGGGTGTATGTCATGCACTGTAAAGGGTAAGCAAGTGCCGTGGGTTTCCCCTGGCTTGTAGAGAGCACTAGCCAATCCATCCTTCCTGGTTAGCAAAGCAGAGGTGCAGATGTCTGTGCTGGGTGCCATGTGTCTGAGTGAGCGAGGGCGGAGAGAGCGAGCAACAGAGGGAGAGGGGGATGGAGTGAGCAGGGGCGGGGCCTTGGGGAAGGGTGGGACAGGGGCGGGGCCTCAGAGGAGGAGCAAGGGTGATCAGATTTGGCAACCCTATGTAAACCCTTCCTTGCCAAAGACTGGGATCGTGGGAGCCTCAAGGTAAGAGGGAGCCTTTACAACCTCTTTGGCTCTCCTGCTACTGTATGATGTGCCGTGGGGAGGAGGAGTGTGGCCATGGCAACCTCCTTTGCGCTGTATAGCCAAGCCCCTCCATGTCTCAATACCAATGCCTCGCTTGCCTTTGTCACCCCAGAGATCTCCGTGCCTGATCGCAGCTGTCTCCTGTGTGCTGTGGGAAGAAGGGATGCTCTGTGTCCCCTCTAGTGCATCCACGCAGCGTCATGCACAATTTAGCCCTTCATGTTGCCTTAGTGCCCTTTCTTTGTATACATTGTGCAATACACTTTCATTTAAGATGGAGTCCCTGTTCACACACAATTCAAGCCCTGCACTCAGATGCTGGCAACCTGATAGCGCATCGATCTCAGTCCCGAGACCTCGGTGCCCTCAATCTCTTATTGAATCACAGTGAACACACAAAAAGAAAAGGAGTACTTGTGGCACCTTAGAGACTAACAAATTTATTAGAGCATAAGCTTTCGTGAGCTACAGCTCACTTCATCGGATGGGGATATTTTCCTCCATGAAGACAAAGAATCAAGACAGTTTCCTTGTTACCACCTCTGCTTTGAGCTGTTGCTCTCTCTTTCACTTATACCTCCCTGCTGTATTTGTTTTCAGCCCCATACTCCCCTCCACCCTACACAGACCAGGCGGTATAAATTCACTTGTATCTGCACTGCAGGCAAACAATCATGATGCAGAGATTAAACAAAGATATCATTTGTGATAAAGACACCAAGTAAAATTTGTAAAAGAAACTAAGTCCCATTGAAAGTCAATGGGATTTAGGATCCTAAATCACTTAGACTTCTGACAAAGTTACCCACACATTTTCACACGGCATGTTAAAATGTATATGAATACTGAGTGGTCAAGCATACTTCGCCCTAGACAAAGGATACTGAGGATATGGTACATGCCCAAGGAGTTTACAATTAGGGTGGATTACAAAAAGGAATTTCCTTTCTGCAGGAAATTCTGACATTTAACCAAAAATTCATTCCAAGTCAGAACAATATTTCTACATTTCTCACAGAGCAAATATTCTGAAAATGAAAATTTTTGATTTGGCACCATGGAAATGTTTCATTTAGATAATGTCAAAACACTACAATAGTGTAAAATCGTGTATAAATATAATCTAATATTAATATTTTAGTATGACATGAAAGTCCAAATGAAATGTTTTGACGTTATCAAAACAAAAAGAAAGACTAACTATTTTGTTTTGATATTTTCCCCATAGAAAATTTCACTGAAATTGACACATTTCAATTTTGAGAAAAATGCATTTTTAAAAAGAAAAACTCTTTCACTGATATTTTTTTTGACCAGCTTTACTTACAATCTATCTAAACAGACAGACAACACAGCACAGACAATGAAATGCTCCAGGTGGCCTGATGATGGACTTATCCCAGAGCAGAGCAGTTTCAATGAAGGGAATAAATAAAAGCCATAGCAAGTGATGGGCATAGACTGTATCAAACAGTCTAAAGGTTAGGGGTGTTCAGAACTGGTTGCTTTGGGTCATGATCCTGGAAAAATTACCCTCATCTCCCACTGGATCTACACTGCAGGATCAGTCCTGTGGTTAGGGCCATTAGAAATTTGGATTCTGATCTGGGTACAGATTTTGAACATCCACTGGGTTTTTCAGATCTTGGCTGTGGTTGGGACCCATCTCCAGGAACAACTTTCCTAAGTTAGATTCATGATGGTAGGAAAAAGGCAGCATTATTTTCCATCTTTTGAGGTCCATATCATATACTTGGGGCTCAGGAGACAGTGCCAAAAGTTGTACTCCAGGAGGATTTGCTACAGGCTTCTGGGAATGGAGAAGGTACCCTCACCTTCGGCCAGAAATTCTCCCACCTCCCTCCTTTTTTCAACCTGCTCCTCCTTTCTATCTCCCAGGAAATGATTTACTCCTGGGGGAATACTGCGCCCCTGCACATACGCAGAATTTATGTCCCCACAGATTTCTTTGCTTCCCCGTTAGAAAGTCAGTTTTCTGCAGGGAAGCAAAGGGAAGCCACAAGTGCGACTTTTCCCAGCAGTATGTTTTGGGTGCCCAGGGTAGCCAGCAGAGAGGTAAATCACTGTGAGGCAGAGGGCCGGACTGGGGAAGACCCAGCTGGTGGCTCCTACTCTCAGCTGCTAGTCCCGGCTGGGCTGGGGAGGACAGGACTTTCTCTTCCCCTGCATGGCATCTGGGCCAGGTCAGAGCCACCCCCAGATTTCTCCTTCAGCTATAGGAAGCTCTGCAAACTCCCCACCCCATCCCCTCCCCGCTTCCTGCACCCATCACTCCTCAGCTGCAGGAGGAGGGATCCCTCTACAGGGAGCTGCACCCCCATCTGTGCAACCCCCATGCATCCAGACCCCCTCATACCCAGACCCTCCTGCCAAGCCTCACCTTCCCCGTACCTAGAACCCCCCCGATGAGCCCCACTCTCCCCACACCTGGACTACCCCAATGAGCCACCCACACCGGATCCCCACCCCACCAAGCCCCAACCTTCTGCACCTGGATCCCCACCCCACTGAGCCCCACTCCCCCCAGAGTCTGGATCCACCCACTGAGTCCCCCACACTCAGAACCCCCTGCCAAGCTCTATCCCCCCCACACCCAGACTCCCCCCTACAGTGCTCCAGCCACCTTTACCTGGACCCCCTGCAGAATCCCATTACTGTTGCACCTAGAATTCTCCAACAAACTCCTGTGCATCCAGATCCCCGTCCCCCACACCCAGATCCCCCCCTGAGCAGCCCTTACCCAGATTGCCCCACAGAGAACTCTCTCAACCCACACCTGCATCCCCCCACTCTAAGCCACTCCACACTTGGATCCTGCCTTGCTGAGTCTGCTTGCCCACACTTGGTGCACCTGGCACAGAGGGGAAGGGCCCTGGTGTGTTTCTAGGACAGGCCCAGTCCTTGTGCTGTGTCAGGGTTGGGTGCAGCCTCAGCACTGAGTCTGTATCCCAGGGGTCAGCTGTGCAGTGATCTCCCACCTCTGTGCAGCCGGTGGCCTGTGCTCCTCACATGCTGGAGCCTCTAAATTTGGCAATGTACAGAATTTTGCAAAATTTTCAAATATTGTGCACAGATTTTTGTGTGTGTGTGCAAAATTTTTACTTTTTTGGCGCAGAATGCGCTCAGGAGTAGAAAAGTGACAGATACATATTTTGCTAGTAATTAAATAATCCTCTGCCAGTCCTGGGTTAATTCAAACTTTTGATTTAATTTAGGATGAAGTTTAATACAATATTCCACTGTATTATTGCAGTTAGATCTCAACCAAGTCCCACTGACTTTAATAACTTTTATGCCAGACTCTACAATACTAGAAGCAGAAATTTAGGCAGCGCAAACTTGTGGCTAGAGCAGGGACCTGGCAATCAAGATTCCTGGGCTTCTAGTTCATAATCTGCCACTAGATTTGTGTTACTTTGGGCAAGTGGCTAAGACCAGTTTTTTCAAACCTGGGTGTCTAATGCAAGGCACCTCTATCAGTATGTAGGCACCTAAATAAGTGGCCTGAATTTCAGAGGTTCTGAGAATTTGGAGCTCCCGGGGAAGCCAGTGTTGTGGACCCTGACTCACCCTCATCAGCATTTACTCCCTCCAGTGGGATTATTCCCATGAGTAAGCGTTCACCAATGAAAAAGGGCTCCACATTGCATCCCACTGTATTTCTATTTCTTCATCTGTAAAATGGGGATAACTGATAGATATATATATATATATATATATATAGATATATATATACACACACACACATTATACTTGTGCGGCTTCTGTCTCTGTGCTATCTAGCACCTCACCATCTTTAATGCATTTATCCTCCCAGCACCCTGGGAAGTAGAGCAGGGAATTGGGGCACAGAGAGGCTAAGTGACTCAGGCAAGGCCACACTGGAAATCTGTGGTAGAGCATGGAACTGAATCCAAATCTCCTGAGGCCTAGTCCGATTCTCTGTTTATTAGATCACCCATCCTACACCCCTACTTACCCACCTTACAGGAGTGTTGTGATGCTTGATGTGCAAGACATCATGACTTTTGCAAGCATCATATTCAACACTGATAGGTTACCAAGGGGAACACATGCCAGTGACCCTCACTAGCCTGGTCTCTGTGATCTGAAATATTTCTGTGTTCTTTCTGCAAAGGGCTCAATCAAAGACTGGCTTAAGCTTTCTCAGCTTCTTTTCAGTACCCTGACAGGAATGTTGCATGCAGGGCGAAGACAGTGGCTGTCAGAGCCCGTGAGTCTAAATTCATATGAAGACTTTATAGCCAGTGCAAATGATTCAGTCATCCCATGAAATAACACAGGCTGATCAGCCCTGGGCCAGAATTCACATCAGCCAACAGTCCAGACTCCTCTTCCCCACCCCTCCACAGCTATCTCTGGTTCATCTGGCATTTTCCAGCATGTATAGTGACAGAACCTGATGCCCTTAGGAAGCACTGAGTTAAACGGGGCTTTTCATCCCAGCAGCCTGGGATGTCATTATCCACAAAGCAGGAACGCTACCTGGAGAAGTGATGGGCTGTGTGTTTTAACCCTTTGTGCTCCTTGACCCACAGCTGAGAAGAGACGAAATATTTCTTGTGATTGCTTAGCTAGGTAGCCTGGAAGGTGGAGCTGATTTCTGGGAGATCAGGAAGCTCTTGTATTTAAAGGGATCATTGATTTATTCCAAACCCTTGGGACGCTAATATTAGTGATGTCATTGTACAGTCCCCAACTGCTCTGGGGCAGGGACCATGTCTTTGTGTCTGTGCAACAAAGAACACTAGGACAATAGAAATGTCACTATGAATATCAGGCTCAAGACAATGTTTGCAGCTTTCATATTGTTCATTTTGGAGCAGGTATTCAATTCTCACTGCTGGGTGCAATTCCAGGTCTGTTTTTCCTCTTTCTACACCCACTCCCCATGTGGTTGCAATGGAAAAGTGTGAAAAAGGACAGAGTATTTTTCTTTGGAGAATATCCAGATCAAGCATGATAGTGGAAGCCAAAACCTCTTGAGTTCTAATCTGGGCTGTAACATAGTTTTTGTGTGACCTTGGACAAATCACTTAAATACGCTCTGTGCCTCGGTTTCCCTAGCTGAATAGTGTGAAATAGCGACACAGTTTTACCTAGCCCATGGTATATGGCTAATAGAGTTGGGAAGGAACCAGATTTTCCATCTGGTGGGAAATTCCACAATTTCATTTTACTTTTTCCATTTGAAAATGGAACAAAAGCCAAAAAAACCCCACAAACCCCTGAAATTTCCAGTGAAAGAAAATTCTGAAAAAAAACAAACATTTTGTATTGATCATAACATTTTGTTTCAATAAAATTGAAATGTTTCATTCTGATTTTGACTTTTTAAGATGTTTACATGACATAATATAAAATTTAAAACATTGAAACTAAAAGTCCTTTTGAAACAGCAAATTGAAACGGTTGGGTCTGGAATACTATACTCTTGGAGCGGAGATACTCAGGTTTATTAATGCAAACCTCGATTTGAACCAAAAGCATGGCCTTGCATTCACAATTGCTATAAAAGCAATGAATGCCAGATGTACAGAAAAAGATATTGGCCAATTACCTTCTCTTGGGGTATAGGCATGTCACAATGGATTTCTCTTATAAGGCTCCCACTGTGCTTTACACTCTAGCATATTTATACCTTTTTCACATTAGAGCAACCATCTAATCAATTATTAAGCATTGTGTCTTGTGTAACTTCAGTTTATATAACTTTTGCCGTCTATGCTATTTTCATGTTACCTTACTCCACACAGCGACCTTCCTTGCTTTAAATATGGTGACTTTTTGTCAGCACCTTTTGTGTATTTATTGTACTGATTAACTTCCTCTTATCTATGCCATTTAACACAATATAAAACGTCACCTTCATCCTACTTAGCAAACGAATTTAGCAAGCAATGGTCATGCTAAGCAAAGAATAGGCTGAAAGCAGTTAGGTTAGCATAAGTATTAACCTTATGTTTGTCCAGACCCATTCACTGTACATGACCCACACTTATATTTCCAACAAAACATTTCATTCCATTCTCATCAGAATGCTTCTTTCTTTCTTTCTTTCTTTCTTTCTTTCTTTCTACTGGAATTTTGTCAAAATTCACACATTTCTGTGAAACATTTTTGCTTTTGACAAATTGGCATTTTGTCATGAAAAAAAAATGTTTAATCAGAAAATGTCCAATCAGCTGCAGTAATGAGGCTAAATTAATTTTGGAACAGCAGCATGAAGGAAAGATAATCTAATGGACAAAGCACTGGACTGGGACTCAGGTGACCTAGTTCAATTCCTGGCTCAGTCACTGGATACCTGTGTGACCTTGGACAAGTCACAATGGGCATGTCTACACTAGAAATGCGGCTGCAGCCGCACCATTGTAGAGTTATAGTGTAGAAACTACAGTGATGGAAGGGGTTCTTCTGTCACTGCAGTAAATTCATCCCCTTGACAGGCAGCAGCTAAACTGACTGAAGAATTCTTCCATGAACCTAGTGGTGTCTATACCGGGGCTTAAGCAGCTTAACTGTGTCTCTTCGGGGTGTGAATTTGTCACACCCCTGAGTGACATAGTTAGGTTGTTCTAAGTTTTATGTATAGACCTTAGTCTCTCTCTCTCTCAGTTCCCCATCTGTAAAATGGGTAGAGCACTACTTCTTTACCTCACAGGGATGTTGTGAGGATAAAATCCATTCATGTTTGTGAGACAGATACTCTGTTGATGTATGGGCACATAAGTGGTTAGATAGATGTTGAAAAATCCTATGTAAATACTAGCTATTATTATTTTGGTGTAATTTAACTTACCGTGAAGGAGAGGACTAGATAATATTTTAGATAATACTTTCACATTATTATTAATAATTTCAGGTTTAGAACAATGTTTGATTGGAAACCACCTAGACCATACTTTTGTGAGGCTCAGAAAAGTTTGGTTAACTTCATGTTACTATTATCTATTTTCATTTTATCCCTGCCACTTCACTTCCTGGCTCTCTCTGGCACCAGAAACAGAAGAGCCGAAATACTGGATGCAAGGTTGTTGTCAGAGTGTTTCCAACCGAGATGGAAGCAGGAATTACCACAGTTCTTGCAAGAAAGGGTATTCCCATGTGGTTGCCAGCCCAGCATTGCAGAGCTAACTGGCTGAGCAGTGGAACTGTTGGGACTTATCTGAATGGAAGTTCTGAGACCTTTGAGGTTCACCTATCCCTACATGGAACCGATGAGTGTGCCTGGTGTCAATCCCCACTTCCAGAATATACGTAATTGGTGTCTCCTGAGATTTCACATTTGTAACTATGGTACACACCACAGAGATTCAGAAATTCATGGCAACAGCTGGACTGCACCTTCCATCCTTTTATAGTAGAACCTCAGAATTACAAACACCTGGGGAATGGAGGTTGTTCATAACTCTGAAATATTCATAATGCTGAACAAAACGCTGTGGTTGTTCTTTCAAAAGTTTACAACTGAACATTGACTTCATAGAGCTTCAAAACTTTACTATGCAGAAAAAAATGCTGCTTTCCCGTTTTTTTACTAGTTTACGTTTAACACAGTCCTGAACTGTATTTTTTTTTGTCTCTGCTGCTGTCTGTTGTGTACTTCTGGTTCCAAAAGAGGTGTGTGGTTAACTCGTCAGTTTGTAACTCTGAGGTTCTACTGTACTCCAAGTGCACTGATCCCCTATCATTTGAGATATAGGGACATCTGATACTTACCTAGGAAGTGTAGGATAAAGAGTTGAGTAGCTCCAGTTGAGGGCAGTGGCATGCATATAAACCCACCATTATACTGAGGGTGTGATCCTGCAAGGTGTGGCCTCTATCTAGCAAAGCGCTTAAGCACACGCTTAAATTTAAACACGGGGTAGTTCAATAGGACTCCAATGGGGTGAGTGCCATGCTTAAAGTTAAGCATGGGCTTAGCCTGTTTGCTGAATTGGGGCCAGAGTGTTTAGCCCCTTGCAGGATCTAGCCCTAACGTCTCCAGTGACTGTGTCCTTTGCTAATTTATCAGCATCCTATCGCAAGCTGTGAAATTGCTGCAGCACAGAAGTATTTCAGATACAAATAGCATTTGTTATTCCCTTCCCTCTGGTAAAGTGCAGCAGGTAAAACACCTCGCTCAACCTGCCAAGAACCAAATGTGGGACACAAGGAAAAATTATTGGTGCATGAAACTTAAAGAGGTACGGGACTCATTCCTTTCCTGCAAACAATGTGTTCTGTAATTTCTCTTTCTTGAGGCTGCTTTTCTGATGGCAATAGTTTACAACAAGGAGCATGAGGGAACACTGGGTATGTGTGAAGGATCTCTCTAATTTATTGAATATAAGGGATAAATGGGAGGTGAAGAGATTAGAACAAGGGCATGGTTGGTATTCCAAAGAGGATGTTTAGAGCTGGTGATTGGGAGTCAGGATTCTTGTTTCCCCTCTGCAACTGTCATCTTTGGCAAGTCAATGTCCCTCTGCAAAATAGGGATAACAACAGTTTTGTTCTCTGTAAAATCTACTCACCTGTATCTGTCTCACATGGTGTCTGAATACCTTACAACCGTTATCTTCGGAGCGGTCAAGTACACACCTGACTTTTCACTATCTTTATTTCAGAAACAAAGGGGGGATAGCAGTGTTTAGCTACCTCACCAAGGCATTGAGAGCTTCCGTTTATGTCTGAAATGCAATTCCACTCCTTGGATCAAAACTGTTGACTTATGGCAGAATATAATTATCAAACGTGCAGCTATCAGTCCTGTTGACATTAAATGTAAACTCATGCATAGGTAACTTCCATGTCACACAAAGCATTGGCCTCTTTTTGCTGCACAACCTCAGCATTCTAAAAGAAAGAGAATTACAAGGCAGGGGACACATTTTAAACATTCAGGCTTGAATTTTCATGTTCACAAAGACCGCTTTACACCACTCTGGCAGTGCAAAGGGATGGAAATTTGGGTGTAAATTTACACTATCCTAAAGGCAAGTTTACATTAGCAAAATGGTGTGATGGATCTTTGCTGGAACTGAGCCCTCGACATGCTGTTCATGCTGTGTTGACCGTTCATCTTAACTCTGATCAGTGTCCCACTCACCTTCCATTCAGATTCATTATGGAACATTATTCTGGCACATTGTGCCTGTTCTCATTGGATATATGAGTTTATAAGGGCCTGGGATCAGACCGCTGTGCCAGGATGTTCTCGACTGAATACATCTGCCATATTATAAACAGGGATCACTGGTTCTTTGTGTTAACTATTATTGTGCCAGTTATTATTAAGTATATATATATTACAGCAGTGCATAGAGATCCAAACTGACTGCAGGGCTGTATTTTGCTAAGTGAGGTACAAACATACAGCAAGAGACAATCCCTGCCCCAAAGAGATTACAGTCTAAACAGGCCAGGCAGGTAAACCACAAGCCCATCCTTCATTCTAAGGCATTATTATTGTGTCAGGTGTTATTTTTGGTTAGATTTGGGATTTGGACCCAAGGGCTATAAGTCTTGGAACATCCCTGCCCTCTTCAGACCCCCACCCAATCTCTGCAAAGTCTCTTGGATGGTTCCAGGATTGGGGCAGCTCCAGAATGCCATAAAACACATTAATTTGAGACTTGAGGTTGTTAGCAGTTAGATTTAATAGACCTCGCAATATTGCCTTTAACACAAAATAATCCCACTTAGTAGGTTTTTATGGCTTCCGCAGGGACTAGCCCTGTAGTGTGTATTAATGTTTAATGCCAAGCAACATCTTTTCAGCAGCTATGGGGAGAAAAGACACTAATAAAAAAATTAACTTGATTGTGATATAATTGTCTAGACTGGTGGTGAAAGTCATGTTATTTCTTCTTCCTTTGCCCCTACTTCTGCTCCTTGCTCTGAATACTTTTTCTTCTAGCCTACTTCCAGAACCCAGATTTGCTCACTTCTTCCTACTGTCTGGGGGGATATCGTCCACATGTTGATTAAGGTCTGGCAACTGATGATTGTTTGGATGAAGATCTGTATGCAGGGTTAGGAATCACCCAAGCTTTTTTCATTATTACCCCAAGGCTGACCTTAAACATGGTGGAGGGCAGATACTCATTCTGTGTGTGTTCCTGTCTTTGGTCTGAGGTGAACAGAGACAATCAAAATACCGTACAACTCCACATCTGAGATAGTAGATGGGTGATTTGACTGAGGACTATTACAGTCATTCCACCTAGTATTCCATAACGGGCATGAACTGGAGAGGGGATTGGAGGTCAGATATCACTCACTTTAATACAAAAAGCCCATTCTCCCAGCACAGTAGGAGTTCAGTAGAAAGAAGAGGGCTTAAAGAACTGATCCAGGGAGGCTGACAAATAAGGTAGTTACTGGGGGGGTTCAATAACCAAACAACAGGCATAGTTAGGTCTATGCGTGCAGTACAGCTGCTCATTAACGGGGACTGATGCTGATGCTTATCTAATGGAGAAGGAGGGTGAACTTAACACTTTTCATTGTGTGATGGAAACGTATCATTTGCGCTCATAATCTGAGAAACAGAGGTGTGGCCTGAAGAGATGACTAGAAGCTAGGCACTCTGTCCTGAGTTCTAATCCCGACTCTGAACCCAGGATCAGAAGATACCTAAGAACGTACGAGTTCTTCTCATCCAGCCTCAAACATTTACTCCCTCTATGGCACTGGGCAAATCATTCATCTGTCTTTAGTCTTACTATTAATTACTATTGTGTGCAGAGCCCAAAGCAGCCCATTAGGATCAGGGCCCCATTGTGCCTGGTGCTGTAAAAACATCTCAGAAGCCATGATCCCTGCCTCAGAGCACTTACAAATAGTTAAGCAAAAGGAGGAGGAGATTATGTCTGAAAAAAACCCCAAAACAATATGTTGCCATTTTTATTGACATTTTTGGGGGCGGGGAGAATTTTTGAATTCGAAATGGAAAAAATTGAATTTGAAATTTTCAACCAGCTCTATTTACATTCTGGAAAGAGACAGGAGAGGAAAAAGGATGAAGGAAGAGAGGAAGAAAGGGGAACACAAAGTGGTACAGAGTACGTCCTGTTGGGGCTGTATTATTATTACCATCTTTATTTTAATCACTTCCTACATTCTGTTTATTAATTTGTCTCATTCCTGCCTATTTATTTTAACCTCTGCCTATTTCTGTATTTTTTTGTTTCTTTTTCTGTTAAACATCTGCCTATAGTGTTTCCGTGATATTTTATTAAAACCTCTTTTTCCATTTTTATATACATTGGTGTAGCTGCCTACCCAAAGACTGTACCCAACTACTCTTGGTAGCTCTGTTGCTTCTCCCTACCCCCACCTCTGTTTCTCTGTCTGCCTTCATTTCGCCATGCTCACTTACCTGACAGGAGTGTCCTGAGCTGTGTGGAAAGTGTTTGGAAGATTACACATGTTAAAGATAACCATAATATTCATAGAATCATAGCATATCAGGGTTGGAAGGGACCTCAGGAGGTCATCTAGTCGAACCCCCTGCTCAAAGCAGGACCAACCCCAACTAAATCATCCCATGATATTGAGCAGCAGCGTGGTCTAGTGGTGAGGCTAGTGGCCATGAGACTTGGGTTCTGGTCCTAGCCGTGCCACTGACCTTCTGTGGGACCATTAGTCACTTCACCTCTCGCTCTGTGCCTGTGTCTCCTCTTCCACCCTTTGATTGGCTCGTTGATGTAGATTGCCAGCTCTGGCACAAGGACTGCCTGTTTCTATTGGTTTGCGCAAAGCCTAACGCTAGCTGTCTCGGGATGGCTGTGGAGCGCATCACTGTAGTATTGGAGAGCTTCACGCTCAACACCTTTGTGAGGCAGGGAAGATTTAGCCTCATTCTGCAGACGAGGAATTGGGGGCACAAAGCAGTTAAAGTGACTTGTCTAAAGTCACACAATGAATCAGTGGCCGAGGCAGGAATTGATTGCAGGTCTCTAGTCCAGTGACTTAACCTTCCTCCTCACTTAGGCTTTCTTGGCACTACCACAAGACAATTAATAATAATATTCCACCACTGTAACTGGAGGGAGGTTAAAACCTGTCCAGTGGAGAAAGCTAACAGAGGCTGTTCTAGGGTGATAGTCATTGCCTCTCTTATATTTAATGCTTTAATTTTTCATGTGGCGTACTTTAGCTGGTTGGGAATTGTTCAACAGAACATTGTAAACAGGCTACACGGATTGTTTAGCTTTCTAAAGTGCCATGGAGCTTGCTTGCAGCAGCTCAACCATATGCTGTGCACATGTGCAGACTCCCACATATTCCCATCGCACACTCACTGCCACCAATGCCGTGGATTTTGCTGCATCTGCACAAACACATGCAGACTCACAATCACATGCTGTAGCCTCATGTCACTCTCACACACGCCTTCCTGACATAAATCCATATTCACACACATGCACACACTTCGTATCTCTCTCTCTCTCACACACATACACACACTCTGGGAGTTATACCTGTGCACGGCACACATGTCACACTCATATACAATCCCACTCACACATATCCCTCTTCCAACAAATCCTTATACAGCTGGAATTTAGAAAATAAGACTTAGTCAGTATTGAATAGATAATTGATACAATCTGGGACCCTGCTGTGCCCTCCTCCCTTATATTTTTGTCACAAAACAGAAGGGTAAGGACCATCCCTGCAGTGTTCCTAATAACCCCATTCACTTTCCACTAATGTAAAGCCAAGTATCACCCAGTAGGGGGCACAGCGCCAACGGTCTGAGTGGGGAAGCAGCATGATCTAATGGTGAGAGCACTGGGATGGGAGTCACAAGTTCTGCCACTGACCTGCTGTAAGACCTTGGCAAGGCACTTCATCCCCTTATGCCTCTGTTTTCTCTCCCACTCATTCTGTGTCTTGCCTAGACTTCAAGCTCTTCAGGGCAGAGCTGTCCCTTACTACATGTATGTGCAATGCCTAGCACAATGGGACCTTGACCTTAGTTGAAGCCTCTTTGTGCTACTTTAACATAAATAACAAAATAATGGTTCATTTACCCCCACTCCTCAAAGGCCTAGTCTGTCAAGCCAGCTGCCTGGTGTGATCTTTATCCTTCAAAGTTCTGCAGGATTTCTTTTTTTGTTGTTTCTGAAAACTATATAATTACTATTTTATTTCTCTTTTTTTGGCATGACTTTAAAGTAAGAGCTCAGGTTGCATGGAGTATGAATTACAGATCATCGGAGATAGATGAAAGCAGAAGACACATTTATCTGGCACCGCAATAAAGGGATGATAAACATGTAATTGAAGCCCAGGGTACAGCCACCTTGTGTATCTGGCCTCCTCTCCCCACTGCGGCATTGCAGAGAACTTCCCTGAGAGAACTAACTGGGGGGAAATAGGGTGTGGCGCATTTGGGTCCTGACCTAGCTGTTTCACAGGGCAATGCATGCTCTGAGAGAAGGGATAAAAGCCCTATAGATGTACATATCAAACAATGAAATACGATCAGATACCCAGAACCACAATACAAGTAGACCGAGGGCATTTAAAACCTGGTTTAAAGTTTGTTTTCATGTTGTGCCACATACTTGAAATAATTAACTGCAACAAAAAACATGTCTATGATTACATGTGTAACCACTTTTCTTTCTTCTCTCTCTTTTTTCTTCTATTTCTTTCCTCTGTTCTTGCTCTCCTCTCTCTCTCTTTCTTTCTTCTTTCCCTCCCTTCCTCTCTTCCTCCACAGGACTCCATAGAATGGAGCAAGAATGAGAGGAAAAAGGCAGACAGAAAAGCATGAACTGGAGGCTTGTTGAGTTCCTCTACTTCCTGTTTATATGGGACCATATAATAGTACAGCCCTCCCACCAGGAACCAGCTGTTATCAACCAACATGTCTCCAAGGAATTTGATTGGCTTATTTCAGACAGGGGGCCTTTCCACCACTCGCGGAGCTACTTATCCTTTGTGGAAAGACATCGTCAAGGATTTACAACCAGATATAAAATATACAGGTATGTTGATTTTTTACAGAGCTCATAGCTTTGCAGCCAGTGGGAACTCTGAGGGGTACGGTAGATGCTGGTCTTTGGTTGAGACCCGCCAATGTCCTCCTTCAGTCTGGGAGTGCTTCTAGACTATCCGCTGCCTTTCATTAACAATGACAGCTGCTTCAAAGACTCAGGTATGGTAGAGGTAAAGCTGTGATGTAAGCGATGAAGGTGTGTGGGTACCACGGTGATTACCACAACATAAAACCAAGGTAGAGAGACAGACAAGAGGTCAGGGGAGAACCTGTCCGATGTGCATGTGAATGTGTCATATATAGGCAAAGATTAAATACATGGACGCTCAAATGAGCACATCAAAATGCATTTAGCACTGCGCACATGAACTTGAATACAAATCTATATGCACACCCAGCCATCTGCCTATTATACATGCATTCACAAGATGACATATCAATGTATACCAGGGATCAGCAACCTCTGGCACGCAGCCTGTCAGGGAAATCTGTTGGCGGGCCGGGATGGTTTGTTTACCTGCAGCGTCCGCAGGTTTGGCAATCGCAGCTCCCACTGGCCGTGATTCACCGTTCCAGGCCAATGGGGGTTGCGGGAAGCGGTGGCCAGCACATCCCTCGGCCCACGCTGCTTCCCGTAGCCCCCATTGGCCTGGAACAGTGAACCATTGCCTGTTAGGTTCACTCCCTCTGGGGCACCTGGCATTGGCCACTCTTGGTAGACAGGATACTAGGCTGGATGGACCTTTGGTCTGACCCAGTATGGCCGTTCTTATGTTCTAACACCCACAATAAAATACACATAGACAAGTACAGGAGAAACGTGCCATGCATTCTGACATTATTTTATATACTGTCTGTCCATACAGATTTTATCCACAAAACACTTTGTGGAGTTAAATAATGGCGTTAAATGGAGGCGTGGGGTTAACAGTGGAATGAGGGAGGTATTAAGAGGTATCTAAGGAAGGGATACAAGTTATGTTTTCAGATTAGATAGGAAATGAGATGGAAATTCATTGAGGGATCATGAGAGATAAGAAAGCCCTTTGCAGATGGCAGAGATTGCAGAGGAGAAGGCTTTCATACCTAGAGCAGTGAGATAGTGTGACTGGGTTGATGAGAAGTGGCAGGGTGGAAAGTAGCCAGAGAATCTCAGTTATATACTCCAACAAATGCATAAAGGATTAAGGAAGCTGAGAGTAGTTTCAAACCAGACCCTAAAATGCATAGGGGAAACGGTAATGGATCTGTTTGTCTGTGATGTGTCTAAGGCATCTGCCACCGAAGTATCCCAAAGGATGGGGATGCTTCTTTGTACATGTGAGGAGGTGGGCATTACATTCTGCAGCTGCTGGAATCTAGAGAACTGGGATGATGTCATGATTCACAAGACAGAGAAAACCTGAGGTGGGTCAGGGAGTTCAGAGCTAGGGGATAATGCCACGGCTATGGGCAATGGAGGTAGTTGAACAGTGTGAGCCAAGAAAGGACATGGAAGAGTTGGAGTTGTGGATGAGTCTTCTCCCCTTGCTCAAATATCAGACACAAATCACCCAAAGGACAAGTTCTTCAGAATGAGCAATAATAGTAAATCACTATAGAGCATGCAGGACACTGAGCTCTGGAATTCTGCCCTCTGGTTTAGGTTAGGAGCCGATAAAGAAGCCGAGCTCTTTTGAAAATCTAGGCATCTGTGTCAAAACTGGAGTTGCCGGGAGCGGCTCCCTTTTGAAAATCTGCTCCCCTGGGCCTTGATCCTGCTCCCGCTCAAGTCACTGGGAAAAAAACCAAAACCCCAAACCAATCTGCCATTGATTTGAATGGAGCAGAATCAAGCCTTTATTTAGATGTTCAATTGGGTACTGAGGACTTTTTAAAAATCTGGTTCCAATTGTGGGTGCTGAGCACTAGAAAATCAGGCCCATATTTCCAAATCCTCAGCAGGTGTAAATCAGTGTGGCCCTTTTAAATTAAGTGGAGCTATGCCAGTTTATAGCAGAAGAAGATCTGGCTCATAGCCCTCCAACCATCCAGAGCATAGTGTGTTGTTAGCATTAGGGGTGGGCAAATCTCATTTTGTGGGTTCCACAATCTACTGCACGCATCTGCAAAGCAAGCTGGAGTTCACAAACTATCTAATTCCTGTTAAAGACAAGTTTTCTCCTCAAGGGTGATTCTCGATCACTCTTTGTATTTGTCTAGCTAAAGTGAAGCCAGTGCTCCGCATTAAGGATAGCGAAGCCACCCTAAGAATCTGGGGTGGAACATGGGAGTGTCCTGTATGTGGAGTGTTGAGTTTTTACTGGAATCTTCCCCCTTTGTGCTTTGTTTCACAGACGCTTTATGTTTGTTGCTCAGGCCCTCTGCACCTTTCATACAATGGGTCTTGCCATGTGCTTTGCCCTCTCTGCCCCTTTTCCCACAGCATCTCCAAAGCCCGGTGTCGCTAGAATTCGAATCCGCCATTCCGACCGGTGAATTTTGAGTGAGTTCGAAATGAGGCAAAAAAAAGAGCTCACCCGTCCCTAATTGGAACACTGTAACTTGTTTAGTGGCGATTTCCCCAGAGTGTCGTGCTGTGAGGAAACATGGACACAGCACATTAGAACCGTGTCATTTACACTGAAAACCCTCAGAGATAAAGCCACTGCCAATGTTATGCAGCAACGTCAAGCCAAACACAGGATTTTCTAGCCTGTGCAGCCAGCCTCACAAAAACCCAGCTCCTTGTTTGCCCCTTTCCTGCCACAGCTGAAGTTCAGGCATTTACTATCAGGCTAAGCGCCTCACTCTAGTTGGCAAAGGCATCCAATGTAAAAGGACTCTTTCCCTTCTGCAGAGTTCCTATGGAACTGAATGGCCACTGATATTCTTTCCACAGAATGTTTAAACCAGGCTCTAGAATTCTACCTTGGCGACCTAATTCTCTATTACATTCTGTAGGTTGATAGAACGGATCTCTCTCTTTATTATATTCTACAGGATTTTAGGGTAATTTCCTTAGAACCCTGAAAAGATTATTTTGCTTGTACCCCTTAGTTGAAGTCTGGATCTCATATTTGGTCTTGAGAGGTAGAGAGAAGATATGGAGAGCTGTTTTGTATTGAGTGTTGGGTCTTGGACAGTATAGATCAAGCCAAGAGATGAAGAATGAGCATTGTTCAGACTCAACTCTGTGATAATGAGGCCAGTTTATGATGCAGTTGAGGATGGAGAATGTGAGCTGTGATAATGTGGATGGGATGGCGGTGCTGGATTGTGGGCTGTTTGCATAGTCATCTAGGTGGAAGGGCACACAGTACTGGAAGCACAGTTTAATGGCTAAAGCTCAGGAGTAAGAAAAATCTGAGTTCTGTTTGTGGTTCTGCCACACACTCACCATGTGGCCTTGGACAAGTCACTTCACTGCTCTATGCCTCCGTTTCCACACCTGTAGAATGGAAATAATAATACTTGCCTACTTCCTAGAGCCATTCCAAGGCATTATTCATTAATGTCTGCAAAATGTTTTGAGATCTTTGGACATCCAATGCTATAGAAAAACAAAGAACAATTCTTTTACTGAGTGGCTAATAAAGGACTAGGTTGATAGGGAAGGGGAGGCATAATTGGGATAGGAAAAGTGGAATTTCCAAATACATTTATTTATTTCAGTTCCTAAAGAAAAAAGAAAAAAAAGTGTCCATTCTAACCTCTAGACACATTATCATCTCTTAAAATCACATACATCACTGTACAATAAACAAATTAAATGGGTAACAATACAAAGCTATTTTGTTACATAAGCTAGTTACAAAGAGGGCACCAAGTATATAGAAGAAGAAATGCAGGATTAATTGTGGGTTATAGTGAACAGATTAATTAGAGCTGGTCAGAAGGATGAAAGCCAATAAATAAATAAATATATAAATTTGAAAAAAGAATTCCTAATTTTTATTGAAATTTCAAAATTCATTTTTTTAAAATGTAAATATTTCATCTACCCTTTATATTCAACATGCGATTCGCAAATAGTTTATAAAGAGTTGATAAATGATTCATAGATGCCACATGCATGATGCAGACACTAATGTGTGTGTGTGAGCAATGGTTATAAGCACATCAACAGACGGTGTTATATATATGGATATAAAGTAGGGTTATAAGCAATCTGTAACTCTATAACAATCAACTAACCATTATAATATTGATGAATAATGCATTAACCCTTTATAGACTATTTATACATGCCCTCAGTATGAAATACGATCAAAATTTCAACCAGCTCTATGTTATAATAATATTAATAAGACATATCAATGATATGTAGACAATCAGTTCATCCAAGATATTCCATAGCTCTTCAAATAGTTTCATTGTTAACCTGAGATGGGCCAGAAAATCATTCCAGTTCTCATAGGATGAGATCTGCGTGCCCATAATGTCCCCTTTACTCTGGGTAAAAGGCCCGGAGAGGCATAAATGTGTCCTAAAATCATGTGGGAGCATTGTGGGTGCTCAACAACTCTGAAATATGATAGGAATTCCTGGCCCATTCATTTGTTCATGTCACTCCTCTTTTTGAATCCCTTCACAGTCTATTGCATCACATTTAAACTACTGGTCATCTCCTTCAAGACTCTGTATAAGTTTTATCCTCCTTTGGGTTGAGTTACACGTTGGTCTCCCTGACACCTGCCCTGCTCATATTCCTATCCTTGTGAGCCCATCTGCCAATCTCTCCATCAATACCCTCCATTTCTTTATCCACACAGCCCTGTGTACATGGTCCGAGATCCCTGCAGTCATCCCCAAAGTCCTATCCCCTTTACTCTATGTCCTTCTTAAAACCCACTTCTGCTGTGCTTTCTATAGAGCATCTTGTGAATTTGTATAGAAAATCCCTTTTATTGCTCCACATCCCTGACCTCTGTCTACTTGTCTGTGCAGCCATTTTCAGACAGTCAGTTCCTGGGGACGGGAGCTGTCTGCCTCTTCTTATATGTCAGAAAAGTCTCTAGCTCATGATGAGTGCTACCACAAACAAATAGAACAATCATCAACTCCCTGGGTCTCTTTGGGTGAATCACCTCACCGCCCTCTGACTCAGTTTCCCCATCTGTATGTAACCCCAATATTACTCTGGCCCTCTCTAGTTGTGGCTGTCCACAGAGAGAGAGAGCTTGATAAGTCTGCAATAGCCTTGCCTAACAGAACAGGGTCTTTTAAAATGAGAGGTCCCATGTTCAGTCCCCACAGCTGTTGACCCTCTGCATGGTAAAGAATCTGACCCTCTGCATCTGTAATGCAATGTGAGCTCCGTGGGTGACAGGTGCCATATGAGTGAGATAGCATTAATTCTATCCTTAATTTTCAGCCTGGAGTGTGGGTTTATGTGCCTGGACAGCAGTGACAGTGGTGTGATGTCTGCTCCATGTCCATTCAGAGGGATAAGCACCATTTTCTAGCCAAACACTGAGAACTTGATTCACATTTACACTGAAGCCCCTTTATGCCACTCTTGATATGTAAAGGGACTTTAAAGTGAGCATAAATGTAGCATAGTCCCACTTTTAGTCCCTTTATGATGCCAGAGAGGTATAAAGAGGCCAGAGTATAAATGAGAATCAGGTGCTAATTCTTGAAATGGTGTGTGTGTGTGTGTGTGTGTGTGTGTGTGAGTGAGTGAGTGAGAGAGAGAGAGAGAGAGAGAGAGAGAGAGAGCCAAAGCTAAAATCTTCTCCATTCAGAGTGTGCCCATTCCCAGTGCCACTTCACCAGGCTATTGTTAGATTTCATTTTCCTTCTCATTCACAAACCATCTGGATTTGCAGAAATCATTAAATAAAGACGGCAGAATAGAGCATCTGCATGCCAGGGAGTAGATTCACACCGCAGGCCAGTCTGCAAAATAACACTTGTCAAGTCGGACACCTTCCCCCCATCCCCTCGGCTTTTTTTTTTCTTTTTTCTTTTAGCAACTTCCCTATCATGTAAGCAACTGTAGCATTTCTTCTCACTAAGAAAGCTTCAGAGAAGATAAAGCTGTTGTTCTACATTGGGAGGATTTATCAGCATTAGCAGAGAGGTGCCTGCAATGGGCTTCTCGCCCCATCCCAGCCCAGGTCTAATTATCCACTTCACACTGTAGACTGTGTCCTGTACCACTTACCTAACCTCATAGACTCCTTGCCCAGTACAATACCGCACAATGTGCGAGACTCGGCTGGGAATTCTCTGAAGTTGAAAGGAAATTGACTTTACAGTGACCTTTTAGACCCCAAAACAAAATATGGACACTCCCCAAATGGATCGTTTTGAAAATAACCCACTACCTACCAACTAGTTGCCTTCTCAAATAACAGGTTAGGAGTTTGGTGCAGTTTCTTTATGGCCTCTGTGACGCAACTGGGACTCATATCCCTAACTATGCCTTATCTTAAAGTCTCTCTGTCTCTCACTTATACCCCATGGCAGGCTTTCTGTCCAACTGTAGTAGCTTAGATGCCAGTAACATCTGAAGGAATATTACCTTCAGACTCCTCTCCACCGCATTCAGGAAATTCATTGCATTCTTTCCTCTTGTATAAATGGACAGGCTCCATGATATTTCTTATTCTCTGCTTTGGTTTGATTTTTTAGTCACACTGCCATTCTGGCGACAGCAAGTAAGTTTTCATACAACGGTTTTACTCTGTCAGCAAAAAGGAGACATCTTTTATGTTTCTAAGCTGGAGGTGAGGTTTTTTTCAGAAGTAATGTAGCAGCTAAAGGACAGAAGGAGAAGAGATTAAAGGAAGATCTTGTTGACTGTGTGGAATAAGCCATGGGATGCTACAGATCACTGCATGTAAAAAAATGAAATTTACATAGTTTACATTGTGCATGTAAACTAGCGATGTACATTGCTTTGTAATCAGTAAACACCTTGTAAATAAATGTGTGTAAACCAAGAATTTAAATCAATTTACATAATGTGTGTAAACAATGAAACCTTCCAGTGTTCTCCTCAATGTAAACGTTAATCTGAAAATGACACTAACACAAGTTTAGGCAACTTTATGAGAGAGAGGCAATTTACATTCCCATCTCACTGCTCTCACACTGCAGCTTGGCAAAGATGATGCATTCAGGAGACCGGCATAAACCAACCAACCAATTACATCACGTAGTTACTCTTTTTCACACAACCTTCATTTTTCATGCAGTTCAGGGACCAGTGTTGTTACAGTCCCTGCATAATGAATCTGCATGCATATGGATAACTGTTCATATATTTGCATAAAGGAGAACAAAGGCAAGGATAGAGGATGATGGGGCTTGCTGCGGCCTGTATAATACTCTGCAAATCCTGTGGGTGCTGGGTCATACAGCCAAGGAGTTTGGCCTTCATCTGGGTTTGATGAACAGCTGTTCTGGCTGCATTTGGATTCAGATGGTCAGGGTTTCAGAATATCTGTGGCAGCTGTGATATCAGACATTCCACCTCATCTTTAATAATCTTGAGGGGCGCTGACTGATGAAAGCATAAACTGCAAAAAATTAATAAACTTAGAAATCGTTCCAGGCTAACGTCTTAGATCCAACCATCTCTCCAAACTTTGGGGAAGGTCAGGTCCTTCTTTGAATTTAGCAGCTCAAACCCACGTCTTCGGGGGGGTGGCACGAGCATAGGAAAGGAATCTTAATCACCGATCCCTCTGCCAAGAGACATCACATGCTCCTGGGCTTAGAAGGGAATTCTTTCCCCTCTGATTTCTCACCTGAATGAGTCCCTTTCTTATGGACTGATGAGGGATCCAGTCTCCTCTACATGCATCAAGTTTGGGGATTATTCACAGTGCTCCACACCCTCCGCACTGCTCCATAATGGACCTCTCTCAGACTCAGCTGGGCCTTCCATGCTCACCAAGATGTTTGAAGGCAGGCAGACTGAGGTCTCGTGGCTTCTGAGCAGTTGAAAGGGTAACAAGCCAAGGAGAAGCCATCACTCCACCTTGTGGGTAGGCTTTTAATTCCACTTGTAAAACAGGCAGATACTTATTTTTGCAGAAGCAGTTATGTAAAAAAGGCATCATCAGGTATTTGAGGCAAGGAATAATTTTGTTCTGCCACAACTAGCGCAGAGGGGGATGCCATGACTGTACCTGTTATCGCCTTTTCTATTTCTGGATCCCCCCTGATAATTTTTTCCCTTGTGTTCCAAGTCTTACTTCTTCTTCTTTTATTCTGTCTGACTACCGCCCACTGACCTCTGTAAGTGCAGCAAGATAAGCCCCACTGCAACAGCAATCAGAAACATCCACGCTGATTTCCCTTGCTCATCTTACAGACCCACTGTTGGACAATGCAAGTTCAGTCAGAAACCAAGGGCCGGTCTCCTGAAAAAGCATGATGCAAGAAGGTATGCCCTGGAGACAGAGCAGGATGGAGAGGGATTTTGGTGAGCCTCGGGTAACAGGGATTCCTCTGCAGGCAATAAGAGATCCATTATATCCTCCTTTGGGGCAGGTCATGCAATGTGCAGTGGCTTGTGTGTGCAAACGGGATGGCATGTAGCCGCCTGCACCTCTCTTAAGGAGCTGATTATACAGGTATATCAGGGCTTCTGCAGCAGGCAGTGGCAAAGGTGTCATCTCTGGATGGCAGTGCAGGTGATGCCAAGTATCTGATGCCAGGATCACGGGTTCAGGGCCGTTATTTGTTGGCGACCATGCTCTGTAACTGATTGCACACTGGCATCTCTCTCTCTCTCCAGCCCTCGGAGACTATTTCCAGTACATCTCGCTTCACAGAGCTCCACCCGGACACAGTCATTTACAATAAAATATTTACAGGAAGCTGCAATGAGGCCGACTTCACAGGGGAGTCATTTGTGCTGGTTAAATAACTTCTCCCATCAGGTGAGATGTGTGGATGGGGGAGGAAAAGTCAGAGCTGACAGATCTCAGCGCATTTGCATTCCCAGAGCCTGCCTGTTATGGAATCAGACTGCAGTGCAGTGCAGACTGCAGGGAGGATGCTAGGTCCTTCCAGCTGTCCTGGCTGAGGATCCAACCACACTGTTTAATGGAGTAGGGATGACCCCATCTTTTTCCAGCATGAGAAATCCTCCTCTTCCTTGACCTGCTCCTGCTTGCTCTTGTAGGCATTCCTCATGGTCTGGAATAAATTAAGGCAGCTGTGAATAGGGCCAGATTAAGGGGATGGGATTGTCAAAAGTGCCTCATGGATTTAGAAGCACAAGACCCACTGAAAACATGCCATAGCGCGTGCAGGTCGAGGGTCCCTGCTCCTAGAGTTTTAGGATGACATCAGAATCCGAAAAAAGAAAAGGAGTACTTGTGGCACCTTAGAGACTAACAAATTTATTTGAGCATAAGCTTTCGTGAGCTACAGCTCACTTCATCGGATGCATTTGGTGGAAAATACAGAGGGGAGATTGATATACACACACAGAGAACATGAAACAATGGGTTTATCATACACACTGTAAGGAGAGTGATCACTTAAGATAAGCCATCACCAGCAGCAGGTGGGGGAAACCTTTCATGGTGACAAGCAAGGTAGGCTAATTCCAGCAGTTAACAAGAACATCTGAGGAACAGAGGGGGGTGGGGTGGGGTGAGAGGGAGAAATAACATGGGGAAATAGTTTTACTTTGTGTAATGACTCATCCATTCCCAGTCTCTATTCAAGCCTAAATTAATTGTATCCAGTTTGCAAATTAATTCCAATTCAGCAGTCTCTCGTTGGAGTCTGTTTCTGAAGTTTTTTTGTTGAAGAATAGCCACTCTCAGGTCTGTAATCGAGTGACCAGAGAGATTGAAGTGTTCTCTGACTGGTTTTTGAATGTTATAATTCTTGATGTCTGATTTGTGTCCATTTATTCTTTTACGTAGAGACTGTCCAGTTTGACCAATGTACATGGCAGAGGGGCATTGCTGGCACCTGATGGCATATATCACATTGGTAGATGCGCAGGTGAACGAGCCTCTGATAGTGTGGCTGATGTGATTAGGCCCTATGATGGTGTCCCCTGAATAGATATGTGGACAGAGCTGGCAACGGGCTTTGTTGCAAGGATAGGTTCCTGGGTTAGTGGTTCTGTTGTGTGGTGTGTGGTTGCTGGTGAGTATTTGCTTCAGATTGGGGGGCTATCTATAAGCAAGGACTGCCCTGTCTCCCAAGATCTGTGAGAGTGATGGGTCGTCCTTCAGGATAGGTTGTAGATCCTTGATGATGCGTTGGAGAGGTTTTAGTTGGGGGCTGAAGGTGATGGCTAGTGGCGTTCTGTTATTTTCTTTGTTGGGCCTGTCCTGTAGTAGGTGACTTCTGGGTACTCTTCTGGCTCTGTCAATCTGTTTCTTCACTTCAGCAGGTGGGTATTGTAGTTGTAGGAATGCATGATAGAGATCTTGTAGGTGTTTGTCTCTGTCTGAGGGGTTGGAGCAAATGCAGTTATATCGTAGAGCTTGGCTGTAGACAATGGATCGTGTGGTATGATCTGGATGAAAGCTAGAGGCATGTAGGTAGGAATAGTGGTCAGTAGGTTTCCGATATAGGGTGGTGTTTATGTGACTATCGCTTATTAGCACCATAGTGTCCAGGAAGTGGATCACTTGTGTGGACTGGTCCAGGCTGAGGTTGATGGTGGGATGGAAATTGTTGAAATCATGGTGGAATTCCTCAAGGGCTTCTTTTCCATGGGTCCAGATGATGAAGATGTCATCAATGTAGCGCAAGTAGAGTAGGGGCATTAGGAGATGAGAGCTGAGGAAGCGTTGTTCTAAGTCAGCCATAAAAATGTTGGCATCCTGTGGGGTCATGCGGGTACCCATCGCAGTGCCGCTGATTTGTCACCATGAAAGGTTTTCCTCCTTCCCCCCCCTGCTGCTGGTGATGGCTTATCTTAAGTGATCACTCTCCTTACAGTGTGTATGATAAACCCATTGTTTCATGTTCTCTGTGTGTGTATATCAATCTCCCCTCTGTATTTTCCACCAAATGCATCCGATGAAGTGAGCTGTAGCTCACGAAAGCTTATGCTCTAATAAATTTGTTAGTCTCTAAGGTGCCACAAGTACTCCTTTTCTTTTTGCGAATACAGACTAACACGGCTGCTACTCTGAAACCTATCAGAATCCGAGCTTCCATTAAATGAACAAACCCAAGCACTATGTGTCTAGTGCTTGTGGTAGCAAAGGAAAACTTGAAAACATGACCCAGGCAATGAAGTCTGCCTGAGCCTGAAGACAGGGCCCAGCAGAGGGAGGAGCAGCAACCTCTAGAACCAGCAGGGAAGCTATCTGGCCCCAAACCCTCCACCAGATCAGACCAAGCCTCCAACTGTCTTGGATGCTCCCCCTTC
Organism: Dermochelys coriacea; assembly: GCF_009764565.3. NCBI lineage: Eukaryota > Metazoa > Chordata > Testudines > Dermochelyidae > Dermochelys > Dermochelys coriacea. Next base: position 10,869,988 of record NC_050083.1, on the reverse strand, counting down.
TGCTGCTTATGTGTGTGTGTGGGGAAAATGTGGTCCCCGTGACCACTCCTGCTGCTGCTGGATGGACAGAGCCCCTGCCACTGGCCCACATTCTGCTGGACCTCCCATGCCTGACTGTGACTCCTCCATCTGGTGAATAACTGTCAGGGGTGGTGGGGAATTAAGCCAATGAAAATAAACGGTGAATATCAGAGAAGGAACCCGAAGAGAAAAAAAAACCCAGCCTCTCTTTCTAATAGAACCACAGGGTAGACAGGACATCTAGTCTGCCAAGATGCAGGGTATGTTGTGCCTAAACCATCCAAGACAGGTGGCTATCCAGCTTCTTTTTGAAACTGTTGCCACTTGTCCTTCTCTCTGTGGCAAGAGAGAACAATTTTTCTCCATTTTTTTTATGGCAGCCTTTCAGGTATATGAAGACTGCTATCACGTCCCCGCTTAATTTCCTCTTTTCCAAATGAAACATACCTGGAATAGGTTTCAGAGTAGCAGCCGTGTTAGTTTGTATTCACAAAAAGAAAAGGAGGACTTGTGGCACCTTAGAGACTAACAAATTTATTTGAGCATAAGCTTTCGTGAGCTGTAGTAACAGCTCACGAAAGCTTATGCTCAAATAAATTTGTTAGTCTCTAAGATATCTGCAATAGAGAGCCTCTTGGATCCCTCTGCTAAGGGAAGCCATTTAAAAGCAGTCTGGACAAAGCACTTGAGAATATACTTTAGGGAACAATCCTGCCTTGGCCAGGAGTAGGGAGGGGAATGTACTTCACGTCCAATAGGCCTTTTCCATCTTTCATGTGGATTCACTCACACCCCTGATTCCTTATCTTCAAACTGATCCTCTCTGTCTGGAGGAGTGTGGTGTGATGGCTGCCAACCATCTCTCCTTGAGCAACTCACCCAGTGGGGGCACAGTCAGCCCAAGGGGAAGTCCTTACTGCACAGCTCCCCACACTTTGCCATAGCATTCAGCCTCTAAGCACAACCCTACCCCACCTGTCACTGGTTCTCAGACTGCTGGGCTGGGCCAAAGGGCCTTTGCTAATACAGCTTCTGCTAATGTTTTGCCATTCTTTAGAGATTACAGCCTCTGCCTGGCCCCTAATCAATTCTTAAGGGCTAAACAGTGCCTGTTAGGCACAGCTCATTGTAAGGGGCAAAGTGGAGGTCAACGGCTCTATTCTGCCTCCTGGAATTCCCTAGCTGCATAGGAAGGGGACTGACTTGTTTTGCCCCTGGAAGGGCTACAGCATACTCTCCTCACTGCCTGCTGATCAGGGGTCAAAGAAGTGTTGGAGAGGTGGCTCCCCCTACTCTCAGCCATCCCGTTCAGGAAGGTCTTCTTCCCAAGGCAGAAGCCTCTAGGAACTAGCCTCTGGATTCTCTCAAACTCAAGGGATGCTATTCTGGACAGGACTTCTGGGGAAGGGAAAAGGTTCCTGTATGTCACGGCCATCATCTTGGCCAACACACCGGGGATCAAAGCGGGGATTTTCTGAGCTGAAAGCAGGAGCTGCTACAGCTTGATCTAAAGAGCCAGACTCTAGCCGACGGCTGTGACTGACTCGCAGAGGAAGAAACACAGCACACATGGACCAATAGGTTACATTTACTCCTCCCCTGTCCCCCACCACTGCATGGAGGTGTAAGGAAAGACCAACCACAGTTCAACCCTATTTGGGGGCAAGAAGGTAAATTTGAACACTTGTTTTTCAGTCATGCATCCAGCATAGCCTGTTTCCATTTTTGTCTCTCTTACTGTTTCCTTCCCACTCAGCAAATGAGAGCCCCTCTGCTGAGGATTCAGCATTAAATATTTCAGTATTGGCTTCCAGCTCTTGAGCAATACCAAAAAGAACATTACTTTTTACTTCCCTCCAAATGTCTGGGTTCTCCTTGGGGAGTCTGCACTCATAGTCTGATCAGCACTAATAAGAGAGCTGTGGGGAGAAAGGGAAATATAAGTTGCAGGGTTGAGAGGGAGAGGAAGGAGGTTTGTTCGATTCATCCCTTGTTCAAGCTGAATGAATAATCCCTAAACAAATATAATGTACTCCTTGCATTTTGCATCTTGTTTTTCATTAGCAGAATGTGAAATTCTGAGATTTATTCACGAGGCAAAACAACATGCCAATTTCTGTGCAGTTATGTTTCTCTCTCGATGAAAGGTAAGCATTTGATATTTGGTATAATGAACCAACACAACACAGATTTCAGCGTTGCCAATTCTTGAAATTTTATTGAGATTCTCATTATGCCTGGTGTTTTTCTGGAAGCCCCAGCACCTGGAGTCCTGTGATTTTGAGAGAATCTCAGATAATTTATTTTTGAAGAAGGTTTCTAGCCCTCATGGTTGCAGAGAAAAAACTTGAAAATGTGGCCCCAAAATGTTCAGAAAGCTGGAGGCAAGTAAAACCCCAACATATATTATCTTTTACAAATGTCATGAATTTTAAGTGAATCCCATGTTTTTTTTAACTCTTGATGCTGGTGATACTGCTAGAGTGCTTATGATGCCATTTTTTGTTACCTGATTGGATGCCTTACATAAACTAACAAAGCCAGTGAAGATTCCAAATTTTGAATATTGCATGCGAACGTGCAATTCAGTCGCAATTGTAAATGCCTCAGAGTAGCACTGTCTTGCTTTGTGTTTGCACAGCACCTCGCCCAGTTGTGGCTTCACCTTTATCAAGTATGCTACTGCAACATAAATATTACATAAAATTATATTCATACAAATAATAAAAGTAACAACATCAATGATATTGATCATAATATTGGTAATAGTTTGAGTTTAAAAGTAGCCTTCTTGTAAGCATTTGTACTAGTAAAGCTCAGTTGCTCGAATGTGCATGAAAAAGCAAACCACAGAACATTCACATACAATTAAATATTCATTTATTCTAGCAACTTTCAACCTACCATAGTATTTTGCACCAGTCACATTATCATGGGAATACATAAAAATACTCTAGCCCATCTAGCTAACTCCCAAAGCAAGTCACATCAACCAGTCAATTTCAGATGAACCTGAGGCTGGTACATGATCTTGGATGAACATTAGGTTAGGCTGAGCTTTGTAAAGAGGCAATGTAAAGTGCTGCACAAAGGAAGCCATTTGCATTCACAACTAGTTTTATGGGTCCTGCAAAACCCAGGAACTATGCTACATGTTTCTGAGCTCCATCTACGGCACCTTATCTATTTTCTAATTATTTACATATATACAGACACAAGAGCACTCCTGTAACAAGCTTCATTTTGAGTTTTTGGATTTGTTCCTATGCCAAACTCAAAGCAACCATTAGAGTTGTGAATACTAGCAAAGGGAGGCTAGTCTTGTGGTCGGCTAAGGCACTGGACTGAGAGTCTGAAGTCTCAGTTCAACTCCTAGGTCAGCCACAACTCCCTGTCTGATCTAGGGCAAGAAAAAAATCTAGCCTGCATGTCAGCTCCCCATCTGTAAAATGAGGATGGTACATCTCTATCTCCAAGGGATGCTTGTGAGGATAAACTCATTGATGTTTGGAAGATGCTATGATTGTGGAAACAATGTATACTGGTCGATAGAAATAAAACCAAAGAACATTTTCTCATGAGATAATGTGGATGCATGGGTCCAGGAAGTGACTGATGTCAGATTTTTCTGGATATTCTCATATAACAACAGAGAGATTCAGGGTGTGACAATGTAATGGCAGGACAAACTCCCATAAACTCATGGTCTTGCAGGATGGGCGGACAAACCTTGGTGGGTCTCCAGTTCCTTCCATGGGTGCAAGAACACATCTACCATCTACACTATGATATGGACTGATTGTTGCCATTTTTAAGGCAATTGCTTAAAAGTTAAAATATCTTCATCGTACCTTTTATTAAACACACTGCTAGACCTTTCTGTTGAAACCATCCTGATTAGTGATCATATCTTGTGCAACGGCAGGTCTACCTTGGAAGGTGATGTTGGCATTTTGAACTCATTTATTATGTATGTGGCCACTGCCCTCTTCTGAACAGAATAGGAACTGCTCAGCTGTGTGTCAGAGGCTCTATAGCTGCTAACAGTGCCTCCCATACAGGCAAAGAGGGTCTGTACTTTGGAACACTGTGCACTGTGTCATCACTGTGAAGTTCTATTTGGACATGATGAGGGAACGTGACGTTCTAGGTGGCTGCAGAGTTCTTGCACTATTTTCACAATTGCAACTGGATGGAACATTTTCAGCTAAATCACATTTTGTCAAGCCATGCTGTTTCATGAGAACCGAAATGTTTTGCAGAGATGTACTGGTTCCAATGAAGTTGTCACTGGAAATGGTTTTGAAAACTTTCTGGTCACTTCTGACGCGACACAGAGAGGGAGTGAGCACTGAAAACAGCTGTTTCAACAAAATTTCCAAAAATGTTTTTGTTCCAATGCAGAATGAAAACAAATGACAAAACCTTGAAAGTTGCTGCAAACCAAAAATTGTCATCCTCTGGACAGCACCAGTCACAATCAATATTTGAACTCTTTGCTTGCCAGACTCTCAAGGTTGGTCAAGCTATGGTAATAGGCAATGACCCATCCAGAGTGCATGTGTATGCTGCCCTCTACTGGGTGGAATTGGGACTGCTTAGCCCCATTAGGCCCTAAGCTGTTAACAGTATAAACTCCAGGGCTAGAAGACCTAAACAGATGGCACTCTCTGCTCCCTCTGTTGGGGAGAAGGGGAAAAGCCAGCTCTGGCCAGCTTCATTCACCTGAATTATACCATTGTTTACCCATAATTCCACCTTTTGTTGCTTTGGTTGCAATGTGTTTCTGTTTTGATGTGTAGGTGTGATAATAGATTATCATCATTACTATATTTGGGAAATGGAACTCAAATAGTAGGGGCCCATGCTTTGGCCACCAGAGGATCTGCATCTATCCTTGATTTCATCCTGAACTACCTCACTGCCAACACATCCCTCTTCTGGCACAGGCGGTAGCACATGGACAAGGAGGAATAGTCTACGCAGGGACCATTAGGACCAGTTCAGCACCCAGTATAGGCTAGGACTACCCTAATTTGCACCTACTTGCAATGGCCCCCATAGGCCATTAGGGGGATGTAAAATGGTACAAAGGCCTCAAGCCACCTCACTTGGCCCATCTCTCTGCTTCCAGAACTGTCCTGGACATAGCACTTGCTGTGGTGTTCTCCAGGATGGGACTCACACCTGCATGCTGGTCCACTTCCGACAGCCAGCCTAGCTGGTGCAAAGAGGCCACGGTGGAGATGTTCTGTGGTATGCAGCATTGGTATGAAGTCACATAGGTAAGCCACAGATTTGTTATCATAAAGGGCAGTAGGGTATGTGCACGAGGGGGCTGGAGTGTAAAGAATCAGCCAGCATGTGTAGATATTTTTAATGGCTCTATGCTGCCTCCTCTTCTGTCTGGGCTAGTGGAAATCCTTCTCATAGCATGAGAGATTTTATTCAATTTTTAAGAGCTCTTCACTTTTCATTTGGGAAGGAAAGTTGGAGCTGCCTCCAATCTGCAATCAATCCGCTGCCATCGTGAAAGAGATGCAAGGAAACTCTCTTGCTTTGTGGGTCCTTTATCTTTCTTGTGAGCTCACAGAAGTTAATATATTTCTGAATGGGGGAGAGAGAAAGCCAGAACATGCAACCAACACACCGCCTGCCTAAACCCTGCAAATGGCTTTGTTGTTAGCGCTAACCCTACAAAAAGTCTTCAGAACAACACCACACACTGTGGGCTTGTAGAGAAAGGAAGCAAATCACATGTAAATGTACATAGAACCAGATTTTTAACAGTATTTAAGAACCTAAAGACGCAGAGGGCTTTGTTTTTATTGTCTCATTGTTTCCATGTATTCCTCCGTCTGTTTGAATCCATCTGTTGTCTCTTGTTTTATATTTAGTTTGTCAGCTCTTTGGGGTAGGGACTATGTGTGTGTTCCATGCTTGGTCAGGACCAAGCACAATGGGGGTCCTGGTCCGGGACTAGGACTCCTAGATGCTATGGTCATAAAAATAATTAATAATAATAGTAATTTTCAGAAGTGCCCATGTGCCTACATTGTATATCTTTCAGTGGGAGTTAGGTGCTCTTGAAAATCTCACTAGGCACCTATCTGCATCTTTAGGTGCCTAAATAGCTTTAAAATCTGGCCCTTAGGAAATTGATCTTCCACTTTTGTTTTCAAAAATGACAGCCATTACTTCATCAGCATGTGCACAATGTGTTGCTGTCCTAGCCAAACTCCCAAATAAGAGAAATATTAAGGGCCGGACTCCACTTCTGGAGAATTGTAAACCCTTCAGGCCATGAAGATGTCTCCTTTCTGTGTCTGTACAGCGCTCATCACAATGAGACTCCATTCCCAAATAGAACCTTTGGGCACTACCGTAATATAAATATTTACTCCTAATAATATCAATAAATCACTAGTGACATACTCATCCAGAAAGGAATAATAACAAGCACTTCTATAACTAAGCTTGGAAGGATTAGATTTTTGCCGGCAAATGTCGGTAAATGTCAATTTCACCGTGCAGGCAGAAACTGATAAAATAGATATAGTTCCATCGATAATAATCAACATTTACAGAGAGAGCCCAAGTAAGAAAACATGCTCCTTGAGAATTTATTGCATTCTGATTTAAGGATCTTTACTTTGTGTATTTTGACATGAGATGTTGACAATTTGTGTTTTAACCGTTACAATGCGGTAATTTTTTGAATGTCAGTGTCTACTGACATTTGATAATTATTGCCTGACCATCTTCTCCCCCAATAAATGCCCACAACTGTGAAAATTTAAATAAATACAAATTGGAAAAACATGCTTAAAATCCACAATTGTGAAAACTTAAATAATAAAACAAAGCTTTAAAATAAACACTAATATTATCCACTGAAATTATTTTTTAAAAAATAGAATTCAGACAAGCCTATCAATAAGATCTTTCACCTGAGGATCTCAAAGCACTTAACAAGTGTTAATTAAGCCTCCTAATGATAGCTGAAGGAAGGATTTTTAAATGAATAATTTACTAGTAAAATATAATGAAATTCATCATATTTATTATTCATGGATATATTCATGAAAAAATAGCAGCTTGGTGGTATTGCTAGGTAAATCAATTATAATGTGCATATATTCCTCAAACAATTTATACAAAATTATTTTGAAATGTGTAGAATAAGCTATTCACTGATGATTATTAACCAGCTTAACTCACAACCCCCCTGTGAAGCAGGGAAGTATTAGGTTATAAGCTCTTTGAGGCTGGCACTGTCTTTTTATTCTGTGTTTGAATAGTGCCTGGCACAATGGGGTTCTGATCCATGAGTGGGTCCCCCTTTAGGTACTACAACAATACAAATTAACAATAATAACAATTAATTATTAATTATTATTATTTTATATAAGGTTTAATTTAGGTTGAGAGATGTCAGATGACTTGCTCATAGTCACACAGAAATTAAGTGGCAGAGCCAAAAGAGGACACAAGAATTGTTATTTCCATTTTCCTGATCTAACTACTAGACCACACTCTCCTTGTAGAGCCAAGAAGAGAACCTAGGTATGCTGGTTCCCCATCACCTACCCAATCACACTCATCTCTCAGAGCCAGAGAGAGAACCTGGGAATCCTGACTCCCAGTCCTCTAGTCTAATTGCTAGATTACACTCTCTTCTCAGTGTTAGGAAGAGAACCCAGGAGTCCTGAAACCCAGTCCCTTTCTAGATCCCTTTCCTTCTGTCTCCTGTGGCAGCAAACTCCTGTAAGCTGGTGTCATTTGAAAGGTCCATCATCAGAGAGAAAGCACAAGGCTTACACGCCTTGTGACTTCCACTAACATTCGTGTCCAGTGATCCCAGAAGGTCTTTCATGCCTTTACCGGTGTCAAATATCACAGCCTCTCCCTCTGGTTTTATTAGGAAAGCTAATGCTGAATTACCCAGCCTCCTCCACTCAATAAAAAGCGTTTATAACCCTGTAAATTCCAATATATCAGCAGCTTGTTACGAAGAGAAAAGGTCATTGGGAGAAAAAAAGTGTCTTTCTCTCGGAAATTCTGGCTTAATATATACGAGGGAGTCAGCACTGGAAAAATATTTCTTGATATGATAAAGTCTCATAATAGAAAATGTTGCTGCAATACAGGGCTCGTTTCCTCAGATAAGTATTTAATATAGATCACTAAAGATTAATCGAGTACAGAAGAGAGTCTGTCCTATGGTTGGGGTAAAGAAAACATCTTCTTGTTAATTTATTATGGAGCCTGAAATGAGAAAAAACCCATGGAGAGAAATACAGGGTGCAGTTTCCATAGAGAAACAGAGCCTCAAACTAGAATTTATTTAGTGTGTAGGCAGCAGCCTTCCCATGACCAGCTGCACCATGGAGTTTGCCTCATGGAAAATCCTAGTAGGAAGAAGTATGCATGTAGAAAAACAAGTCCACATACTCAGAGAGTCTGACTGTTTCCTGATGATTCCTGCTTTTCCAGAACTGGGAAAGGGCCAGGTGGAAATCTCTTCAACATGGTCCAGACAAGTTCTCATTTAATGGACTTTCTAGTACATCTAAGTCCCCACAGAATTTTATACTATAAGGATGACTCTCAGCCCAGGTCCAGAAGGTCAGTGTATGGGAGATATCATCAGCATTTCTCTCTGTTGATACTTTCATATTAATAAAATCAACAGTTTCTAGACTAGGAGTAGCCAAAGCAGTGGACCATAGACAAAATGCATCCATGGAACTCTACAATACGGCTTGCCCCCTCTATCAAACACCTCTGGGTCCCAGCACTCATGCTCCATTTTGAGCCAAATGGCTCCACCATACTACATGCGAAGATATGTAGTTTATATCGGCTACTGCTCTGTATTAAAGATGAGAATATGTCCAATTTATTCCATTCGATGGAAATTAGGGGCTACCATTAATTTCCTGGCAAGCTGCTAGCAAAACTCTCGCTTGGGCACAGTTGGAGCACCTTGGTCTGTCCCCAAGTAAGGGGGGTTCATTCATGTTAGAGTAACATAGCAGCAAAATCCAGGTGCCAGGGAAGGGGGTCTTGGCTGGATCTTAAAGGCTTGTTCTGCTTTTAGATTGAAGTGTATAAAGGCTTTTCACTGGCCGTTTCCTCAGGGAGTTGCATACTATGTGTGGGGCTCATTTCATTGGTGGCTGCACTCTTTGGAGTTCTCTTGGACTACCTAGGCAGGGAAAGAAGAATCTAGTGCCCTATGAGTGAGGGACAAGCCTTCTCCAAGTGTAACATGGAGTGCGGCTGAATTTAGTTGGGGTGACAAATACCATGCAATACTACTTTATTTCCTATAGCATCTTTCATACAAAACGCATCCCTGACCACTCTGCAGCACTAACTAGGACACTTGCGGCGATAAATCATAAATGATAGCAGAGGGAACACCAGAGAGGGGGAAAAAAGATATGATTTCAGCTGAGATTGAAATGAGATGCGGGATCAATGAGATGTGGAGATGAAGGGTGATTCCAAATGGCCGGATTTCCTGAGGTGAAGCATCTCACACTAACAACGTGGGAAGGGGGAGGAAGGTGGTACTTAGACGAGGAGCAGGCATGGGGGAAAGGAGCAGAGATCTGAGCATGATTAGTGAGAGAGAAAGAAGAGGAGCATGACATTGGAGAACCCTCTTGGAATGCATATGGCCTGGGCAGGAGAAGTAGCTTTGCTGTGGAGAGAGAGACTTTGTCCTAGTGCCATCGAGCCTGTTCGTCGGTCCTTGTCTGGTAGCTTACTAGGTGTTGCTTTCTCTGCTCTCTTGATTTGGCTTTTCCATTAGACAGAATGTTCTGGAAATGTTTGTGTCAAACATCCCACAGAAAACTATCCTGCACACACAGTTCTCCTCCAGGAGGAGGAGGAGGAGGAGAGCTCGAACCATACGAGAAGGTTGTTAGTCATGTTGCACAATGCGCTGCTGGAAGGGGATCAGATACTAGGGTGATGAGGGTGGCATGAAAAGAAAAGAGAAGAGAAGAGAATAGCTTGTGTTGACATACACAATGTAACCAACACAAGAGGATCCCCCCCACCCCAAGATCCCTACTATACCTAGCTGTTCTCACAATGCAACTGAAGTCCTTTCTCTGTAGTTCCCCTCCCTTCCGGTTTCAGAAGGACCAAACTATGTGCATATTAGCTGACTCCACCTCTCACAGCTGATCATGTGAGCCTTGACTTACTCACGTTGACGTCTCCTATAATCACCTCAGTGCCTTTTACCCCACTGTCCATTATGAATGGCACTTTCTCCCTTTTCAACCTCGTCAGGTCATTGTTAGGACTGGTTGGAATCTTTTCACATTTTGCAGGGGCGGGGGGGGGGGGAGGAATGCAAAAGAAACCTGTGAATTCTGTCCCACCTCCACCCTCTCCCCCTTTTAAAGACGAACTCTAATCACTACCCTTTCCTCCAAATTTCTCCTCAGGACCTAGTTCTACCATGATGCCCACAAGAAACCGGTCAGGGCAGGGTGAAGGGATGGCAGGCTTCCCAATGGAGGTGTATTGATTGTAATATATACTGCACATTTGGGCTGTATCCCTCTCCTCTCCCATGTGGGCTGCTAGGCTGCTTGATTTCCTAGGCCCCTATACTGCAGACGACAAGAATGCAGGGGGACTGTATGGAGGCCCGTTGGCTACAGCATGGCTCCATGTGAGAGTTGCGGTCCACCCACGGGACCTCACTTGCCAGATCAGGGACTTAGATCATAAGCTCTTGGAGGCAGGGAATGTATCTCTCTCTGCAGACAGCACCTAGCACATTATGGCAGCTACCAGAATACAAATAACAAACAAACAGATGATAATGATACACTCTAGCTCAACCCCAAGGAGTTCTGCTCAATGCAGGCATCACTGGGTGAAATTCTGTGGCTGAGGTTATGCAGAAGATCAGAGTAGGTCATCACAATGGGCCCTTCTGTCATTAAAATCTGTTAATCTAACAGTAAGATGGTGAGGAGGAGAAACTGATTACTGACATGTGGAAAACCACCACTGGGATGATATGGAGCCGATAAAGTGGTACCTGTTCACCCCACACAATATTTGCTCACCTAGCCCGTTAGAGATAGTATCATACCACCTCTAAAAGTCCCTTAGCACTTTGCATGCCTATGCTGTGCTCTTGCCCTCCCTTTAGCGCTCTCACTGGAATGAGTCACAGCTATAATCCATGGACATGAAAATGATTTTATAATAAGATTTAAATGTAGCCCAGATACAGTGCTAAACAAAATCGGAAAACAATCAGTCAGAGAAACTCAGCTCCGCCGATCAGTGTGTGACTCAAAATGGTTCAATGCTCAGGAAGATTGAGGCTCTAAACACAGCCACCACCTGCCCTTTAAAGTACTGGCATCCACAGGAAAGCAGACAGACAGACAGATGGAGAGATGAGAAAGACAGAGCACCTGATACTGCTCCTGTTGAAAGTCAATAGGCGTTTTGGCATCAACTACAACTGGAGCAGGATCGGAGTCAGAAACACACTCTCAATACTGGATTCTGGGGTGATTGCATCACAGAAGCAACTAGAGATGGGTATATACCCCAGCAGCCAGATTTGGTAGGGATTTGGTTATGAGGATGGAGGCAGAGAAGTCTATTTATTATTGTGAATCTTGTGAGAGTTGGTGTTCACTTTTAAGCCCCAGCTCCTGGAGTCATGTGTTTCTGCTTCTTAGCTTTCATAATAATAATAATCTGTTTCTCAGAGCTGCAGAGAAAAGCCTTAAAAGAGGATCCCTAAAAGGCTCAAAATCCAGAAGGGAAATAAAAAGAACCCAAAAGGTGTTATATTTTTTGTAAATCTCATGATTTTTTGGGGCCTGACTCATGGTTTTTGATCACATGGGGTTGGGAATACCACTGTGCATACAGATAGCTCAGCAGCATACTTCTCTCTGGGTAGCCTGCCCAGCTGTGTGGGTGGGCATATGGGTAGGAGGAGGCAGAACCATAATTGTCTCTGTTCTGCCCTCTTTGGGTCATCACTCAACCCTTGTGAGTAGTGAGCTGTCAGTGGCGGTGCTCTCCTTAGCAGAGAGATGAGCAATGCTTTTCCTTTAGCCCTTATGCAGTGTTTAGGCCAAAGCCCCATACAAGCAAGGAAAGATCCTGTACAAGCGGTGGGGGAAAACATTATCCTGCCTCTTTAAACCCCAAACCAAGCACAGCAGGGCTTTCTGCAGCTAAGCAACAGCATGAAGTAGCTCACTCCAGCCTAGCCCAGCCCAGCCCAACCCAAACATCTGAAATGTGGGTCATTTGGCAGAGGAAAAGGTGCCCGCAGCCCACCTTGTCTCAAGACCATTTCCCACTAACAAACACAACCCCCAGCACCACATTGCTGCACATCCCCTTATAGTGTGCTGGGTGAGGCTGGGGGTATAATTGCCTAATTAATTGCTCCCAACTGGTCCAACCCTGCTCACATATGCAAAGCCCAGCAATCAGGGTAGGTAACTGTGCTCATTCCTCTAGCAGAAGCAGATGGTTCACTCTGCCCACTGCACAGGGCCTGTACTTCCTATCGCTGTGGGACAGCTTCACATACTGCTTGTGATCCTGCTGCCCTTTCAGATTCTCTGCATTTGCACACCTGTGGAGAAATCCTGCCCCCAAAATGGGAAATTTTGCCATTGCTAATTTTCTTTACAGCTGAAATGACCAAATTGATTCATGTAAAGAGGTGCTTGTGGGGTTTTGTGTGTACAGTCTGTTAGCTTACATTTTGCATGCACTGCAATCCCAGTGCAAGGAGCTTTGGAAAACCTTGCCTTTAACCTCCTTGTGCCTCAGTTTCTCCACCTGCAAAATGGGTATTATAATATCTCTCTGCCATCACAAAGATACCAAAAGACTCAGCTGGTTAATAAAGGTTTCAGAGTAGCAGCTGTGTTAGTCTGTATCCTTAAAAAGAAAAGGAGTACTTGTGGCACCTTAGAGACTAAGAAATTTATTTGAGCGTAAGGTTTCGTGAGCTACAGCTCACTTCATCGGATGCTTATGCTCAAATACATTTGTTAGTCTCTAAGGTGCCACAAGTACTCCTTTTCTTTTTGCTGGTTAATAAAGTAATTTGCGATCCTCAGATGAAGGGCACTTGTGATGGCTAAAATATCATGATGATAATGATCTATTCATAAAAATACACATATAAAGATGAAGAGAAACAAATATAGGGGACTTTAAATTCATATTGAATCAGCTGTAAGCAACTCTGTCTCACACCCTAACCTCACAAAATTCCCCCTCCACCCCTGAACACAAGAACAGGATGGGGTCAATATAGCTTCCCCAAAGGAAGTGGTTTGCGTTTCATTGGACTGATTTCTCAGCTTCTGGGGTGGTTTTGGGGGGGTTTTTTGGTGGCAACTGAATGCTGGTGTGCATTTGCGTCACCTCTTCCTCGCGTACATAGAAAAACAAGTCCAGCACCTCTCCACTGGCAGAATTCCAGCAGATTCTGCTTCACCCACTTCTGGAGCTTGCGCACTGCTGCCTAATCATCCCATGAGAACTGGGATTCTTGAGTTACAGCTGAATGCTGGTCTTAAAGGGACCTTGTTACAGCTGTCATCTGCCTCTGTCCAGCCTTAATTGCGCTGGGCTGCATCATCATTTCACGTGGATCAGTAGGAAAAATATAGGAAGCAGTGTGGCCTGATGAATAGCGCAATGAGCTGGCTATGAAGAGATGTGGGTAGGTTCTATTCCTGGCTCCACCATGTCTGTGTTACTTAGAGCAAATGGTTTCATCTCTCTGCCTCAATTTCCCCCATCAAATAGACTTCAGGAGCCTTTTTTCCATTGATTTGAAGTGACTTGATTTTTCAGAAAGTTCTGAGCACCTACGCTTGGAAATCCAGTTCCTTTAAGCTATGTCACGCTACTAATTCCAAAATGGAGACAGCCACAAACATGCAATCTTTTGAAATGTCAGGGCTCTGAAGGAAAAACTGATCTTTGCTATTAGCAATCCAAAATTGGGGGAATGTCAAGTTTTCTTTGCTAAAGAGAGGACTGTGTTGGAAGTGAAATTGGGCCAGCACTGAACAGAGGAGAATTCCATTTCATGGCAACTTTTTTGCAAGGTTTCACAATTTGGGTTTTGTTCCATATTGGAACAATCCCGGAAACCTTTCAAATGCTTCCCCCCTAAATTAAATTGTATCAAAATGCCCATTTTTGGATCGAAATCTGAGCTTTTCGATTCCCATGGTGTGTGCTGCCTGGTGGCCAGGGGGCTGGCCTGGGATGTGGGAACCTCTGGCTCAAGTCAAACTTTTTCATTCCAGATCACTCCAGAATGATGCTGCAAACAGCTGAATGGCTGTTAGCAGTAATAGGAACTATTTGCAAAAATTACCCAGTATGGACAAGGATATGGTGAAGGCTGGAGTTAGAAAGGATAAATCCAGTGCTGCTGGGGATGAAAGGGGCACAAAGAATATTACATAAAAACAGGAGGGGACAAGTTGACAAGTTTAAATAGCCCACAAGGTGATCTTGCTATGACCAGATCCCTGTGGTCAGAGAGAATGGATTCCAGCAAAATTTGCCAGATCCAGCTGGTGTAATTCAGTGTACCTTTGCTGATGTCAGTGGAGCTTTGACAGGTTTGCACCACCTGAGGATCTGGCATCCCCAAAAGCTACACAAAATGTGTTCCAGCAGATTGATAAGACATCAGACATGGGTGAGGTTTTTCATAGGAGTGGGTGGGTGAGATTCTGTGGCCTGCCCTGCGCAGGAGGTCGGACTAGATGATCAGAATGGTCCCTTCTGACCTTAGTATCTATGAATCTATGATAAATTTTCTGCCATGTGACCTAGCACCTTTTGCTCTTCCTGTTTCCTTTCAAACAAAAATGGGGACTCAGCCAAGGGACAACACATTTTAACTAACTTTTAAAGCTGTGCAGCCGAATTTCCAAAAGCGGCTTCTAATTCTCACTGTCTCACAATATTTGGGTGCCTAGTTTAGGACGCTGCATGGCCCCTGGTTTTCAGAAGTGCTGAGCACCCCCCCATTGACATCACTTGGAGCTATGGAGCACTTTTTGTGGTCAGGCCTATTGAAGGCATCTCAAATTCGGCACCCCCAAAAACGGAGACACAAAATCAGTGGCTGCTTTGAAAACATTTGGCCGTCTGTCCTGGGAGTTTTACCATTATCTTCAGTTGGAGGAAGATTCAGTATCCTTGAAGAAGACTTGAGCATCTGGAACCCACAATCTAGCTTATTACATATACAGCCCTCATTTTTGAGAGCCTCGCAGTCATCAGTGGATTTTACCCCTATGAAGTAGGGGGAAATGATCCCCATTTTACTGATAAGCAACTGAACCACAGAGTAGATTACATGATTTAGTCAAGGTCACATTAGAAATCTGAGCTGGGAACCAAACCCTTGTCTTCTGCCTCTCATCCTAACGCCCTATCCACTAAATTATCCTTCCTACCCTCCCTAGGCTTTGGCTCAATAATAAAAAAAAATATGTATTCCACTTTCTTCTCTTTTTTTAAAAAAATTGATCTTTCCAGCACCCAATAATTAGGTCTCACTCATAAACAGAGCGAGGCCCACTCGCTATCCAAACACACAGCACTAGACTCGGAGTCATGCTTGTTTGATTGTGTTTTAATTTAGTGCTGGAACAATCCACTTACTGAGGTACTCTCAAGGTCACTCAAAATCTACCCAACTTTGAAGTCATTTATTTCTCATCCCTGTTTGCAAAATCCACGTTGTTCTTGGAACCCCCCTCCCCCCAAAAAAACGAATGCTGTTTTTCGGCAAAATATGAGTGAGAGAAAAACAAAACAACAACAAAAAAGCTTCCTAAAAGTGAAATCCAAGAGACGGGCGGAAGAATTGCCCACGGAAATAGGAGGACTTGCTGCTTGAAACACTTAAGACTAGACTAGACACAGGGCTAGAGAACACACCATTGAGGGGGGGTAATCCTCTCTTGGCCAGGGTTAATGGGGGATAGGCTAGATAATTTAGTGGGTGGGGGGATGGGACTGCAGGGGGGCTGGGGATTACTTCAAAGGCTTATAATTCTGTGGCAGCAGCCAGCCCTCACGTGCAGCCTTGCCCTGCAGAACACCCCAACAGTAACAGACTGCTGTTGACTGCCCTGATCAGTAGCTCTAACATCAGTCTGGCTAGTTAGCTGTCATGTATCTGTCTGTCTCTCTAGCTGGCAAGTAAACTCCATCTATCATGACCGATCATTTTCGGCTTGCACTATTTTTCTTTGTGAATATTGCTCTGGAATTAGACTCTTTTTTTTTTTTGGTGTGCTAATCTGAGCTGTATTGTGTATCTGCTACAGAGCCAGGTTGAAGCTATGGGCTGAATGTTCCAAGAAGACAAAGGGTATGTCAACACTGCAGATATAAACCCATCGCCGGCCCATGCCAGCTTACTCGGGCTCACAGCACTTGGGCTGCGGGGCTGTTTCACTGCTGTGTAGACGTCTGGGCTTGGGCTGGAGGCTGGGCTCTAGGATCCTGTGAGGTTCTAGAGCAACTCCTATGGGAACTTAATTCCCTTCTGCCCCTTTGAAAATCTCAGCATTTAATGGCCCAATGCTGTCATGGACGGAGGAGAGGCCATGCTGCAGAGCAAATCCCGAGACAAACTGCTCAGCCTGGATTTGTCCTGGGCATTTCAGGGAAAAACACCTCTACCACCCTTTGAAAGGGAGCAGGGAGACCCCTCACTCTGTGTTAGGGCAGCTCCGTGGGTGGGTGCCATGGTCCTGCTGTGATCCTGCCCCTCACCAGAGCCTTTGGGGATATCTAGTGCCTGCAGGAATCTCAAGGAGTCTTGCACTCAAGAGCCAGGAGAACTATGAGTGTATCCAGCCCCGGATCAAGGACGTGAGGCCAGGGACCAAAAGCAAAGTCTTGTGTAAAAACACTGGACTGGAACACAGGAGACCTCGGGATGTATTCCTGGCTGTGCCACAACCTCTGTGAGTGACCTCAGGCAACTCAATGAGATTCTCTGTGCCTCAGTTCCCTATCTGTCCTATGGGGCTGATAAAACTTCCTACACCATAGGGCTGCCACAAGGATGCAAGCAGTAATACTTGTGAGGTGCTTGGACACTATGGAGATGGGGGGCAGATAAGCACCTCCACAGAGATCTCTCACCTACACACGCAGAACTATACAATCTGGCTCTTAGAAAGTCAAACCTTTGGAGCAGGGTATTTGGCTCATTCCCTTGATCACACTAATGTCACCCAGTAAATAACAACAGCAATGCTGAGGTGTTGGGGGGGCACAGGAAGCTGGCTGGTAACTGCAAGTCCTGGGTTGGGGTTGTGTGGGAGGGGCACGGGCTGACAGCTCATCAGTTGTGGCAGCATGCATCAGCTGGTGGCTTTTAAGCCATGCTTTAAAAGGAGAGGGGGAGTGAGCAAGCTGGAAGGGAGACGGGGAATTCAATGGCTACGGTGACAGCTCCAAAAGGAGTCACTCTGCCCTTAGCCCATGTGCTGGGCCATGTTGCTGGAGCATATGCTGTGCATGGGATCCCCTT
Source organism: Dermochelys coriacea (assembly GCF_009764565.3). Classification (NCBI taxonomy): domain Eukaryota; kingdom Metazoa; phylum Chordata; order Testudines; family Dermochelyidae; genus Dermochelys; species Dermochelys coriacea. The sequence goes on along the minus strand of NC_050083.1, from coordinate 10,852,353 downwards.
GCTGTCCTGCAGGGCCCATAGGCAGCAATACCCACTGGGAGGGGGAGAGAGAGGTGGGGAAGAGTTCTAGTTAGCGTGGTACTTCTGGGCGTCGTGCTGAACCTTTCTGCTCTGTTTCTTTCACATATTCAGTTCCGCTCCTTGGTTGCTGCATTCCTCTTTGGTTTCAAACCACGGTCTCCAAGGTCTGCACTGAACTTGTTTCTCCACTTATGTCCTTTGGTCGTCTTGGTGGTTTGAGGATGGAGAATTTAATTTGCTCCGATGGCCTCTCCTTTTCAGACTCCTCTCCCCAGATAGAGATGTACGTGCCCTTGGATTCTCCTATCTGTAGAGACTCAGTGGGAGCTCTGGGTGATGTTCCCAGATTGTGCTTTCAACACTGTCTCCCTCCTCAGCATTTTTGCCTTTTGTTTTTCCCCTGGAGGGAATGTACCACTAACGAGTGTCAAGATAGTCCCCAGCAACTCCCTCCATCTGTCTGACACACAGTGTGGACTGCTCACTCATTAGTGCTAGCTCAGAAGGGGTGATTCCTATCTATCTATCTATCTATCCATCTCGTTACTGAGACAGAGAGGAAGGCCTGATGTTTTTTTCACTAAGAGGGTGGTGAAACACTGGAATGCGTTACCTAGGGAGGTGGTAGAATCTCTTTCCTTAGAGGTTTTTAAGATCAGGCTTGACAAAGCCCTGGCTAGGATGATTTAACTGGGACTTGGTCCTGCTTTGAGCAGGGGGTTGGACTAGATGACCTTCTGGGGTCCCTTCCAACCCTGATATTCTATGATTCTATGATTCTATGTATGAGTGTCTGCCTCCCCCTAGGCAGCAGTATGTCCCTCCTTACTGGCTCTCCCCTCCCTTTCCCGCATCAGGCATTAGCGTCTCTTTAACATGGACTCACAACAGTCTTCCATGGCTTTTGCTAGTTCTCTCTGCCCCACTGAGTTATACTTAGGCTACCCTTGAAAAGAACTCAGTTGCGTCAGCTAGTGCAGGCTCGTGTGAGTGGCATTAGCTGCGCGAGACATCTTGCATTGCTATTGCAGGCGCCAGGGGCCTGATCCAAGCTCACTGATGTCAGTGGGGCCAGATCAGGCGCCACATTCATAGCACATCACACCAATATGCCACTGTGAGCGCCATGAACACATGATTTGGTCCCCCCATGACAGAAAGGATGTGGACAAATTGGAAAGAGTCCAGGGGAGGGCAACAAAAATAATTAGGGAGCTGAGGCACATGATTTACGGGGAGAGGCTGGGGGAACTGGGGTTATTTAGTCTGCAGAAGAGAAGAGTGAGGGGGGATTTGATCATAGCCTTCAATTACCTGAAGGGGGGTTCCGAAGAGGATGGAGCTTGGCTGTTCTCAGTGGTGGCAGACGACAGAACAAGGAGCAATGGTCTCAAGTTGCAGTGGGGGAGGTCTAGGTTGGATATTAGGAAAAACTATTTCACTAGAAGGGTGGTGAAGCACTGGAGTGGGTTATCTAGGGAGATGGTGGAATCTCCATCCATAGAGGCTTTAAGGCCCGGCTTGACAAAGCCCTGGCTGGGATGATTTAGTTGGGGATTGGTCCATACATTGAACACCTGTACATTTCTGGGGGCTATTCAAGGCACTCGTTATTTGTAAATAGTTTTGGAACCAAGAATCTGACTCCCAATGTGTCCCATCGTAGGCATAACCGATCCACTGGGTTGTTCTCGTTACTGGTTGCTGGGAGGAAACATTCCAAGACTGGTGGCAGACTATTTCCAGTGAAAGGACCCTGTTTCTGGGATCTGCTCTTTCCAGAGCCTGAGTGTAGTGAGTTTCAGGGCACACTGGGAATGGAATTTCTGCTTAGCTTTTTCAAAGTCTGAGGATTAACAAGTGGGAATTAGCTCTGGAGTTTGCATTTTAAGTTAAAAGGCTGGTATGTTGCTGATATTATTGCTGTAAGTCCCCCTGGTGAGTGGTGATGGGACCCAGTCAAAATAAACACATGCGTAATTACATTCATTAAAATAATCTAAAAGGCAGCAAGGCCCTGTGGCTAGAGAGCCAGACTGGGAGCCAAGAGCCGCAGGTTCTGATCATGGCTTTGCCACTGAATGCACTAAATCATCTCCCAGCACATCAGTTTCTCCACCTGTACAGGGGGATGCAAATGCTTATTGAGACTGAAAGTGCCACACAGTGTTATTCCTGTTATTTAAATGAATGCTTTATCTGATTTACTGGAATAAATGAACGAAAAGGAACTGCAGCCTGTGACTCAATTGGACATGGCAATATATTGCTTAAGGTAGTGCTGTGCATATTGCAGGAGAGTTCTAAATCCTGGTTTTCTTCTTCGGCCTTCTCCAAGATTTTGCAAAAGAGGTTAGTAATGGCGGGTGCCTCGGTTTTTGGCTGCCCAACTTGACATACCCTAAAGGAGCCTGATTTTCAGAGGGCAGGTGCTGAGCAGGTGCTGTCCACGTTGTTGTTCAAGGATCACATTGCCCTGCACTCCAGGGGCTGGAAAATCAGGACATCACGAGCAAGCTTGTGCCCTCCAACTTTTTAGCTGGGTTTTGCACAGTCGGAGAGTTTAGATAGGATGGAAACACATGGACATGAAATGCCAGACTGGATCAGAACCAAGAACTGTCTGCTCCAGTATCCTGTCTCTAATAGTGGCCCAAACTAGCTGCTTTAGAGGAAGGTGTAGGAGCCCTGCGGTAGGCAGATGTGGGATACTCTGACCCCTACAAAGGGACAGCCATACGTCTGGAAGCTCATCTGAACTTTATCTCTGAACTTGTTGAGGTTCCCCCAGCAGCAGCTCAGACCGTGATCCTTAAGGTGTGTTGGCATTGTGCAATAATTTCTTGCTTCTCCTCTTCTTCCTCCCACTCCTAGGTCTAGCCTCAGAGCCTCACCTGTGTATCTATGTGGGGATGTCCTCCCGTATTTTCCCCTTTGCCCTCATCTTCCCCTTTCTTTGGTGATTCTCCCCTCCTGTCCAGACTCAGAGCCTCACCTATGTTGTGTTCCTGTGTTGTCGCATAGGGAGTTTGCCCGTTGGAAGGTGAGGAACACAGCCATCGAAAGGAGGGACCTGCTCCGCAATCCAGTGCCCCTGATGCCTGAATTCCAGAGGAGCATCCGCTTGCTAGGCAGGAGACCCACCACGCAACAGTTCATTGATACCATCATCAAAAAGTACGGCACGCACATCCTCATCTCTGCCACCCTGGGAGGTAGGTGGCAACTGGGATATTTTCATATGCAGCTCACTGTGACGGTGGGGAGAAGGGATGAAGCATGCTCTTCCAGCTCTGTGTCACTTTGAATGTAAGAGAGACCAGGTGGGCAAGGTAAATATCTTTTATTGGTCCAACTTCTGTTGGTGGAAGGTGCAAGCATTTGAGCTACACAGAGCTCTTCTTCAGGCCCAGGGATGGATGTAGGCCAATTGGTATGGTGGTGAGTCAGGGCTGTCACATTTCCTCCCTGAAGCCCCATACTCTCCTGCAGATCTGCTCAGAAGCCCAGGCTAACTCTGAATGGCCCCTTTGGATTATGAAGCAGAGTGTGTGGGGGTGGGTGTCAGTAGATATGATACGTGTGCCTGGTGTGACGATGTAGTGTGTATTGGTGTGTGTGATGTGAGCGCAAGTGTGCTTTGTTTGACAATAGCATGTGTGGAGTGTTTCTGTGAGTTGCGTTTACACATACTTGATGTGAGAATGGTGTGTGTTTATATGACGTGTGTGCACATGTCTGTGTCAGGTTTTGAGTGCATACAGGATGTGTGTAGTGTGGGCAGTCATGCCTAGTGGCCAGAGCAGAGGTGGTCAGGCCAGGAACAGTGCCCAAGCTCAGAGCTGGGGTCAAGGACCAAGAGTCGGAGCTAAGGGTCAGAGCCCAGGGTCAGGAACCAAGCAGGGAAGCAGGGATGCACTGGACTGAGCAGGATAAGAACAAGGCTGGGAACAAGTAGGACCAGGGCTGGAGCAGCGCTAGGAGCATGGCAGGCACAGGAATGATTGCATTCATGGGTGTGTGAGTTGAGAAGCCAGAGATCAGTTGTTGCTGTTGGACCAAAGTGCTTGTTGACTTCCTCGGCCAATAGGTGGGGTGTCAATCATGCAGCTCTGTTGTGCTCATAGGCTGCCCAGAGACTGGGCAGGCACAACTGCAAGTCCTCATCCACGACAATATACATGCGTCTACACACCTGCTGAGGGCTCAGATGGAAAGCCTTGGAAATATTTTGCAGCCCTAGTGATGCCCAAAGATCAACTGAGTAGCGCAAGTGCTCTCGGCTGGGGCAAACCCACTGCCATAGCTCACCCTTGTGTGAATACAAGGCATTGCAAGGGGTTCTTCTACTCCATCATCCCCTTATCCATCATTCTGGTTCTGCAACAGTCGGCATCTTCTTTGGCCATGACCTCCAGCCAGGTCAGCTTTCAGCTCAGCCCCCTTCCGGGGGTAACAGAAAAGTCCAAACAGAAAACTCAGAATTTAATGGCCTTTATGCCAGGCCTTTGGCCCCCATCTGGATGAATGGACTATAAGGTGGATAGAAAGTTGGCTCGATCATCGGGCTCAATGGGTAGTGATCAACGGCTCCATGTCTAGTTGGCAATCAGTATCATGAGGAGTGCCCCAGGGGTCTGTCCTTGTACCAGTTTTGTTCAACATCTTCATTAATGATCTGGATGATGGGATGGATTACACCCTCAGCAAGTTCGCAGATGACACTAAACTCGGTGGGAGAGGTAGATATGCTGGAGGGTCTGGATAAGGTCCAAAGTGACCTAGACAAATTGGAGGATTGGGCCAAAATAAATCTGATGAGGTTCAACAAGGACAAGGGCAGAGTCCTGCACTTAGGATGGAAGAGTCGCATGCTGGGGACTGACTGGCTAAGCGGCAGTTCTCCAGAAAAGGACCTGGGGATTACAGTGGATGAAAAGCTGGATATAAGTCAACTGTGTGCCCTTGTTGCCAAGAAGGCTAACGGCATAGTGGGCTGCATTAGTAGGAGCATGACCAGCAGATCGAGGGAACTGATTATTCCCTCTATTTGGCACTGGTGCGGCCACACCTGGAGTACTGCGTCCAGTTTTGGTCCCCCCACTACAGAAAGGATGTGGACAAATTGGAAAGAGTCCAGCGGAGGGCAACGAACATGATTAGGGGGCTGAGGCACATGACTTATGAGGAGAGGCTGAGGGAACTGGGGTTATTTAGTCTGTAGAAGAGAAGAGTGAGGGGGGATTTGATAGCAGCCTTCAACTACCTGAAGGGGGGTTCCAAGAGGATGGAACTTGGCTGTTCTCAGTGGTGGCAGATAACAGAACACAGAGTAATGGTCTCAAGTTGCAGTGAGGGAGGTCTAGATTGGATATTAGGAAACTATGTAACTAGGAGGGTGGTGAAGCACTGGAATGGGTAACCTAGGGAGGTGGTAGAATTTCCATCCTTGGAGGTTTTTAAGGCCCAGCTTGACAGAGCCCTGGCTGGGATGATTTAGTTGGGGTTGGTCCTGCTTTGAGCAGGGGGTTGGACTAGATGACCTCCTGAGGTCCCTTCCAACCCTAATCTTCTATGATTCTATAATCTGGGATTTACCTGTCTTTGTTCTTTCAGTCCTGAAGCCTGTAGGAGGACCCAGGACAGACCTCTCTTCTTGGTTTTCCAGCCCAGGGACACCATGTTAGGCAGCTAACGGTTGATCCTTCTAAAGCCTCACGGCTTCCTTGGGATGTTCCTATTTTGTCCTTAGCTCTTTCAGGGCTGAGGTCTCCACTACTCTCACTCCATCTCCTCCTGCAGCTTCCTCCCAGCCCACCGCTGAGGAGTCACTTCCAGGCCACTGCCAGTCTCTCTGGCAGCAGATGGATTGTAATTCAGAAAGTCCCCTCTGTCTCTCTTTAAGGCCGGACTCCCCCAGCTCTCCTCCCTGGAGCTAGGGTGGTAACTTCGGCTAGCTGTAGAGCTTTAGCAAGCTTCTCTTTCAACTAGCCCCTTCCTCCAATTAGTCCTCAGGCTCAGCAGGCCAGCCTTCTCCTGCTGCTGTCGGCCATGCTATGAAGGAGAAGGCAGCATATATGCTGATCCCCTTCTTAAAGGGGATCCAATTGTTCCAATTGGCTGGGAGCAAGAGGAGCCTGGCTCCACTCACCCTGCAAAGCTCCTGATCACAAGCCCTTAAAGAAACAGTAACAGGATTTTCTCCCAAAATATTACTTACTTCTAGGACCACTTTCTTTCTACCAGTATCTCCTATTTCCTAGGTCCTCATGTACATCAGACCTCCCAAGATCTTAAAAGGCAATGCCACACGATGTGGGTGAACTGAGCCCTATGTCTTACTACTTTTAAGAGGACAGAGTACTCCGTGTGGCGTTAGTTACTTCTATGTGTGAGAGAATCACAGTATGACTCTGTGAGGATGCAAATACCAATATCTGAGTATGTGAGTTTTAAGATGATGTGGATATGCTGCAGTTTTGGGAGGGTGCATATGGGCATGTGTGTCTGATGCCTGTGTGATGATAATCAGTCTAGATTAAATATGGTAAAGCCAAACTCCAAATAAGGGCAGCATTTGAAAGAACCATGTGAATTGGATATTCTGCCTGGGTGATTGTCTCTCTTGGAATAGACAGACTAGCAGCCTGGCTGATATAGTGTCTATAATACCATTCCTGCCTAACCTTCACACTCTGCCTTGTTTCTTGAAATCAGATGCTCTCTCTTTCTCTGAAACAGACTGAATACAGAAGGAAAACAATCTTCTCCCACAGGAGGAACTCACTGGACTTGGAAAAATCTTAAAGTGCTCTGTGAAGTGGCATACTAAGGCATTAGGCAGGGATGGAGACACTGATGGGGAACACAGACAGAGAGGCCTGAACTGGATGCAACAGTTAAAGGGAAAATATGGGCCACATTTAAGAAAAAAAGAATGATAATTAAATTCAATGCAAATATATATCCAGGGACTGCAGACAGGTCTCAGTATGGGCAACATATGATAGTAGATCAATAAGATGGAGAACTGCAGGTGCAGTCACCAATCTGCATGCCCGGTTACTGGAGCTGGGTAGAAAATGTCAAATATTTAGAAAATGAAAAATGGAAGTAAATTTCTCATGGACATTTTTTTTGCTTCTGTTTGTCTATTTATCACCTCTATCTGTTGTCCATTTTGCACATAGAGTTAAATAACATGTGTGGCATGTATCTGTAGTTGAACTGAGAATACTGCAGTGAAAAAGAAGGCATCTTATTTTAAAGTTTTGTGACGCTGTTCATCACCATATTCTCTGAGCACCTTCCACATAAAATAGATTGCCAATAGCGAAACAATTAGTGAAATTCCTAGGGTTTCTGGCTCTTGTTCCTCTGGGGGCTATGGAAAGCTCTTTAAACACACTGTAAATGAGCAGCTCTGTAGACAAGATTAGATTGATTTGCATGCCTGCCTGCATATTTTTCATGCGCGGCTTAGGTGCCAGATCCTCAGATGGGGTAAACTGGTGTAGGTCCATTGAAGTCATGTAGTCCTAGCCATTATTGAATGCAGACCTAAACGAATCCTTAGTCCAAAACTGCCTGTTCAATGCATCCAATCAAATTCCACCTCCCCCCCCCCAACCACATGAAATGTTCCAATACAGCAAAGCATGTGCTTAAGTGATTTGCTGGATAGGGATGATGGGTTGAATCAGGGCCTAAAAGAACTCTGTACAGAGAGAACTCATTTCTTTTGAGGAAATGTCTCCTTGGAATCATATTTTACACAGTGCAAGGCAGTGAAGGAAGAAACCATTGAGGCAAATGGAGTTTTATTTGTGGTTTTATTTTTCTTCCCATTGGCAGCCTTTTTCTCTTTCACATCCCTGGAAATTCCAAATAACAAAGACCTTCAATGGTGAAATATATTTTTAATTTCACCCGGGCGAGGTGTGAATTATTCACAGTGGCTTGTTCCATCTCCTGTTTTTACAACACAACATTTTTAAATATGCAGAGGCTTGTAACGAGAGCTGGTGTTGGACAGAAGTGCGAAGTGTTCAATCAGCCCAGAACAGCGGGGTTGGGGCAGGCAGGGCAAGAGGAATGAAGGATTCATCTTGACAGTGATCATGATGAAGATGAAGCAGCTTTAGCCCCGCTGCATTGTGCATGGAGTGGGACATGTTCTGCTCAGAGTTTGCAGGCTAATCCAGATCCCTGTGACATCCAGTCGATCGTCACTTAGGAGTTGCTTTTCCCCTAACTCTCTAAAGACCTTGGACCACATAAAAAAGCAGCTACCCAGAGAACTGTGCTTTTTATTAATTCAAATCTCAGCCTGACATTTAACCAGTTAAAGAATGAGAGACAAATGTGCACGACTCCCTTTTTGCATAGCAGCTGTTGGAGGGCTCAGGGAGGTCTAAGAGAAGGAGCAGGCCATACTGCATCCAGCACTCTTGCTGCCTAGACACCTTCCACAAGAGGATGGATTTCTGATGCCTTTCTGTTGCAGAGTAGCTTGTTTCCCCCAGAGCCTGATAGAGAGCCAGCCCTGCTCCAATTTAGTTCTGACAAAGGGATTGGTGCAGGGTCATTTCTAGGGCATACCCGCTCAGGGATGGAGTACACAGAGCCGAGAGCTCATTTGCAGGGAAAGCCCTGAAGGGAAGACAACTTTGAACATAGCATCTGCTTAATAAACGAGAAATTAAGACTTAATAATGCAGCAAAAGTCTATTAACCCCTCTTGATCTATGGGCTGCTTTCGCTGGCTCTCTTTCTGTGGGGATATTGTGCTTTTCCCAGCTTAGGCAAATGCATGCAGCGTGGGTTTCAAGCAGCGGCCTCTCCCTGCCCTCTCCTGCCATTGTACTCTCAGGAACGCTGCTTGTCTCCCCATATGTGTACTGAATGAAGCATATAGAAGGTTTTCTTTTTCCCCCTCGTCCTCCCCGTGGTGAGACTGAAACACTTCGGAGGGGCAAACTACAACTTCTTTGGAAATAGAACACAGATCTCCAGGTGCCATAAAAGCTTTGGGTTCTCCAATTACTGTCTAGGTGCTAGCTTCATATAGCCTCCTTACGTGCAGGTCTGGGACCCTTGTTCCTATCCCTCAGCTCTGTCAATGTAGATGCCATTTTTGGCTCAGTATTTAACACTCTAGCAGCTTTGGTTACTGTCCAGTAGCTTTACCAGGTGGGGATTTAACCAGGACTTTTTGCTTTCTGCCAGGTCTCTACGGCCTATGTCTACACGACAAGTGAGGAGTTTGAGTCCCCCACTCGTGTACACATATTTGTGCTATGTCATGAGCGGTAACGTGAATACAGATTGCAGGGTAGCCGTCGTAGTATGGGTAGAGGCAGTAGAGGCATGGCTGAGCCGTGTTGAGTACAAATCTGCCTGAAACCAGTGGATATATACTCAGCATGGCTTGGTTGTTCCTCCACTGCCACGCCCCACACTTCTGGAGCTACACTGATGTCTATATTCACACTACCTCGATGACAGCGGTGCCAGGGCACGTCTACACTTAGTATGCTGGTGCAGCTGCACCACTGTCGCACTTCCGTGAAGACGTATTACACTGACAGGAGAGCTTCTCCCGGCCGTATAGTGAATCCACCTCCATGAAAGGTGGTGGCTATGTCGCGGGGAGAAGCCCTCCGATCACCATAGCCCTGTTACACTGGGGGTTAGGCTGATAGAACTACATCGCTCGGGGGCGGGGGGAGGATATTTAACACTCCTGAGGGTTGTAGTTATACCAGGGTAAGTTGATAGTGTAGACCTGACCCGAGTACAAGTACAAGAGCGACCCTCGTTCAAAGCGTTGTCCCAGCTAAGCATTCCACCAGTGATTGTTGAGCCAGGGACTGACATAGGCCCTGATCTTTCTGCATGGGAAGCAAAAAACAAAGTGCGGGCTTTGCTAAAGAACACAAGGGAGTTCCCAAATCCCACTGGAACTCAGTAGCAGCTGGGTGTCTAACTGCCATCCAGGCGATACCATCCAGGGCCCCCATTACTATGTATAGTAATCTAGTCCGAAATGGACACAGAAGATCGCATTGATCTCTGGTGCAACTCCACTGAGTTCAGCGGAGTTACATCAAGGATACATTTGGCCCAATCTACAGCCTTTATTGCCTATTAATCACATTTTCCCACAAGCACCTTTGCATTTCTTCCCAAGCTTCTCCCCTCATACAGAGGAACTCCTTGTAAAAATCCACGAAGCCACTACTTTATCTTCCTTCAAAGCTCTCCTGAAAACTCATATGTGTTGTGATGCCGGCAAAACATTTGACAGCAGCTAAGCAGCTGGTGTGCTGTGACCGCTGCTTAACATGCTAATCATATTCGTCTCATTACCTTGTGCTTTCCCCGTCTGTTTGTTGTATCCACCTGTTGTCTCCCATCATATGCTTAGATTGTAAACCCTTTGGGGCAGGAAACATCTTCTCCGTTTTGTGTGTGTACAAGGCCTAACATGGTGAAGCCTCGATCCCCGTCTTGGGCCTCTAGGTATCGCTGTCAACACCTTAATTATTGATTATTATTGTTGTTATTATTTAGAGCTGGTCAGAATCTGGGGTTTTTTCCCCATGGAAAATTTTGAGGAAAACAATGTTTTTGGTCGGAATTTTCTATAGAAAATTTTGACTTCCTGGCAAAAAAAAATTAAAATATTTTCATTTGAAAATGCCCCAGCTTGCCTCATGGGAGTTGTAGTTGGATGCTGGAAGCTCCCATTCTCTGTGGCTTAGGTTGGGTTCCCTGGTCAGACTGTTTGCCATGATGCACCACAGTCTCCCCTCTTGTTGAGGGGACAGGGGTGTGCCATGGGAGACCCCTGGCCATGGTGCATCCTGGGATATGTGGGTCAGCTAGTGAGTCTGGACCATAGAGAATAAGGACATGAGGAAACTGAACTACAGTTCCCGTTAGGCACCGCAGTAGCATTGCCAAATCAAAATATTCTGGACTCTGGTTTTTAAATGAAAAATTTAGAGATACATTTCATATACATTTTTGATTTTGTCAAATCAAAGTTTGTCACAGAAAGTGTCTGCTTCCCACGGAAAAATTCAGTTTTTTCCTCTAAAAAATCAAATATCCCTAAAGCAAAATATTTACCCATCAAAACAGTGGTGATGCATTTTTTTTCATACAACCCTATTATTATAATGATCAGCAGCAGCATAAATATCAATTCATCTGTTGGATACACAGGTTGGATTACAGCAGGTGCTACTTACTTCCACCCTAATTAAACTTTGATTCTTCTCTCAAAGCTAACTACATAAAAATGGCCCCTTCTGCTCTGTGTGTACATTCAAAATCAGATTTCCTGACCTTAGTGAGGAAAATATGTTGGTTTTGCCTGTCACTCCTTTCAGGTTTTCAGAGCTAGCAGAGCTCAGAGTTGGATTGTATTCCGGCTCAGATATCATCATGAATAGATTTTTTTTTAAAGTAAACTGTGGTTATAAACTTTGTTCATCTTTCTTTTCTTTTCATTGAGAATGTTGCTATTGTTCATTAACGTTTATTGCCTCTTGGGACTCTAACTTCTGTACTTCCTGATTCTCTGTCATTTCCAGGGCAGCAGTGCTCTCGTTAATACCGAGCCTGATTTACCCGCACTCCTTTGTCCTGTTCAATACCTTTTCCCTTGCTCTTGTACCCACACAACACGCTTCACCTGTGCTCTCCAGAATTGCATGAAGAGCAGAGTGGTCATTTATGCTACTTCTCTTTGCTTTTTTTCTGCTTGTCATCTCATCCCTCCTACTTCCCATTCTTCTCAACCACTCATCTTGCATAGTCACTGGATGCCAGATCAGTACAAATGACACTCATTTACCCTTTGAACATAGACCCATTCACTCATGAGCTAAATGTAACTTTTAAACTATCATTTATGCCATTGAATTAAGATAAGAGACTTCCATGAGATTTGCATCTTCTTCCACTAAGTCTAAATATTGGCCCTATGCAAATCACTCCAAATGTATCCCCACAATTACAGGCCTTGTTGTTGTTATTGTTCTATATAATGGGCTAGTTTCTCCATTGGTATAAATCAGCATTGACTTTAGTGAAGTTATTCCAATTTACAGCAGCTGGGGATCTGGACCGTTGGCCTCAATGGAGCTGTACTCAGATTTTGAATCTGGCCCATTGTACAGAAGAATGGGACTGGCTTTGTTGCACAAGGCATCGCCGGGGTGCAGAGATCTCAGAGTTTGGATGGCACAGGTTCAGCATGTGATATCATAGGTACCTCTGCACACTGCCCTGTGGGGTAGCAGCAAACCTTCCAATGTAGCAATCTGTTTTCTTTCACTGCAGGGGAGGAGGCCTTGACCATGTACATGGACAAAAGCCGACTTGACAGGAAGTCAGGAAATGCTACCCAAAGCGTTGAGGCACTGCACCAGCTTGCTTCCTCCTACTTTGTAGACCGTGATGGCACCATGAGGAGACTCCATGAGATCCAGATCTCTACCGGAGCAATCAAGGTATTGCTTCTGCTGCTATGGAGATTCCAGGGAGAGAAATGGAGCGGGGAATGACAACCATCCCAATGCAAGAGTGATGCTAGTCAGGGCTTGGTCTTTAATATGATATAATTGGTTTAATTGCTGGGTAGGCACCAACAATTGCAATGTGGCATTCTTCACAAGAAAAGGCAAGTTATTGCACTGTGCTACTGATGTTAGATGGGAAAAGTAATTATTTTGTGTCCCTCATTTTGTGTAGGCACAGATCATTCCGGCATGAAGGCGATTTTGGGAAGGGGACACTCAGTGTGGCATTGATGTTAAGGAGATCATGGTCCTTGCAGTGTAGCAGTGATATTGGGGAGGGCATGGCCATGGCAGGTCAGCAACGACAATGGAAATGGGCAAGCAGTTCTGCAGTGGCAGGAATATTAGACAGCGTCACGCCACCCTTGTATGTCTTCCGCAGCAGGTATTAGTACAGTCTCTATTGAACAGCTCTCAGGTGAATTGACTACAAGGGAATGAGAAAAGCCTACAATGAGGATTTACAAAGGCTTCTAGAATGAAATGGACAGAGATAGAGAGCTGGAGGGAGAGTGGGGGAAGCTACTGGGAGGAGAATACAAAGGAACAGAAAATGGATCCACAAACAACAGCCTCCTCCTTTGAAATCACTCAGCCTCCACTGGGGAGGGATTCTATTGTCAGGGAACGTGCTGCAGGGATGGCAGGCGGGATGAAGCCATCACTCTTAGCCACTGCTGAAAGGCTCTGGCTCGTGTTATTGTTCTGTGGTGTCTCCTGGCCCAGCCTATTCCCTCAAAGATGGGAAACTGGATTGAGATATTGAAGCCCTGACAGTAGATAACCACTCTTTGTGAATTCAGAAGGACAGGTCTCCTCTGCAGATAGATACCAATAATAACAACAGCTATGCTACAAGCAGCAGGAGGATTTTCTGTCTTTCCATCTATCCGTAGTATGTGCTTGTGTGGTGAGGGGCAGGACATCACCCACCATATCTGGTTCTCAATCCATGTGCTCTAGATAGCCATGGAGAGAAAATGGGATAACTCCTCTCCTGGCTTTTGGTCTAAGACAACAGAGATCCCCCATGGATCAACCTGCAGGCCTCCCTTCACCAGGCTCAGATTCAGATGCAATAACATAAAACAAGGGACAGTTTGCACCTGGACAGAGTCTGGGAGGTGGCTCTTTTTTCAAGTTTGTATTTCTAACCTGGCCCTGTCTGTCCACTGGGGATATTTAGCTTTCACCCACATCATGTAGGTTGTATCTTGGTGAGGGTGGGGTAGGTGAGGGTGTCCGTCAGTCAGTGGAGATGTCAGGGGTTGGACGTCGTGGAAATGCTGCAAACAAATGACATTTTTCCTTTTTTTGGCATCCTGCTCTAGGTAACAGAAACTCGGACTGGCCCCCTGGGCTGTAACAGCTACGACAATCTGGACTCTGTGAGTTCTGTCCTTCTGCAAAGCACTGAGAGCAAACTCCACCTGCAAGGTAGGAAACAGAAGAAAAAGTGAATGTGAGGGGCGGAGGGAGCAATGAGAAGAGAAAATTAAAGCTCATACTCTCCTCCTCCTTCTTCTTCCTCTCCTAGTGTTTGTTACAGTCACTTGCCTTGTCTTCAGTTAGACTGTAAGCACCTTCAAGCAGGGACAGTGTCTTCCTATGTATATATACAGTGCCTAGCACAATGGGACCCAGATCCTGACTGAGGGCCAGAACTGCAAAGGCATTCAGGTGCCTAAAGATGTATCTAGGAACATAGTGGAATTTCCAAAAGTGCCTAAATAATGTAAGTGCCTGAATCCCATTGGCTTCCAATGGGAGTTAGGCACCTAACCTGCTCAGGTGCTTTGGTAAATCCTATTAGGTGCCTAGATGCATCTTTAGGTGCCTAAAGGCCTTTGCTATTTTGGCCCTGAGTCCTCTGCATGCTACTGCAGTTTGAATAGTAAACAGTAACAATGTTTGAAACAGGCAGAAGGAGAAAGAGAGAAGGACTAAAAGAAAGAGAGAGAAAGAGAGAGAGATTTATAGCAGGGCTATGGACCTGACTCAATGCTCACTGAAGTCAATGGGAGTTTTTCTGCTGACTTCGCTGGTCTTTGGTTTGGTCCCTATATCATTACACCTGTGCTCTAAGATTTGTATTGGCTGCCTATTGGTTTCCAGACAGATTTTAAGGTTTTAACCTATATAAACTTGACCTCGCAACTCTCTCCACTTGTCTGAAGTAGTCTGAATCTGTTGGCATTCAGAACAAGCTGTGAGGCTCAACTACTTTTTTTTGGTGGTGGGGAGGAAGGGGGCTTGGGAAAGGTGAGAGGACTGAATGAGGATAGAATATTATGCCTACTGAGATGAATTTTTTGGTTAGTGTCTTGACTACAAAGGTGAATCTATGCTGCTGGGTTTGTTATTCATATTGACTGTGTTCTAAAACAAAGCCAAAGGCACCAGAGAATAAATGGGCACAATGCTTTTTTATTGTTGTATATACATCAATGTAAAGAAATACCAACATATCCAATGATATTTAAGTAACATACTGGCCAAATGTCCCTTTCTCCCTCTCTGGTGGCTGATCAGAGGTGTGTGAGTCAGCCACAGTTACTATCTAGTATACCTAATCCTTTAGTTCAAGTGATAGACACCTGTATTTTGGAGCTAGAGGTCATGGGCCAAGTACATTAATTAATTAAATGACCAGTCCTGGTTCCACTGAAGTCAACAGGAGTCTTTCCATTTACTTCAATGGAGCAGAAAATGTATTGTGCATGAAATCTGTTGTGATTATACTCAATGTTTAACAAAATAGGAAATATGAATTTTAACAATTCACTTTGTCCAATTTTTATATAGATTTAAATTTAAATTTTTCAGAAGAACAGGCTATATTATGTTTTTGGTTTTCAGTATAAATTGGCAAGCGTTGTTTTAATTTTAGTGAAACATAGGATGTTTCACAGAAATTGGGCTTCATTTACTGAATTATATTGTGAATTTTTTTAAAAAATGTTTTCTTTAAAAATAATAGCCATGTTGCTTTAAATGTATTGGTGAGCACTGAAATGTACCTTCCCATAATTTATATAGATAGTAATATATAATGTGGGGCTTCTTATATATACTATAGGGATGATCACTAATCAAAACCCATAGATAGATAGATAGATAGATAGATAGATAGATAGATAGATAGATAGATAGATAGATAGATAGATAGATAGATAGATAGATAGATCTAAGGACCTAATCCAAAGACTGGATGAATGGAAAGGCTCCCATTGACTTCAAAGAACCTGGGATCAGGCCCCAATGAACAATAAGGCTTAAAGTCATCCAAGGTTATTAATTATTAAGGGTGGGATTTTCAAAGACATTGGCTGAAAACCAATGGGTGCATATTGTCCTCTGGCCCTTTTGAAAATACCAGGGAAGGGGTTATCCTAGATTTCTGTAAGTAATTTTCTCTAGATTTATAGTAAGTTCTTAGATTTGACCTATTACTCTGATTTCACGATAATGTGGCCAATCTTCAGATATGTATACCTTTAGCAAATACCTCTGCTGTACAATAAATTATGATTGATTAGGATATGTATGACCAACCAAGGGAAGGGAAAGAGGGAAGTCTTGCATTGCTATTAGAGCTGGCCAAGAATTTTCCGTCAAAGCGTTTTGTTGTTGTTCATATTTTTTTTTATGGAAAATGAGGTTTCCACAAAATCTTGCTGTTGACATTTTTTAATTTTCCCAGTAGAAAATAGAAAGAAATATCTCATTTTGACATTTCCTATTCATAGTTATTGGGAACTTTATATTCGATAAAAATTAACATTTCAAATGTTTGTTCGTATGTGGGCCGAAAGAAAAAGGAATACCATAATTTCCTGTATGTCAGAAATTCTGATTTTTGCTTTTCACTTGATCAGAGTTAGGGATAGCTATGATGGGAGGAGAGCTTCCAAGTGGGGTTTGAAGGGACAATGCAACCAGGGGAAATAAAGACAGAAACAGAATGTCAGTGAAAGAGAATTTGGAAATGGGAACTTAACCATTGCTTTCATGGAGCTGACTCAATGGGAGTGGGGAGAGAGTGAATGAAGAAAGAGTAAGAGAGAGAGAGAGAGAATAAAAATCAAAGGGAAAGAGAGAAGGAGAACACAGTGTGTGAGAGGGAAGGGGGAAGGAATAGAAAGAAAGTTTCCCCTTCCCACTTCTTCAGTCGGTCCCCATGATTATTAGGATCTGAATCAGTCTCTGGCAAAAAAGAATGGGGATGGTAGGAGTTTGTCTGGCTGAGAAATTCCGAAAACTTCACCCTTTCTGACCATCCCAGTAGTCACTCCTATTCAGAAAGCCAAGGTTGAGCAGCACCATTGAAGCTAAAAAGAGAAAGCCAAAGAGCAGAGAAAAACAATGGAAGTGGGGGGCACCTGGAAAGATGCGTGCTATGTAGTGTCGCCCTGAACAGTCTCTGCACACTTTCAGTAAAAAAGCATTTAAAAAAAGTATTAGGAACAAAATGAACCCTAACAATGCAGTTGGTCCATTACTAGATGTAGATGGTAGAATTATCAGTAATAATGCAGAAAAATCAGAAGTGATCAATAAATATTTCTATTCTGTATTTGGGGAAAACCAGCTGATGTAGTCTCATCATATGGGGATGACAACATGCTTTCCATTCCACTAGTAGCTCGAGAGGAGGTTAAACAGAAGCTATTAAAGTGGGCCCTGGTCTACATTGTGGGAGGGATAGATCTCTGTTACGCAACTTCAGCTACGTCAATAATGTAGCTGAAGTCGACGTACTTAGGTCGACTTACCATGGTGTCTTCACCATGGTGAGTTGGCTGCTGCCGCTCCCCCATAGACTCTGCCTGCACCTCTCGCAGCGGTGGAGTACAGGAGTTGATGGGAGAGCGCTCAGGGGTCGATTTATCGCGTCTAGACTAGACGCGATAAATCGATCCCCGCTGGATCGATTGCTGCCTGCCAATCCAGCGGATAGTGTAGACATACCCAGGTCCAGAGAACTTGGATTCAAGAGTTTTAAAAGAGCTGGCTGAAGAACTCTTTGAACTGATAATGTTGATTTTTAATACATCTTGGAGTACTGGGTAAGTTCCAGAAGACTGGAAGAAAGATATGTTGTGCCAATTTTTTAAAAGGTAAACAGGATGACCCAGGTAATTATAGGCCTGTCGGCCTGATATCAATCTCCGGAAAGATAATGGAGTGGCTGATATGGGACTCAATTTGTAAAGAATTAAAAGGAGGGCAATGTAATTAATGCAAATCAACATGGGCTAATGGAAAATAGATCCTGTCAAATTAACTTGATATATTTGTTTGATGAGATTACATATTTGGTTGATAAAGGTAATAGTGTTGATATAATATACTTAGGCTTTTGTAAGGTGCTTGACTTGGTACTGCATGACATTTTGATTAAAGAATTAGAGAAATATAAAATTAATATGGTGCACATTAAATGGATCAAAAACTGGCTAACTGATAGGTCTCAAAATGCAACTGTAAACAGGCAATCATAATTGAGTGGCTCTGTTTCCAGTGAGTTCCTGCAGGGATTGGTTCTTGGTCCTACGCTATTTCACATTTTTACCAATGACCTGGAAGAGACCATAAAATCATCACTCATAAAGCTTTCAGATGACACAAAAATTGGGGGAATGGTAAATAATGAAGAGGACAAGTCACTGACACAAAGAGATATGGATCACTTGGTAAACTGGATGCAAGCAATGTTCATTTATATATGGCTAAATGTAAATGTATACATCTAGGAACAAAGAATGTAGGCCATGCTTACAGAATGGGGGACTCTATCTGGTGAAGCAGTGACTCTGAAAAGAAAGATTTGGGGGTCAAGGTGGATAATCAGCTGAACATGAGCTCTCAGTGTGATGCTGTGGCCAACAGAGCTAATGAAATCCTGGGATGTATAAACGGGAATCTTGCATAGGAGTAGAGAGGTTATTTTACCTCTGCATTCGGCATTGGTGTGACCACTGCTGGAATACTGTGTCCAGTTCTGGTGCCACAATTCAAGAAGGGTGTTGATAAATTGGAGAGGGTTGAAGAGCCAAAAGAATTATTAAAGGATTAGAAAACGGGCCTTATAATGATAGACTCAAGGAGCTCAACCTATTTAGCTTAACAAAGAGAATGTTAAGGGGTGACTTGATTACAGTCTATAACTACCTACTTGGGAAAAATATTTATTCAATCTAGCAGAGAAAGGTACAGCGTGATCCAATGGCTGGAAGTGGAAGCTAGACAAATTCAGACTGGGACTAAAATGTACATTTTTAATGGTGAGAGTAATTAATCATTGAAACAATTTACCAAAGGTCATGGTAGATTCTCCATCACTTACAATTTTTAAATTCAGATTCTAACAGATCTGCCCTAGGACTTATTTGGGGGAAGTTCTCTGGCCTGTGTTATGCAGGAGGTCACACTAGATGATCACAGTGATCCCTTCTGGCCTTAGAATCTATGAATACTGAACACAGTCTCACTCAGAAACTCCCATAATCCCTAGAGAGAGAGATGGGGGAAGGGAGGAAAAGGGGGAGATGGTTGGGGGAGATTGTGATGATCCAAATGGAAAGGGAGGAACAGAGGGAAGGGGAACAAAAGAGAGAAGAGGGTAATGGTTGGGAAGGAGAGGACAGGAGAAGGCTGACAGAAAGAGAAGAGGAAAGGTTGAGAGTCCAGACAGGGAAGAAGGAAGGTACTGATTGCAATGGAAGGACGAACAAGTGCTCGCTCCTGGGATGCATCTCAGCTGTGTGAACTGGCGCAGAGAAAACTTATCGTGAGAATAACAAGCTAACCAGCACACATGGTTTACGTGCTACAACACAGGGCAAACCCAACACCGGCCAACCCAGAACTAAGGGAAAGGCTCAGGGGCAGGGAGGAATGGTCTTTTTTTAACAAAGCAAAGTGACCTTTAAAGCTACACTTTAATGTTATCCACCCAATCTGGAGGGCGGTTTGCTGAATAATTATTTAGGTTCTTTTCTCTGCTCTCCAGCTGCTTTGTGAGAGCTCACTAAGAATTAGTCACAGGGCTGCAGGTAATGAATCGTGACTTAGTCTACTCTAATCTGATTAGCAGCCAAGCATGAGCTGCTGACAGAAATCTGTGTTCCTGCCTTCATGTCGCTCTGTTTGGAGGCCAGTTCAATAAAAGAACAATGTCTTCATGACAGGGAGGATTTCTGATTCCCAACCAGTTGGCTGCAGCCAGACCTTGACTGAAGCCTCCGCGTGAGAACATCTCATTCTCAAGGAAGTGCCCGAGCCCCTGGTAGTCATAGGCCCAAGATGTAATGTTCAGATCCAGAGCCAACATGCCTCAAAGGTCATAGGAAGGCTTTGGTTAGGCCCTTTACAAGATATAAGGGTCGGCTGCAAGCTTTAGAACTGGATCTAAATGTCCTCAAACATCAGAGTGTGTGAGTCTAGGCCTGATCCTACCTGGACTGAGTAGTAACATTCACTGACAAAAGAGCATGTGTGTGGATGGGTGTCAGCATGTATGCATTCATGTGTGTCCGCATTCTTATCTCTTTGGCGGGCTCTATGCATTCTTGCCCAGCTTTCTTGCAGGCTGTAAGGGGTTGAGCACCGGCTGATTCTGTTGCCGATTGGAAAGGAATTGGCTCTTGGAGATGTTTGGCTCTGTGTGGCAATGCTGGAGATTGCAAGCAGAACTGGCCAGAAAATGGAATTTCCATTCTGTGGGAAATTCTGATATTTCAAAATTGGTTTTCATTCCGAAACAGATCCAGAATTTCTAAATTTCCAGCAAAACAAAAAGTTCCCCAGACCATTCATTTTGGAAATATCAAAATGCTTTTCTTTGATAGCGTCAAATCTTTTCACTTCAATATGGGAACCATGTTTCCTTTTGATAACATCAGCACAGTAACCTGAAACACTATTATATTATATTTGTGTATTATATCTATTCAAATATTTAATATAGGGGAAAAGTCAAGATGAAAGGAATTGAAATGAGAAAGTTGAAATGAAACATTTCAGCATCACCTTAATGAAACGAGAAAGTCAAAACAATTCATTTACATTTTGTCCCCATCCACACATTTCCCACAACACATTTGGATCTCAGCAAAACTGCATTTTTAAAGAGAAAACTGTTCCATCAACATTTTTGTCACTCGGCTTTAATTGCGGGGCTCTGTGAAGGTGCCTGCATTGGTGCAATATGCTTTTTAGATATGTCCAGGCCAAGGCCAAAACACCTCTCCAGGAACCCTTTCCGAATGAATTCAGGTCCCTTCCCACACCAGCTCCCATATCCTCTCTCTCCTCTGACCTCAGTTTCACCAAATCTCTGCTTCCTCCAGATTTTAAAGAGGGCCTTTGCACTTCTATATGTCAGACATTCATCCTGTGATTGATCCTGACCAATGGGTTACCATCTAAGGTGTGCAGTCTCCCAGAAGCCTGGTGGGTGAGAAAGCACAGGTGTGCATACCTGTCTCTGGTCTGAGTGTGTATGTGCACCTCTGCATGTTTACATGTGCATGTGAATAGGAGTGTAGGTGTGTGTGATTATATTGCTACAACCTTAACATTCAACCTCCCCTATCGGGGATTTCCTAGCCTGGAGGATAATCTTTGTGCATTGCTGGGAGTTCCTGTAGAAAGGCAAACACCTTCTGCAGGATGGGTGGAATTTTTAAGCTGCAGAGCTGTATTTCTTGTGTCCAAGTCTGCGTTTTGGAAATGCATGCGTCTGAGTGCATGAGTCCCTGAGCCAGCCAACCATTTAAACATGTGCTCATCTTTAAGCCACATTAGTAGTTGCATTGAAATCAATAGGATGGCTCATGTTTAAATGCAAATGCCTTGCATTAAATGCATTTGCATTTGCATTTGCCTTAAGTGCCTTGATAGATTGAGTCTTAGTCTAACTTTTAATCAGGCCTGTACTCACTAAGCGCCCTTTACACCACACTGACATTGTGAAGGGGCCTGTAGAAGGGTGAATTAACTGCGGGTGAACCTCTCATGGCTGGGTGTGCGGCTTTCCTCATCCAGCACACACTCATTGCTGGGTGTGGGTCCCCCTCATCTAGCACCCCCTGCCGATGGTTGCGCTGGCCCTGCAATGGTTTCTCTTCTTGTCACTCAGCCCTCCAGCCAGGGTCAGCCACAGGAGCTTGCTTCATTCCTGTGTCCTCCAGATAGCTTCCCTCCCCCCTCAGATTTCCTTCTCGCCATGCAGGGCCTCCCTGTTTTCTCAGGTCTCTCTACTTCCTCAAAAGTGACTGCAGAATTCTTCACTCTCTGCCTTCTGCTTCACACTGCTTCTCTTTGTACCACTCCCCAGCTCCTCCCCAGCTAGACTTCATCTTTAATTAAGTCTGGCCTACCCTCTAGGAGCAAACGGGTGGGTTAATTGGCCTGTCAAGCCCACATTAACCCTTTCACCACCTGTGTGTGGTAGAGATCCCAGCACCTGGCCTTAAACTGAGTGTAAATGAGCATTAGGACCTGCTAGTGAGCATTTGTGAGGGTGCACATATTTCTATGGGTGTGTGTAACTATAGGCGCGTGCATGTATTGTATATGAGAGGGTGTTTGTTTGAAAAGTATTTCTGCATGTTTGGCCATGCAGTATACATGCAGTATACGTTGTGTACATGCATGGGGATGTGTAAGAGTGTACATTTGTGGTCTGTAAGTGAAAGGGAGATGAGTGTCAATCAGAAGTGTGCACCATGTGTCTAGCTATGTGTGCATATGTACAGGGTGGTTTCCCACAGGTTAGCTGGACTGTTATGCATGGGAAAGCAATCCCCATTAGCTGGGATGGGGAAGAATGTTGGTGCTGCTGTCCAACTAAGGTTAAAAAAGAAAGTTTGGTGAACTGAAAAGCATAACAATATTTTAGGCTTTGCATGGGATCTCAGATGCCAAGACAGGCCATTCCGGAAGAGTGTAGACAAAGCACTGAGTCAAATCCATGGCTATATCATTCCTTTAGAGTCCATGGAAGGTAATAAGTCCAACTCATGGCTAGCTATTGCCCCAGACCCTCAGTGAATCTAGGAACCCTCAGGGTCTCAAAGATCTTTCTCCAGATGCTTTGAAAATCATAAAGTCCTTAGCCGCTCCGTGCTCACTTTCCATTGCCAAGGCAAGTGGAGTAAAGTCTTGGAGCCTGGCAACTGGAGATCTTCGCCTACTTCCAGTACTGAGGTTTGAAAAGGAAATTTCCTTCTATAGATGGATAAGATGATAGTGCAGCGCAAAATCCAGCAAGGTGCTGAGCACCTGCAATCCCTTTTGGAGTCAAAAGGAGGAGTCCTGAGTTCTTCTTGAGACCTATCCCAGGAGAGATCAGTAGGACATGCAGGGGCACACCCTCTTTTTATATTTTTCCCATTGCCTGATGGAGCTCTCCCTGCCACCACCCCACCACCCCCGACCCTGATTCTTGAAGTAGACAGAGAAGTAGGCATGAAGGACGTGGTTTTCAGAGGTGTGGAGAACCCATAATTTCCAGGATAATTGATGGTGGCTACAAATGCTCAGTGCCTCTGAAAACCAGGCCCCAAACTCTTTCCTCATGCATGTGTGCCAAATATTACCGCTGGCTAAAGACAGCACTATATTTATTCTGCCCGGCAGCTGCCACTGCTCTGCGCTTGACTGAGAATTAGGTCAGACAATTGGACAGCTCACTGCCAGGGGACATGGCGTTCTGCATAAACCATGTCTTGTGCACAAGGGAGGTAAGAAAAAGACGTCTGGGATATCCCCTGTGCCTTGGTTGTTCCCCAGTACCTGAGCTACTTCGTCCTGCACCAGAGGTGGGAAGAGCATCCATTAAAACAAGCTCTGATGTGGGTTCTCAGGAGCTCCCGACCACCTTTCTATCACCTAGAGTGCAAATGACTCATCCCAAAGACGGGGGTTGAACTCCTGAATGGGATCACAGCCCTCCTGCCCTTTCTCCACAGTTTCATCCTGTGAATTATTGTCTTATTTTCATTCCACTCCAATGAGCTGTCAGCGATGGATACTGTAATTCAGGGCAATAGAAACACAAACAGATGGGTAATTGACCCGTGTGCCTTCATTACACTGGAGTTCAGCACTGCTGTTCAAGCCATAAACTCCTTTATCTGCCAGTCTGAAATCCCTGGGCCTTTTATGAGGAAAGGCGATCAGGCCAGGCTCCTTCACTCACAGTTATTGTTCTCCCCTGCCTCATGCATTGCAGAAACTGACAGAGTCTGACAAGCAGAACTTATCAGGTACAAGGAAACAGCTGTGAATCCTATTGGGCCCCAGGCCGTCTGCAGGGAGCCCACAGACTTGGGCTTTAACAGGAGAGCTCAGAAAAATATCTATAGTGTGTATGCACGCTTGTGTACGTGTGTGTGTGTGTGCGGAAACGGGTATGTATATAGGGCTAGATTCTCAGGATTTGCAAAGTGTCAAAGCTACATTGAGGTCAGTGGAACTATGCTAGTCTCCATTAGTAAGAATAGGAGTACTTGTGGCACCTTAGAGACTAACAAATTTATTAGAGCATAAGCTTTCGTGAGCTACAGCTCATCGATGAAGTGAGCTGTAGCTCACGAAAGCTTATGCTCTAATAAATTTGTTAGTCTCTAAGGTGCCACAAGTACTCCTTTTCTTTTTGCGAATACAGACTAACACGGCTGCTACTCTGAAACCTGTAATTAGTAAGAATGTGACACTTACTCAGTGGGACGTGGGCTCCAAAATCCCTAACCACCAGTACAAATCCCGACCCCGTATTTTTTCTTTCTTGTCTATGGTAATTCTTTCTGTCTACTGCTCTCTAGCCTTTCTTTCATTCTGTCTTTCTTGCCTAGGTCTGACATTTCTGCACCATGAAAGATATTTAGTCTCCAACAAAATAGGTCAGAACGGCATAACGCTCATTATGGGTGAACTAGCGCTTGGTGGATGAGGCTGAAAAGGTCCATCCTAGTAAAAGGTACAAAGGCCAGCACTGTGTACCAGAGTGGAACATACTGTGGTGGAGTCTGGGGTTGAATTGAATAGAGACAACCTCCTCCCAGTGTAGGATAGAGGGGACTCTGGGGTTGGGGTATAGAGGCAGCCCCTCCCAGGCAGTTCTGTGAGGCTACAGGTTTTTATCAGGCTTTTTCTAGCACCTAATAGTATAACAATGTCATTTTCACCTACAGGACTCCCTCCTTATGTCTCTTCTTGCAGTACATACTGTTGTGTATTTTCCAAGGCTTTTGAGATGATACCCCATGCCATGTCCTCCTTAAGGCCAGCAGATGCAATCAGATCTCAGCTAAGCAGTTGCAAGGCGCTTGAGGCATAAATCTTGTACCCCAAATTCCTTGCTTATGATAACTAGGGAAGAAATCTTATAGCAACTTTTAATTCCTCTGTGTCACCTTCCCAAGCTATTAATGAAACAGGTTTAAAAAAAGGAAAGGCAACCCGAAGCATTTATTTTCACATTCCCTGCTCTTGTCTCTACGCCAGGTCTCCAGATCATCTTCCCTCAGTATTTACAGGAGAAATTTGTCCAGTCTGCATTGAGTTACATCATGTGCAACGGAGAGGGGGAGTATGTGTGTCGGAACAGCCAGTGCAGCTGCCAGTGTGCTGAAGAATTCCCACAATGCAACTGTCCCATCACCGACATTCAGATCATGGAGTACACGCTGGCAAACATGGGCAAGTCCTGGACGGAAGCTTATAAAGATCTCGAGAATTCAGGTAACCAGGCAAAAGGGCTGTTTTCCAGCTTCTGTGGTTTTGTTGTTGTTGTTTTAAGAATGATAAGAGCAAGGGTTGTTAGGAAAATGGGTTTATCTTCCAGAAAACATTTTGACCTTTCATTAAACACCCCCCGCCCACACTGAAAAAAACTAATTTTTTTTTGTCTAATATCTAGAAGATTTTGTTTTTCAAATGTTCATTTTTTTGGACAAAAATTGGAATATTTTCATGTAAAGCAGACACTTTTCATGAAGAATGTTGTTTCGCAGAAAACCCAATGTTCTATCCAAACCCAGTTTTGATGGAAAATTCTCTATTGGCCCTGCTAACATTCCAAACAGTCTATTTCATCATTAAACAATTCATTTGTAAGGACAGGAAGCAAATGCAGAGTTTTTATTGCTAAAGGGTACTAGGTATAATCAGTGTGGTCCACGAAGCAATTGTACATGATGATAGTTTCAGAGGACAGGGGAATGGGAGGGAATCATTTTGGGGGGAGGAGGAGAAGGGGACTGAATGCCACATTATAAATTGAGTGGAATGTAGATGACTAAAAAAGAAAATCTCCCAGCTGCCTTTGGGGAAAGATGTAGGAAACCAGATGTCCTATGGTCTTTATAGTGTGGTGGTCGTGATTATATTTTATTAGGTGCTCAGATTGTATGGTGATGAATATCTACCTCCCTCCCTAACTACCTACTCGGCTAATACATAGACTTTCTCTATTAGGCTGCTAGACTTGAGTTAGAGGTTGAACAATAGGAAACGTACAGTGGAAAAAAAATATTGATTATAGTTAAGGTCAGGTTTGGATGATTTAGTTGGGGATTGGTCCTGCTTTGAGCAGGGGGTTGGACTAGATGACCTCCTGAGGTCCCTTCCAACCCTGGTATTCTATGATTCTATGATCATTTATAAGGAATTTTCATACCACCAGTCCAAAAAGGAACAATTTTTCATTTATTTGAAAAAAATCAAGAAAATCTCTATAGAAAAGTTTTGGTTTAAAAAATGTTGGCTTCTCGGATTTTTTGCTTTTTGCTTTTTTTCTCCCTCTCTCTTCCCCCTCCCCTTTTTTGATTTTGCCACCAAAAGAGAGAAAGGAAAGGGGGCGTACATAAAAACAATAAACTGAAAGACAGAAAAAAGTGATGACATTTTTCATTTTCTGGTGTGGTGGGGCAAAAAATGGAAAATTTCAAACAAACCAAATTTGTTCATGAAAATTTCTGAATTTGAAAGAAAGGCCATTTTTAAATGGAAACATTTTTCACTTGAAAAGTTTTTAAACAGCACTAATCTCTACATTTTCTCTAGTGGAATCTCTCATCCCATATAAATAAGGCCTTGTTGGGAGCCCTTCCCATTTAGCAATGGCAGGGTGGGTACAACCCCACAGTGCCTTTGGTGACCCGCCCAGGTTAAGATCCCATGCCCTGGAGTATTAATTCTCCATCTATGTCTGCTGCAAGTATAAATGGAAAATATCTCACCCATAACATGCATTGGCTATAAATCCCCCCTTATAATAGCAATGACAACCACAGAATTAGGGGGCTTCCTGGAGAATAATGACAAACCGGGGGATTAATGCTCATCAGCTTGCTTCAGCTGGTTATTAATGCCGTACTGCACCTTGGTTGTTATTGCTTCAATAGCTAGTATTAGATCTTGTGCCCTCTGTATAGCACAAGTCACTCAAAGCCTGTCACTTTGGTTGTGTGTTCCTAGATGAGTTTAAATCCTTCATGAAAAGGCTACCTAACAACCACTTCCTGACCATTGGGAGCATCCACCAGCACTGGGGCAATGACTGGGATCTTCAGAACCGATACAAACTCCTGCAGAGCTCCATGGAAGCCCAACGGCAGAAGATCCAACGCACTGCCCGCAAACTCTTTGGCCTCAGTGTCCGGTGCCGGCACAATCCTAACCACCAGCTGCCTAGAGAAAGGTACTTATACCCCCACCTCTTTTGTCCATAGCAGGTGCCCGTGCTGATGGCCTCAGTGAGAAGCACTGTGGGGGGTTGTTTTGTTTTAGTTTTTTGAACACTTGGTGCCACTTTCTTTTACAAAGCTCAGAGCAATGCAGAGCAAAACTGTGGACCTGGAGTGACTCAGGCCCTGGTGACAGAGCTACAAATGAGAGTATGAAAGAAAGAGACAGGCATGCTCAGAGTTATTAAGGAAATGGGCGTCCTGTTACAGCTATAGCAGCTGTCGCTATTCTACAGTAATGGCTGACTCCTCCCAGCCTTTCCAGGTGGCAGGATTTAGAGCTGTCTCCCACCATCTTTGGAGTTCTGTCTCCATGGTTTCAATGAACATTTCTCACCCTATCCTAGCTCTTGTCTGGAACTGAGGAGCGACACTTGAAACCCTGGAAATAATGAGGCCTGGCGTCTTCCAAATCTCTCTGGGAGAGGATGGGCCAAGTTAGCATTTGTAGTTGAACTGCTTTTTTTCACCAGCTTGATCAGCTGTCTGTTCTATTTCGAGAGATAATTAATTGGCTAACTAGAGGCTCTTGTAACTATTTTATCCATAGGGCAGCGAGCATTTTGAGTTTTCACTTAGCCATATACAGTCAATGTAATGCTTCCAGGTCCTTAAGGCGTCTTTAATCACAGAGGACATTTTGTGCAGGTGGACAATCCCAATGAGGACACCAGGGATAGTTCAAGGTTAAAGGATTTTTATTTTCTTCTGGAGAACATTTTCAAACTGACCCATCTAGACAGTTGGCTAAGTTGTTACAAACGAACCTGGCTTACACAGAAGTAACATAGACATTCATATATTATCTTTGAATCATGCATCATCACCACCACCACAAGCAGAAAACAATACCTAGCAAATATGCAGCCAACTGTGCTGATACAAAGCTTTTATATAATTATGTCGTTAGCATTTCACTTCTATTTTAAAAAGCCAGCCAGGCAGAAAGGGAGCCTCCAACAAGCACTAAAAAAGCTGGGTGAGGGAGGATGAAATGGATGCTGGCAGCTGAATTTTTAACTGACTGATGTGTTTGATTTGTTTAAGTCAACACCACCAGGCATATTATCATTTCCACTCTTATGTGTCATTCCGCATTTGTACTAAGTTGGGGGGACTGGCTCAGTAGACAGATATGGAGAGAGAGGTATGTATTTCAGTGCTCTTTTTATTGGGGCTAGGAAACATTCTAATTTTCTAATTGTACATATTTCATAGAGACAGATGCTTATCATTCATGCCACTGGTTTTGAAAGGATGGAAGGGTTATACTAACAGCACGTCTCTCTCTCTTTCTCTCTCTCGTGCACAAAAGCATAATAGAAAAGTACATTGTATATTCAATAGCAACCTAAAGGAGAGAGAAATAGAATTGCCATTCACTGCCCTCCAAGAAAAAGAAGAGGAAGTGTGTCTAAGAAAAAGAGGGTAGAAATTTTTGTAATTGGAATGATACCACTCTGACCTTTGTCAGTAGTGGAGAAAGAAAGAAAGAAAGAAAGAAAGAAAGAAAGAGCAAATGTGTAAAGATTTGCATTAATCTGCTGTTTCTTAAAAGTACATTGTCTGTATCAGGTTCATAAGTTTTAAAAAAGAAATGACTCCTTAATTCTTGTAGCCTATATTAAACCATGTAGTAATTTATTTAAATTAGAAAACTGAATGGGCACATGTAAGTTTATTTTAAAACTTTAGAGTTAATAAATAATACACACAGAGGACCATCTATAGGACTCTAGCCTTATTGTCATTAGCTAAGAATACATTTCACAGTCTTTAAGAATGAAAATAGTAGCACATACTTTCACTTCTCTATGGCATCAAGCCATCCAACTATCACTTGATGAGAAATAAGTGGCTGATTCACAAAAATATTCAAATCCCCCTTTATTTTTCAATTAAATGTTGACACAAATGTGTAATCAAATGTTTAATTTCACATTTTAACTAGCACACATAGCTACCATCCCACATTTCCCCCAGACCTGCCCTTCAGCCTTGCCTAAAGAAAGTGTGTCCAGAAGGTCAACAAATCTGAACTCTTTTAAACCAGAGGGAGGGGAGCAAATTATTTAAAAGCAAAGGCCTCTCAAAAAGACCACTCTGCCTGGAGCTCCCTTTCATCTCTGGTGATGGGTCATCCACTGGTCTCAACTGCAGCCAGGTGACACAAATAGACAGAACTGACAGAAATGTAAAGAGCTAATGCATACACCATGCATCTTGTATGTAGTTTGTATTTTGCATTTCACAGGGCTTGAAGAGAAAACACTAGACGAGTCAGTTTATTGTCCGTCTCATTTTCTGGTTCTAATGTGCCAGCACAATGTGTTTAGTGTTCACAGCATTGCAGAGGGGATTGTTTGAATCTGACAACAAAAAAACATGGAAATTTAACCCCCACTTCTAATCTTTTGGGGGGGAGGGAGCAAGAGACACCCATCCAAAACATATTGGTTTCCTCTGACATTTGCTTTCAGATGGTGTCTGTCTTTCTTGATTGTTTCTACATCTATCTATCCAATCTCTCTCTCATTGCACCTCTTTCTTTCATGTCTATAGCTTGTCCCTAGGCACGCTCTGGGTTTTACTTCTTATTTTATTTATTTATCTATCTATCTATATATCTGCAGCCATCAGCAGATGGTATTTTTTCCCCTGTCCTGCTTGCATCTCTGTACTGCTGAGACACAGAAAACACTGTACCATCATCTGCTCCCTTCCCATCACCGCTTCATAATGCTGATTTGGGGAAGAGGAAAATTGCTAGTTTCCAGATCTTGGCTGAGACGCCTTTCCTGTTCTTCACAGCCTCCTCTTAGACGGGATGCTCAGAGAAAAAGTGGGTGGGAAGAATCGTAGTCTGCATTTGTACAATCCAAACAGCACTGAGGCTCGACTAGGACATAGGCCTGTTCCCCATACAATGCCAATTACAGAATCAGATCACTGTCGTATTTCTCTAATTCCTATCAGGTCAACTCTTACTATTCTGGCTTATTTCTGTTTATCTTTTGTGTGTGTATGGCAGCTATAAATTGGGCTTTTCATTGCAGTGAGCCATTTGCAGCCCAGACAAATATCCGTGTAGATCATCTTCTGAAATGTGCCTGGTCACACATAACCAACCTCCTGCCCCTCTTAGTCTCTTGCACTCACTAGAGTGGTTTGACAGTAATCTAATTCCACCGACTTCAGTGGAGTTACTCCTGATTTACACCAGTGTAAGTGAGCTCAGAATTAGACACAAAGGGCCTGATCCCACATTCTGTTCCACCAGCTTTACATCACTGTAACGCTAATTAAGTCAATGGAGTTACCTCCATGTAAACCCAGTGTAAAGGAGAAGAGAATCAGGCCATATATTTATGTGCACAGGGAATCTTTGAGTGCATGATGCACATGGAAGGCCAAATTCAGGCCTGGCATAAGGAAATCAATAGAGTTGTGCTTACACCACAGCTAAAACTGGCCCCTGATGTTAAGGTATAGGCATATGTAGCTGTTAAATCATGTGTAGTGTATTTCTCTCTATTATTTGTATATGAGAGTGTGCATGGTGGTTATTTAAGTCTATGTACAGTGTGTGTGTTTATGTATTTACAAAACACCATAATTACCCAATCAACTTGCAATGAAACCCACCTATACGCATACACCCACTACATAAACTATAATCTCACCCGTAGCCCTGGCGTTGTTCCTATGTCAATGCAGCCCTTTGGCCTCTCAATTCCTCTTCCTTACTCATGTGTTAGTGGCTCGTGCTGCATGATAGGTATCACTGGAGCTGGGGAGTCATTGTTACTTAGCTTCAGCAGAAGCCCCTTGCCTCTCTCTTCATTGCCAGATCAAATTCACTCAGCCAGTTACCCTTTACCAACCTGCCAAGAGGCTGGTTTCAGCTTCTTCTCCAGTGGGCAAATTTCTTCCCGCTCTGTGGGGCTGAGTGGCCATCACTGCCAGTGCTGCTTTATTGCAGGAGGTGTCCCCAGCTCCTACCACACCAATGCGTCTCCAGAGCAAGATATATGCCTACGAGCGTTACTCGAGACAGATCAGTTTTATCCCTCTTCTGGCACCAAGGCCAGTGCAAGGGCAGAGGGGAGGCACTGCATGCACACAGAATTGCTGGGCAAAAGAACACTCTCGC
Source organism: Dermochelys coriacea (assembly GCF_009764565.3). Taxonomy (NCBI): domain Eukaryota; kingdom Metazoa; phylum Chordata; order Testudines; family Dermochelyidae; genus Dermochelys; species Dermochelys coriacea. The sequence goes on along the minus strand of NC_050083.1, from coordinate 10,820,827 downwards.
CATACCCCTAGCCTGGAATGCTCCCTACACCAGGAGTCCTCAGAGGGCAGCACAGAGCTGGTGAAGCCAGCTGTGCACTGGGGTCAGTGTAAAACTTGGATCGGATTCGCTTTCCTTTGCCTGTTCCCAAAAGTGTCACTCCCTGGGGCCTTGCCCCAGCTGTGGCACAGAGCAGGGACACAATTCAGGACACAAACCACATCCGCTTTTCATCTATATGGCCCCGGTCCCTTGCGAAGATTAATAAATGTGTTCTCCCAGCAAGCCTAGAGAAGGAATACCCCCATGGTACAGACAGGGAACGGAAATGCAAACAGATGATTGACAGAGCCAAGACTTGAACCCCTGTCTTTCAAGCCCCAGCCCTGTGCCTCATCCCTGAGTTCATCTTGCTGCCCGTGGGCTCCTCTGTTATAATTGTCATGGTGGAAATTGCAGTGTAGGTGGGAGCTTGGAATGTCTCTTTAAGACAACATAGCTGCTGTGAGCCTGGCAACCTGTGATTTCCCATTGTTGCCATTGAGCGGGGAGTCCCATCACAGGAGCCTCGTGCTTCATCAATGAGCCTTTCACCCATGCAGACAAAAAACAATTTGGCAGATGGGCGGGTTGTTTTATTTCCCATACACCTGCTCTAATGCTGCAGTTTTATATTTAGATCGCCATGTACAGCAGAAGCAATTAATTGTGCTTCCCTTGAGGGGAAGGTGATCCACCCATATTGTAGTCAGGGGGTCTAGTGGTTAGAGCACTTCAGGACAAGGGGGACATGGATGCTTACTCCTTCCCTGACTCGAGCATAGTGTCCTACTTTCCAGTCAGGACAAGAAAGTGACATTTATTAGATGTCAGTGTCTTGTTTCCAAGTTCCCTAGCCTCTCTATGCCCTTTCCCACTCTCAGGACAGTTCTGGTTAGCTGTTATGGGGGGGGGAGAGACCCTGGCAGCTTCATGCCAAGTGAGGAATGTGCTAATGGTCCCTTCACACTTCTCAGCCTTCAGCATTTTCCTATTAAATCATTTCGCTTCCCTGTCCCTCTCAGTTTGAGCCTTTCACTCAGTTTCTTTCTGCTTTATATCCCCACCCCCCTTGCATGGTTCTCTTTTCTACCCCCTTCTTTTTCTCCTTCTGTCAGTTTCTCTTTCCATTTGCCTTTTCTCCCCTCTGTTTTATTTCACTCTCCCCCTTAACCTCTCCCTCCTTCCCTGTCTGCTTCTAATTCTTTTCCATATCTCTCCCCACTTCCTTATTTATATCTTCCCCTCCATTTCTCTGTCTCCTCCACCCCTCTCTCCCTCATCCCTCCCTTCTCTTCTCTTTCTTGAGTCCTTTTGCTGTTCTTTGCTGCTGTATCATTTAATGCCTTCTTTGATACAGCTCACAGCTTAATGATTCTTCAGCAGTCAGGCTATGCAGGTGCCATGAATTTCACTAATCCAGCTCTGAGAGCCTCTGTCCATAATCACTTCTCCTGTTCTGCAGGAACTGAATCCTAATTTGTCATTAGCCAGTCCTCTCACTACAGCGCAATCAAGAACCTTTTTTGCCCAGAGGAGACAATGAAGTATTCATTAGTGAGGGCAGAGGGGCAGCTGCGCAAGGAGTTCTGGGGAGAGCTGGTTAGAAAGGAGGTACTAAGCGGTGGTCAGTCAGAAAGACAACATTATGGGGTGTTGGAGAAGCCATATATGGGGTTATGGTCTTGGTCATTAAGGGGGATTCCAGGGGTGGAATACATGGAGACTGTTGTATCTATATAGCACTACGGGGTGCAGGGAATGGGGGGACAGTTAGAAAGAGGAGGTCCCTGTGGGCACTAGTGGCTAGTTATGAACTGAGGGTACTACAATATGGAGTAATAGGGGCAGGCACTGAAATAGTGGGCCTAGAGAAGCTGTTATAACCTGCAGCAGTTGGTAATGATCCCCAAGGAACCAGCTGCCAGCTGGGGATAGTCAAAGGTGCCTTTCCCTGCAACCCCTTGTTGGGTTTGTCAATTCCACTCCCACTAATAACTCATGGGCACTGGTGAACCCCCAGCAAGAAATTGAGGCCAGATGGTCTTTCTTTTGCATGGTCTGTGCAGTGCAAAGAGAGTGATGCAGGATAGGGAATCTGCCCCAGAGCTATTTCTTAAAGAGCATTTATCCTCCAGTGGAGGAGGAGGCTAATTCTCCACCTGGAAGGAGATTGGACCAGGATATATCAAATGCCAGACCCCAGAACATGCAGCTTCTGAAACCCTGCCTCACATACCCACCCCACCCTTAATAGGGGCCCAGCTTCAATTGTAAGAACCCATCTGTAGACTTGAGGCTAAAGTTCTTGTTTTCCTGTTTGCAGGACAATACAGCAGTGGCTTACCCGGGTTCAGTCCCTGCTCTACTGCAACGAGAATGGGTTCTGGGGGACCTTTCTGGAGAGCCAACGGAGCTGCGTGTGCCACGGCAGCACCAGCCTGTGCCAGCGCCCCATCCCCTGTATCATCGGGGGCAACAACAGCTGCGCCATGTGTAGTTTGGCCAACATCTCCCTCTGCGGCTCGTGCAACAAGGGCTACAAGCTGTACCGGGGCCGCTGCGAGCCGCAGAACGTGGACTCGGAGCGCAGTGAGCAGTTCATCAGCTTTGAGACAGACTTGGATTTCCAGGATCTGGAGCTGAAGTATCTGCTGCAGAAAATGGACTCGCGCCTCTACGTGCACACCACCTTCATCAGCAACGAGATCCGCCTGGACACCTTCTTCGACCCCAGGTGGCGCAAGCGCATGTCCCTCACCCTGAAGAGCAACAAGAACCGGATGGACTTTATCCACATGGTGATCGGCATCTCCATGCGCCTATGCCAGATGCGCAACAGCAGCCTGGACCCTATGTTCTTTGTCTACGTCAACCCCTTCAGCGGGAGCCACTCGGAGGGCTGGAACATGCCCTTTGGGGAATTTGGCTACCCGCGCTGGGAGAAAATCCGCCTCCAGAACAGCCAGTGCTACAACTGGACCTTGCTGCTGGGCAACCGATGGAAAACCTTTTTTGAGACTGTCCACATCTACCTACGCAGCCGGACTCGGCTGCCCTCCCTGCTGCGCAACGAGACGGGCCAAGGGCCCGTGGACCTCTCTGACCCCAGCAAGCGTCAGTTCTACATCAAGATCTCTGACGTGCAGGTCTATGGCTACAGCCTGCGTTTCAACGCCGACCTGCTGCGCAGTGCTGTGCAGCAGGTCAACCAGTCATACACCCAAGGTGGGCAGTTCTACTCCTCGTCCTCCGTCATGCTTCTGCTGCTGGACATTCGGGACCGAATCAACAGACTGGCCCCCCCCGTGGCGCCAGGTAAGCCCCAGCTGGATCTGTTCTCCTGTATGCTCAAGCACCGCCTGAAATTGACCAACAGCGAGATCATCCGTGTGAACCATGCACTAGACCTGTACAACACCGAGATCCTCAAACAATCAGACCAGATGACAGCCAAACTCTGCTAACCCAGACTCTTCTGTGGACGCAACAGTAATTGGTCCTTTCGCTGTATAAAAAAAATGAAAAGAAAAAGGAAACAAGGAAAGGGGAAAGAAAAGAAAAGAAAATTTGTAAAATGTAATTAATATATGGAAAAAGGGGAGGGGGGAAGAGGAAATTCTTCATTTGTTGGAAACTAAACCCGTTCTAGCAGCTGTATAAAACTGTCAGGCATGTTTGTTATTTCTATAATCCATCATAAATGGGTCACATCTTACTCTCTCTCGACCTTGAGGGTGTTGCTTGTTAGGACTCAGGTGCTGCAAAAATAAATCAGAGGGAGGATCAGAGCTGGGGGGAGGGACGTTTCTGTAATGAATTGTAAAGATTTCTGCTATGCAGGTGCCAAGACCAACCAACCAACCAACCAACCAACCAAGAATTATATTTAAATGTAAAAGAACTGCCATTATTTCTAGTGGGAGTAAATGGTCAAAAGATAAAAGATATTTCTTCTGTTGAGGTTTATACCAGCTTGATGTTTAATTATTCACCCCTCCTGTGATGAACTTTGTCTCTGGAAGGGAGGTGATGGCAGTCCTTTGAGAGTAATAGCTGTGACTTGCACACACAAGGAGGCGGCAAGGACTACATTTTCCAAAGAGACTAGGAATTGGGGTGTCTCCATCTTCGGGCGCCCAACTTGAAACATCTTACCAGTGGGCCGGTGCTCAGCACTATCTGAAAATCAGCCCCTTTGAAGGACCAGGACCTCTACTGGGGCAAATCCCCAGCTGTGCCAAATGGTCAGAGCTCCATTGACACCATTGATCAAAGCTCCATTGGCGTCAATGGATCTATGACAATTTACCCCAGCAACACAACTGCAGCTACACAAATGCAAGGTGTCTCAAGTCAAGCACCAAAGAACAGAGACACTCAAAATCATTAGTCACTTTGGAAAATATACAAGTTGAGTTTTTTTCACATATACTATACACACACGTGCACACACACACACAAACATACACAATCCCTTTTTTGTTCCCCCTTCTCTCTACAAACAATATCCAGGTTTCATCTGCAGACCCTAAACTCTTTGCCCCATAAGAAAGAGACAGATTGTTGAAAAATGTCATCAAAGTGACCACAACGTTTGAAAAAAAAAGAAGAACAGAACAGAACACACCAATCTCCCAAAATCACAATAGCAAAACAGAAGTAAAATAGGTTGAATTATCAAAATGTAACTAAGCTGGGTAAAGTTTTGCACTGGGAATATATATTTCTATTATTTTTCAAAAATCCCATAGAGCAGATAATTGAAGACTTAGGGCACAATCCACAACCTACTGAAGATGGCGTGGGGGAGACTGATTTCAACAGCTTTTGGTGAGGAATCGCCAAAAAATAAGGAGATGTAGTACCTAACAGGAGAAATACAGCTACTTGACCTGGTCACTTTAGGCAATAAAGTAGTATCTTCGAACAAGCTGGAACTGAGACCTAGAGACAGACCTGAACCTAAACCATGGTTCCTGAGCTGCTTTGTGTTTTAATATTTCAGCTCAAAAAAGTTCAGATTTGGACCCTGAAATTCAGAAGTGTTTGGATCTATGGTTTTGGATATACCCACAGCAAAGATATGGGGTTAAATTTTGTAACGTAGGTATTTTTGAAAATTTTATCCATGGAGTGCATTGACACCAGGCATCAAGTTGGGCAATTAAATCTGGATTCAGATTCAGAGTTCAGTTTGCAATGTTTTGGTTCAGGCTCATCTCTACCATGCACCAAAGTGGAGGGGAGAGGTTTAGCTAACCTTGAAAGAAACATACACTCGTTTAGAGAAATCCACAAACAAACTAGCTAGGGAGAGGCTATAACCAAACTACTCTGAGCTGCTATCAAGAGAAGAAAAAGTAAAATCCTGCAGTCAGCCCAAGCTGTGTGTATGATGGGGAGTCAGTTACGTTTGTGACATCTCTTGTGTTTGTTTCCATGCCTATACCTGCCAGCGAAAATGCTCACATTAGAAAGCAGTCATTTTTAAGCAAATAGTGGAGAGTATTCATGAGAAGCAAATTTCACATTTGTAATTATAAGTATTTGCAGTGGAAACTGTGTTTCTAAAAATTGCATTCACCCAGTCAAGGATCAGGAACATACCATGTAATCTACCCGACCAATCAAAAGAGCTGAAAGTTAAGAATGATAGTAATACATTTAAAATACCAAATATTGTTCTTGAACAACCTATAGACCAAGAAGGATTCATTGATATGATTTGGTGTATAATCTGGAATAGTGAAATTTGCTATCAGAAAAAGAAATGAAATTCATCAGATAATTATTCCTTATGAATTATTCACCCAGGTCTAGTCATCAATAGCAAGAGGAGTTGCCACTCAACCAGAAATCCAACAGCAGACCCATTTTTCCAAAGCCCGTCCTGTGTTTGCAGAACAGTTAGGACATACATACATCTCCTATTGACTTCCTGGAGTGCTCGATCTCTATAGTTTTATTTACAATAGACTGAAACTGGTGGTACCAAAGTGGGAACTTTAGCTTAGACATGGCACTGGCAGACACCAGAGTTTTCAATCACTGTTTTCTAGACCTGCTCTAAGCAAATTTAGAGAACTCAAGGGTTAAAATGTCAGTCACTGATGACCACTAGCACTTCAGCAATTGCTACCACTGTTGAAGCTGGACCCTGGGTAGGAAAAAAGGGAAGTTTTATTTGGAAAAAAGTCGAATATAGACGACCCTTGGCATCCAAAACTTATTTAATGAGGCATGATGTTATTACATGGTATCATTATGCAATGCCACATCAATACAATGTGGAATCTTTGTCTGGTATCAACACGGAATGATGTCGCAACATGGCAGAGTGTCACTGCATTGTGAAATGAAGACAAAATGTTGTGGATCAATTATTTTGTCATTCAGGATAAAAAAAATTACAACTCTCTGGTAGCTCAGCCAGCATATTGGGCTTAAACCAAGTCTCAGACTCATAAGAAAAAGAAATAAACACAAGTTGGGTTCATTAGAGAAGAATTGATAGAGGTGGCACTTGCACCATGTTTTGCTTTCCTAGGGGAGGTGGGTCCAGGTCCAGTTTATGCAGGAAGGAAGATTTCATGCTCTGTTTTACTAATGGGAAATGTGCCTGGTTTTGTACAATGTTTTGTGCTCTCTGTTTCCTCTACTCAGCTCCATATGCTCCATGAAGAAGCACATATGAAAATCTCATCCAGCATACAGAGAAAGCTGGTTGTACTGCCCCATGTTTAGGTCCTTTGCTCTGCAAGCTGTGAAAGGTGTAGAGGCATGTCACATCTCATAGATTCATAGATACTAAGGTCAGAAGGGACCATTCTGATCATCTAGTCTGATCTCCTGCACAATGCAGGCCACAGAATCTCACCCACCCACTCCTACAAAAAACCTCACCTATGTCTAAGCTATTGAAGTCCTCAAATCGTGGTTTAAAGACTTCAAGGAGCAGAGAATCCCCCCTCAAGTGACCCGTGCCCCATGCTACAGAGGAAGACGAAAAACCTCCAGGGCCTCTCCAATCTGCCCTGGAAGAAAATTCCTTCCCGACCCCAAACATGGCGATCAGCTAAACCCTGAGCATATGGGCAAGATTCACCAGCCAGATACTACAGAAAATTCTTTCCTGGGTATCTCAGATCCCACCCATCTAATATCCCATCTCAGGGGATTAGGCCTATTTACCATGAATATTTAAAGATCAATTAATTTCCAAAATCACATTATCCCATCATACCATCTCCTCCATAAACTTATCGAGTTTAATCTTAAAGCCAGATAGATCTTTTGCCCCCACTGATTCCCTATTCCAAAACTTCACTCCTCTGATGGTTAGAAACCTTTGTCTAATTTGAAGTCTAAACTTCCTAGCGGCCAGTTTATACCCATTTGTTTTTGGGTCCACATTGGTACTGAGTACTCCAGAAGGTCCCTCCACCCAGAAAACTAGATGCACCCAACATGTCTGACTGCACAAGTTTGACGTTGTAGCCATATCCTCAGCTACCTCTCCCTTCACTGTAGGGAATTAGGGGCCAAGCTTTAGACTACATCTAGTCTAGCCTCTCCATTGAACGCAGTGCAGGATTGCCCCTTACAATATATTCCCTAGTGCTTAATTTAATTTTCCCTTGTATTACAATAAGGATCCAAAGTAAAAACAAAAGCCTCCCCTTCTCAGAGGCAAACCATGGAAGGGACCAGGTTGATGGGTCTTCGTTACACTTCCTCCAGCAATGGGTGGAGGAGTGGGGGGTGGGAAGAGCACTGCTGAGACCCATTGCTCCCAGATAGAGGGGAGGAGCTGCCACAAGCTTGCTGGGAAACTTTGTAAATTCAATTACAGCCTTGCCAGCCTGATGTGGTGGCAAGCGGGTAACGTCAGTATGTCTCATTCATATGCTGATGTTCAAGCACTGGGAGCACGCAGAATGCCCATTTGGATCAGGGCTCAGAGCAAAGCATGGGGTTGCCATGGAAACGAGGGGAGGCCATTAATTAGCTATCAAATGAAATCACCGGGAAGAGTCTGGACCTTCACATCTCTGCCCTCATGAGAGACAAAGGACATGACCCTAGTCACCCCGCCAGCCAGTCTCCCCTCAGCAATTTCAAGGGCAACCGGAGCAAGGCATAAGACTGGGAGCAAAACAGCTTTTTGCAGAGGTGGGGTAAGAACGGATGGATGGGGGAGAATGAAAGCAGGGAACACAGGGTGGAAAACTTCCTGCCAGTGTCCAATTTTATTCCTGTAAAATGTGTGCAAGGGGCCTGCTGCTGTTTAAGTCAACAGGCGTTTTGCCATTGACTTCAGTGGGGTCAGGATCAGGCACAAACCATGAGAGTGGGGCTCTTAGTAGCAGGTGCATAATGCTGGTTCTTGTGTGGCTGAGCTGATACCAGTGCTCTGATACCAATGTCCCTTGGTGCTCTTGCTCCCAGGCCCAGAGGCCGGTTTTCCCCCTGGAAGCCAATGATGGAACCTGCTCTCCCTCAAAGGGTCCAGGAAATCTGAGAGAGGAATAAGAGTTTATTGTTCAGTTACCACCTTTCATTCCTACCTACTGAGCCATCATCCACCTTCAGGCCAATTTGTGTGTGCATGTCCTTGTGACAGCTGCGCTGGTCTTAAGTGCTGTGTTTCACTGCCATCAAAAACAAGCCACTCCTTTCACCCACTTGCCAAAAACCACTTACGAGAGCATTCTGCAGATGGTGCCTGGTGCACAGGGGACCATCAGCTAACTCTCCACTCCCGCTACTAGAAAAGTGATGCGAGCTGTTTACTCCTGTCTCACACTCATGCATTTTTCTCGATGAATCCACCCCTTGGTGGTTGGTGAAAAGGAAAAATGGCACAGGCAATAGACACTGCTGCCTGGTGCCTGAAAGCTGAGAAGCACGAGGGTTGATCTGGAATGTGTGCAGCTGGAAGGTGGAGGATTAGGAAATAAATTGGAAAATAATTTCATTACATTTCAGAGTTGTGTAAGGCTCAACATGGACCCATTTATTGGTTTTCCTAACAGTTTCTGCCATAATTTTTGCCAATCATCTTTTTTCATTTTTTTCTTTATCAAAAAACTGCCTTTTTGTACCAAAAACCAGATTTTTTAAAAAATGTGGGAAATGATTTAAATGGAAAAATGAGTGAAAAAAAATATAATGGGAAATGTCACAACCTCCATCCCAGAGAATTTTGATAATGCTGAGACGTTTTCATGAAAAGGTTGGTGCTTCAGAAAGGGTCATTTTAAAAAATGTAAGCACCCTTCCCCTCCCATTTCTGTGTGAAAAACATCAACCAGCTCTCTTAGGAAACCAAACCAGCATGTGCCCTTTGAATATCTGGGGCAGCATTCAGAAATAGAGGCGCTAGGTCAGGAACAGAAAATATAATCAGTAGGGCCACTTTCTCCTGATTTATTTTCTGAGTGAGCTTTGTGCTAGTAGAGTGTTATATTGAATGCCCAAGACCTCTTGTTTATGCACCGAAGATAAGGTTCTGTCTGGGCAGCAACAATACAAACTTCCCCACATGCCAGCCTGCCAGCGTGTCTGAATCCTGACCTGTCAGGGTGAGATGGATGGTCAGTCTCCATGCTCCATTCCATCGTTGGCCTCTCAGCTGAGTGCCAACAAGGATTCCAGTTAATGCTCAGTGGGTTTTATGATGTGGACTCCTGTTGGCTGTGGGCTGGATTTAGACCACCAGTGGATTATAGCAGGGTGGTGAACCCTCAGTCTTTTTCAGCCTGGGCTGGACTGGTACTTGGGAAGAAATGGAGATGCATGGGGATACACACCCAACCAGAGACACTTCCTCAAAAACCTTCCAGTCCAGAGTCCCCCATGCACAGAGGAGCCATGCAATAGCTGGGGTCCAGATCCTACTCCCATTGACTTCACCCAGACAGGGATTTGACCCAGGCCATTTGATGTCAGGGACCAAAACTCAGCACCTTCCATTTACAAAGAAGTCATGGAAACATTGGGTGTTTGAGGCATGGTATCTAATTCCATCCATCGAAGGAGTTGTTCAGGGACCAGGAATTTCTTCTCATCACCTGCCCGCCTGGGAATTCATCCATTGTTCTGGGTTATAAAGTTCTTGCCATGTTAAATTGTCTCAGTGCATAGGTCAGAGGTCAATCCACATGGTCCCTTGGCACTAGGCTCATCCCATTTCCTCCTTTTCTCCCTGTAGTCTTCCTCTTTATCCATCTCTCTCTCTTACTGTCTGTCTTACTTCTTTCATCCCTGTCTCACTCCCTCCTCCCTTTCTCTCTCATAAACACAAACAGCAGTTTAAGAGATGGGGAATCCAAGGTGGAGGTGGCTCAAGGAGTGAGAACACCAGGGATGAGGGAGGTCTGGCCACTAGTGTATAGTCATCAGGGATGGCACTGGTCAGAAAAGGAAGCTCTTGCTGTAGGGGGCTTTCATGTGTATGGGGCTGGTACCAACTTGCCCAGGGCAATGGAAGGAGTGGGAAGAAAGAGAAGAAGTAACAGTGAGATTGTAAATTCAGGTCAGAGATGAGTCTACCCATCTCTCATATGCCAAGGGCCAGATTCTCAGTTACACTAAGGAAAAACAGGAGGTATTTTTCAGTCGTATTATCTCAGTTGAGTTAGCTTAATGAAACCAAGAAACCTTGACAAGACACAAGTCAACTCATCTGAAGACATGTTAGCTGGATGGGCTTTAGAGTAGGGGGAAAATACAATCTTTGTGCCCAGTGTAAAGGGGGGACCTTAAAGTGGGTTTAAATATAATTTAACCGGATCTGGTCAAAAATCAGAAAAGGATTTCACATAAATGTGTGAAATTTCAAAATTCTTTCCACTTTGCAGTGTCGAAATTGGCCCCCTTTCTCCTTTTTTGTGAAATTTTCTAAGATTTCTTTTTAAATAAAATTTTTTATTGTAGTCCTGTTCAAAAATTTTCATTTACCAGAATTCAGGTTTTCAGCAAGAAAATGGGGTTTCCAGTAACAAGAAATAAAGAAAATAAATAAATAAAATGGAAACCTATTATAATAAAAATCCTGGTTAAAAAGAAACAGAAAATTTCACAAGAGATGGGAAAATTTCAGCATCAACAATTTTTTGGGCAAAAAATGTTCAGTTTTTATTAAAAGACCATTTTTTGGCAGAAAACCTTTTCATGCAAGTATTGTAGTGAAATATCTGAGTGAAAAATGAGAATCAGGGCCAGAAACATAATGGAGAGTCGAAATCTGTCTGGTCCCACCTGGTACCTAAATGTTCCATGTGGGAAAGATGGTTGCTGGGTTTGTTATGGAATAACAGTAATAAAATCATTATTAATTAATAATTGGTCATTCACTGTAACATTCACTAAGTACGGAAAAGAAGGTGTGGGGTTTGTTAAATACAGTTGGTTGGAAAATAGAATTTCTGTTCCATGGGAAATTCTGACATTTCAAAGTTTCTTTTAGTTTCATTCACAGATTTTCAACCAGCTCTAATGAAGTGGTTTTCTTATCAGAGTTTCAGAGCAAATGTGTGACATGCACACTCCTCTTTGGTACCTTGGCTACCTATGTTCTAAACACCCTCCATCAACACTATCTACAGGGTTGGTTTCTGGAAGTGGGAAAAAAAAGCCCAGTCTGGGCTCAAGAGCATAAACATGCCTCAGTGGCTAAGCTCTGCAAATGGAAGAGCGGTTTGTACTGAGTGGAACTGAAAGTCGACAAACTGAGGGGCACTGGCGTGAGAGGAAGTGCTGCTAAAGGGCCCTGGGGCTGGCAAATTCAAGAGGCAGAGATGCAAAGTGTGTCCAGACAGACAGAAATGATTCTTACTATTATTATATTACAATAGCACCTAGAGACCACAATGGAGTTCAGGGCTATACAGTCGCATAATTAATAAGAACTTACAGTCTAGATAGACATGACCAACAAAGGATTATCACCCCCATTTTGCAGGTGGGGAATACGGACACCAGGTCAATTAAGTGACTCACCCATCATACAAAGGGAGTTTGCACAAAGCCAGGAATGGAACCTTCATGTCTTCAGACCCCATCCAGTGCTTCAATCCCCAAGACCAAACTCTGAAAAGACAGCAAGAAAAAGAACAAGCTTTCGTCTACCATCTCTGACAAACCCGGGTGTCAGGATCGGTCCCATTTCCCAGCAAGTTGCTTAGCAACATATGGAAAGCAGCAAAGAGCTTTGCCATGGCATTAATTGCTGCTGTTGCAGTCCTGTGACAAACCAAACTTGCATTTACAATCCTGACTCCTGCCCAAGGGACTGAAGAGCTGGGGGTCGGGGGGAAGTCTTTGCTGGTTCTGGTAGAGGGAGAAAACACAACAGAAATTCTCAACAAATAAAGAAAACCCTTATTCCAGTTTTGTTTTTGGAAATAGGGGACCAAACCTTGATCTCAGTTACAACCTGGTTACTGGAGTACAACTCCAGGCACTGTAGTGCATGGAGGTGTAACTAAACCTGGGACGTGGCTCTATGTTTTTAGTAATGACATGGCACCAATTAAATATTATTTTGTCATGCACAGAGGTCAGGAATGCCCTAAACTGCGAAATTCAGACCTGGATTTGAAACCTTTCCTTTAAAACATTAGAATCCAGGGTTTTGTTTTGATTCATTATCCAAGCAGGGGCCAAAGACCTGAATCTGGGTTTTGATTTGGATTCTGACCCTCCCACAAAAGCTAAAATGGAATTTGAACCCAGGATTTTGATCCAGGTTTAATTTCTATTCTTTATGGCTCTAATTTGGATCTTGCACCAGTGAAAAATCTACTAATTTCAACTGTGTTAAATCCTAATTTACAATAGTGCATTTGAGAGCAGGATCAAGCCTTTTGTCTGAGGGAGACCTATTCCATACTATTGTCCTAATTAATTTGTTCATCAAGCGTATTTACAAACACATGACTGAAAGCCATCACAAACTGAAAGTAACTACACTAAGGGAAAAAAAGGACTCTATGCAAACAGGAATGAAGGAATTGCCATGCCAGCTCAAACCTTGTCTTCTAGTATCATATTTCTGACAGTCTACAGTGATAGATGCCTCAGAGGAAGGTACAGGAAACTCTGTACAGGACAATTTTGGAATTACTTGCCCATAGTGTATTTCTTCCTAACCCCTCTCATTTAGTGGCTGGTTTATCCCCTGAAGCATGCGGGTTTTACATCTCTTCTTAAATATAATGTCCTGTCTAATGTAGTTTGAATATTCTCACTGTCCATAAATATGCCTAGGTCAGATACTTGAAGTCCAAAACATAAAAAAAAAATAGCCTTTCATAGATACCCAAGGCCAATGTTGTAAAGGTTGGGCCCTGACCCTGGCCAAGTTAGGACTGAAAGAGACACACTTCCCTGCCCTTGCTTCAGTCAGAACTGGCCTCAGATGGAAGCAGCCAACCATTTTTTAATTTAGCCTACTGCACCTGGATTGGTTTCTACCTGCACCCAGCTCTTCTAGGCAGTGGAGGACCAACTCTCTTTGGTTCTGCCAGCATCTGATCATGGGAAGTTTCTCAAGGCAACCCTTGGAGGTCCAAACTTGCTGCTCTTCCCTTACAGCAGGTCACCTTCTGATAGTGGGGTGTGCCAGGGCATCTGGGCCACAGGCAAGGGACAGCAAACACCTGGCACACCTCATCACAGCCTATTTTGAATCCTGCTAACTTCTTATCCTCAATGCTGTCTTGTGGCAGTGATTTCCACAGTTTAATTATGTACTATTTAAAAAAGAAATTTTCCTTCAATCAGTTTTACATGTGTTGTATTTCATTTTAATTGACTATTCTCTTTTTCTTGTAATAACAAGAAAGAGTAGATAAGGGCACACGATTTGCCTTCTCTATGCCATTCATTGATTTGTATACCTGTATCATATACCCGTTTTCATTTCTTCTCTATATACAAACCAGTCCCAGTGATTTCCATTTCTCTTCATGTGGAAACCGAATCATTTTCATTGCCCATCCTGTGGTGGTTTCACATTCACCTTCATTGCTGAGGTGAAGACTGCTGCAAAAAGTTCAGAGCAAGCCGACAGCTCACTCAGGAAATTGCCTATGTAGATAAGAAAGCCCTGCAGTTTGCTCTGAAAGTCAAGATAATTGGGCATAGGTGGATCAGTTCAGGGCTCAGGCCTGCAAGATGCTGAGCACTCTGGCCCCAGTCCAGCAAAGCATTAAGCACCTGCTTAACTTTAAGCACAGGGAAAGCAGAGAGTTTTGACTATGCTTAAGAGCTTTTCCAGATCAGGGCTAGAGTGCTCAGCCCCTTGTAGGTCTGAGTCCTATATGAATTCCTATGCCTCGATAGCCCAGAGTTTAAAACTGGGCCCGTTAGCATGAGTCTCCCTGCTAATCTCAACCGGTGGGACAGGACCCAAAGCATATAGGGCTTTATAGACCAAGACAGACACTTTGCATTGAACCCAGAAACAAGCTGGTAGCCAGTGAAGTTTACAGAGCATGTGCACGGTATTACTAATAATTTCATTATGGTTATTTGTATTGCAGTAGTACCAAAGGACCTCAGTCATAGGCCAGGACCCCGTTGTGCTAGCTGCGGTATGGACACATAAGAAAACAAAGTCTCTGCCTCAAGTTGCCACTTAGAACAGCATTAATAAAGGGGCAGCTGCCTTCTGCACTAGCTGAGTGGTTTTCCAGGGCAGTATCATATAAGTATCTTGCAGCAGCCCCAGTAAAATGGGAAAAATAAGGGGGTCTGTCAATGATATTAAAGGTCAGTGAGTTTATGGGGACCAAACCTTTGGGACTCATTGTGATAGACACTCAACATACACATAGTGAGAGACAATCCCTGCTCCAAGGAATATATAATCTAGACATGTAATGGGATGGGAAGCTTGCTTAAAGAGCTGTAGGTGGGGGAAAAAAAGAGGTCTCCTTTTTAAAGTCCCCTTATCCAATGGACCACCCTGCCTTTCTGCATTTACAGCTAAAGGAGCTAAGGTCATATAGTGAAATCTGGTCTCATGCCTCAGGGTGCAAGCTGATCATGTAGAGGAGGGGGGTTAAGGAAGGCATTTCTCTACACAATAGGCTGGATGGAGTACCTTGATTATAGAATTTCTTTCCTATTTCTCTGAAACATCAGGTACTGGCCACTACCAGTGGCAGGGTACCGGGTCTGGCAACTCCTACATTCCGGTGTTCTTCTGTAAAACAGAAACGCCATCTTCCCCAATCATTATGCGTCACACATCAATCGGCTGTTCATTAACGTCCCTGACCTGAATCTGTCACTTTTCAATGAACTCCTTTAGGATTCAGGGTTTACTGCCAGATAAATGCTTTATTATACATGGAAGCCTATAATAAGCTGATTAACCCCCCCCCTTTTTTTGAAGACTTAATATGTACTTTTCTGACATCAGATAAGTACAGAATAAAACTGAAACATCATCCAAAATACCATATGCCGAGAATCCTGTCACTATAAAAAGCACATAACACACTATACACTCTTGTGCACTGACTTGGCTGCCTACAAGGGAATCCATCTTGGCCTTTTTTGATGCTTTAAAAGCATTGGGCCATATTCTGACCTGCTCTGCATTGTTGGTGCAATGTGCACCAAACATCCCCAAGTAGAGATGGTAGGAAAACAAAATTTATTTTCTGCAACGTTTTGATATTGCCTTTTGACTGAAATAAGAATGCAAAGTTCAAATTTCAAAATATACTGCAAAACAAAAAATCCAAAATATTTTGTTTTAGAACCATCAAAACCATCTTATCAAAATGTTTTATGTTGATAAGGTCCAAATATTTAGATTTTTATTTTTATTTAATTATATACTATTATATTAAAGTGAAAACAAAATGGTTTGATCATTTCCCATTGCAAATTTCAACAAAATCACCAAGTTCCCAGGAACTGCTTAAGCAAATCAGTGGTTTCCAATGGAACACTGTTACAGCTGAACTTTTCTGACCAGCTCTACTCATAAAGCTGGCCATGGGTGGGACTTATCCCAGTGTACAATGATCCTCCAGTAATGTAGAACTCATTTAGCAGTGCCTACCTATTTCCCGATGGCTTGAGCCATGTATGGGACTGGGGAAGAAGCAATTATGATTGGGGCTTCCTTGTACTGCACTGACTCCCCATTGATACACTGATCCTTAGGAGTTACTGAATTACTCAGGGGGGCCAGCCCTGTGCACACACTCCTTTGCACTCCCACTCTGTTCAATCTTTGGTTGCAGCTGGGGAACTGGGCCTTGGTTTCCATTGTAAAATAGTGAATGCTGCCCAGTGGCTTGATGTAAACACTGTGGGTGAAATCCTGACCCCATTGACTTCAGAGGGACCAGGACTTCACCTTATGTGTATCCTGACTATGGAATAAGACCTAGGTAGTGCTCAATGGTGAAAATTTCATGTGGTTTAGGATGGACTGTTACTGCATATGATCAGTGCACGGCACAACAAGGCCCCAATCTTGGTTGGGACCAAAACACACTTAATTAATGAATTAAGGAGACGGACTCAGATAGCCAAGAGCAAAATGATTCTCTCCATACTTCTTGGCAGTGATATTAAACTAATCTCTCTAGGACCAGCAAAATGATGATGATCCCATGGAATATTTTAAAGCAGGGCTTTCAAAACTATAACGCAACTTTAAAAGGGCAACTATTTTTAAAGGCGCGTGTCTGACTTGTTGACTATACCAGAGCTTTATAAGGTATCTGGTGCAATCAGCAAACAAAAGGATCAGGTTGTTCCTCTTAATCAAAGCTCACTCTGTAAATCAGCTATTGGATCTTTCCCTTGTTCCAGGCTCTGCCCAGCACAGGTGGAATTATGAGACATGTTTCTCTCTCCAGTGGTACGGTTTGCTCCATCCTAATTAGTGCAGACCAGCGGAGTTAAGGTGATCAAGGGACACTTTAGATGCAATTTTATCGTCAAAGTTTAAAAGGCAATGAGGCCTTTTTCTCTGAGTGCATACGTCTTCCTTTTGTACAATGATCAATAGCACTTTCCCTAGAGGAGGTGGGCAAAGCACCTTTTACAGTCGATAATTGTGTGGGAGCCAAATCCTTTCTAATAAAATGTTTAAAATCTTTATCAAATTTCCACTGTAAAATCAACTTTTCTGGGAGGCCTATAATTATTGAGAGACACAGAGGAGATGAGTGTTATCAGCCTCTTTCACATAAACAGGAATAATTCAAACTGGGGACCTGAAGGACAGGAATATGGAAAATGAAACCAGAGCTAAAAAAATGAAGAAGGATCAATTTCTTTAAGGAAAAAAAATTACAATTTTATATTAGCCAAACCATAAAGCAAATACACATTCTGTGATTTCCCAGAGGTCTTCATGTTGATTCTGTTTGTAAAACCCACATCTCTATACACTGTATCCCCAACCCCGTCTTTGCAATAGACATTGTATATTCAGACGGCAGGATATCCCAAGAGATTTGTTCCCCCTGCTGCTGCTCCTCCTTCTCTTTCTCATGTTTGAAAGTCCAATATTTATTATTTGGCATCCTCTTTATTTTTCTTTGATCCTCTGAAGAAAGAAAAATCAATTCCCATCTCCCCCACCTATGCATGGTTCCAAGAGCAAAGGCTCCTTGGTCCTGAAACAAGCGCCAAGGGAAGTTGGAGGCAACACACAGCACTGGAAGCATAACGAGGATAGGGCACTGAAGGCAGCAGACCATATCAGGAACATGAATGAGACACGAAAGAGTTAACCGCTTTCCGAAGCTGCTAGATAACATTGCACTGACTTTTAGGTGCTTTCAGCCAATGAGCTGTTGCTCTGTGGATGTTATAATGCTCTTTCATATTTCACTGATTGAGTGTCTTGTCACTTGACATCCTCTGGGGGAGCTCAGTGAGTGGAATCTCATCTCGAAGTAGAATTAGTTCCAGCCTGCTCACATAGTTGAATTTAGCCCTTTAAAAATTGCTTTAAAAATATTTGTGTCAGCTCCTCAGCTGGCATAATTTGGCAGAGCTTGGCAGAGTTATGCCAAATTACACCAGCTGAGGATCTAACCCATTATAGAAATACTAAGACTAGGAAAAGCATAGTATACGTTGTGCCATCTATGAGACGTACTGTAATGTTGTCTGTATTTTTGTTATGCTAATTGCCACTAGGTGACCAATGTGAGACTAGCTATGTACCGTTAGAAGTCACAAGGCCCTGTGGGGGTTGGCAGTGGAAAGAAGTTTTCCCAAGATGGAGGCTGAGTAGTTTTTTATGTGAACGGGTATTGGAATAAAATCTCTATTCCCCCCCCCCCCGACAGTTCTAATCTGTTTTGTGTCTCCATATACTACAAGTACATATGAAGATTTCATCTGCAAAGTTGGTATTGAGATATTTCCTCATTAATGGAATGGTGCATAGTTATGCAGAGGTGGTAAATCTGTGTAAGCCATCTTTTAGATTCATCACCAGCTGAGGGAGTTCTGCTTTAGCTCAATTGATCAGGGCTAGTATTTTGGGACCTGAAAGATGAAGGTTCTAGTTCTGGCCCCTCACTAAGGTGGGCTTGAAATAGTGGTCCAGTGGTCAGGGCTTTGTGCGTGGGAGACTCAGGTTCAATTCTCTCCTCTGTTGCAGCTTTCTTGGGTGACCTTGGGCAAGTCACTTAATCTCTACCTGCCTCTGTTTCTCCATCTGTAAAAAACAGGGATAATACTTCCATACCTCACAGGGATGTTGTGAGGATGAATACATTAGAAAGATTGTGAAGAGCTTAGAAGTCTACTGATAAAAGTTCCCTATAAGAAATAGGGAGCATAATAATTAAAGTAGCTTGGGATATTTGGCGGGGAGGGGGAAATGCTACTATCCCCTTTTCAGCTCTAATAATAACTGTCTTCTGCCCCCAGCATGGGGATTTGTTACACATGATTCTGATGGAGGTAAACCAGGGACGAATTAGGTTTAGTTTGAAAATCTGCAGGTCTCCTAGAAGCCCAAGACCACTCTAGGCTCCAGTTCTACTCTGCAGTGATAATGCAGCCCTGCCCCATCCGCAGACCCCGCCTGTAGCAGGCACTTGACCCAGAGGAGGTTAGGGGTTGGTTTCATTTTTTGCTATTAAAATTATTAATTATTGTTCTAATTGTGTTAATTATTGATTTCTACTGTAGCTGGGGAGAGGGAATGAGCCATAGGGGCTGATGGTGGCTGCTTCTCCAGTGTCTGATCCAGATGGGACGGGCAGGGGGGAGGGCACGCAGGTCACGTGCCTCCACCCCCCCAGAGTTGTTGCTTGGCTTGTACTGAGCATGCTCACATGGACTGAAAGTGCTCAGTAACATCTGCTGAAGCTGCTACCCTCAATCTGCCCCCCCAACCTCCCCCCACCCCCACTATCGGCAGTTATGGGTCATCTCTGATCTGATCCTAAAAAGTACTGAGTACCTCCTGAAAGGTGCAGAGCTTCAATTCCTATTGACGTTGGCATCTTTTAGGAAGGTGCAAGGCACCTCCCCGAATGGGTTCGGCACTGTGCGAAGCCCTTGGCTTGTATTAACAGAGAGGCAGTGAAAGCAACTGCGCCCTGTCTGAACACAGAGACTCAGCCACAACCCGAGGTGCTTCAGTGAGAGTCGCTTCCCTCCTGCAGTATTCCTGTCACCTGCTCAGAGCTCCCCTTCCCTCCCCACCTCAGAAATACTTCAGATGGCCTTGAAATCCCCTCAGCAGGAGAAGCAGCCATTAGCCTGCAGATTTGCCAGCTCCTTGGAACTTAACCTCTGGCCTCTTTTCGCACGTCTGCCCATGGAGACTCAACTCTCTCTCATTCTCTCAGTGCTGAGGTGAGAGGAGAGAAGCCGAACGTGAAATCTCTTTCACAGCTCCATGCTAGAGCTTAGCCAGTTGGGGGAAGAGGTATGGGTGGAAGTTGGGGAGAGGAAGGAATCACTCCAGGGAGAGCTGACTTGAAAGTAGCAAGGTCCAGCCTGGGACCATTCACAACTCCTGTTAAAGCTGCTGCAGTCTGTACTCAAAGCAGTGCTTATCCCCCCACAGAGTGCAAGGAGGTTTCATAAAAGTGCTCTAAGACTACCTCAATAGCAAAAGTTAAAAATAAGTAATATCCATCTATTTGTCCATTCCAAATCTTATCTATGTCTCATCTCCCGTTCCTGGGTCCTAAGTACTTAAAACAGACTATCTCATTCTCATTCTTCCTTCCCAGCCTCTAGGAGAAATAGCTTGATTAGTTTACAGGGCTTTTTACTTTTGTCTGTGTGTAGAACTATGATGAAGTACTAAACTTTTCATGTAGTTCTGAGAACAGATAGATGGTCCCAGGTAGATCATTCTTATTTTTTGCTGGAGGGAGTTATGTACTTGATGTATACCTATTGAGTAAGTTCTGGCTAATGCAGAACCATTCCCTGTTGGTCAACAGTTTCATTGTTTTTGTGGAATGTGATTGTCAAGAAATGCTGTGGTCATAGAGAGAGAGACACACTCACTCATGCAGCTTGGGCTTTGACTATGGGAAACTGGCATTGAACTGGACTTTGGGGAACCAGTGCACAGAGTGGAGCATTGGGGTGATGTGTCTGCTGCTACCTGTGTTGCTCAGCTGACTAACTGATATATTTTACACTGATTAGAGATTTTTCAAGATGTAGCTTCTTTCCTAAATTTTATACAACATCCAAGCCTAGAGTTCACAAGTGCATGGGTCACCATGGCTAGGTCAGTGACTGAAAAGAAGGATTCAGCCTTCTGGCCTGTCACAGATGGAAGAGGGATTATTTTTTTTAACATCCAGTCACCCTGAGGAGTCCAAAGTTATGGATCAATTAAACTATGTGAGGACATATCCCCTTGATAGTGGGGGATTCTGTATAGGAGGTGACTTCTCTGAAGCAGTTCCCTCTTCTTAACAGTATCCCCTCCATCTTGACTTCAGCTGCTCTTCACCCAGGCACTGATTTCAGCTGCGCATTGTGAAAGCTGGAAAATGGCCTGGCTCCCATGTGATGAGGAGGAGGAGGTGTCACCTGCATAATGCTGGTACTGCCGTCTCATCAGCTCTCCCAATGGCTTCAACTAGGTGTCAAATAACGTCAGCGAGAGGAAGGAACCTTGTGGGACTCCACACGTGAGGACTTTGCAGGAGCAACTACCCATGCAGACCCCCTGGGTCTGGTTTGAAAGGAAGGCCCTGAGCTGCTTCACCCTCTGTTGGAGGTAGGCCAGTACATGGCAAGCAACAGTATAAAATGCTGCAATAGAGACCAGCAGGATGAGCACAGATATGTCATTTTGCGTAATAATTTTGCTCTCCCCGCTTTCTCAGTCAGGGTCGCAGACCCAGCAGCAGCTCCAAGCTGCAAGCACTGCCTTCTGAAAGGACTTGGCAGTGCATTCTGCCCTACTAACAGTTTCGGTATTCTATTCCCAAGCATAATTATTAATCTTATCTCCCAAAGTGCAGCCATGATGAAGTTGAAGCGCATCAAGGTATTTTTAAATGTAAGTGATGTTGCAATGTTTAAGGGACGCATATTGCCTCTGTTTCTTCTGACTAGATCTCTCCACTGGGCACCCTGTCTGAGTCTCTTCACTGTACACTCTCTAACGCATCCATCTCTTTCCCACTTTTCCCTCTCTCGTCCTGGCTCAGTCACTTCTGCATTGTTCTCTTTATGTTATTACCTTTCATCTTTTGATTTCTCTCTGCATCTCAGTTTCCTCTTTGTTGCTTTCTTTGGGCCTTATCCAAAATGCATTGAAAAGAACAAGAGCCTTCCTGTTGACTTGAATGGGATCAGTCCCCTGGCCTATGACATGCCTCTTCCCAGTGCAAAAACATCCTCAGAACCATGGCTTTGAAACCTTGGAAACCCCACCTCACCATCCCTTCTAGGGACAAGGGTGGCAGGTCTCTGTAGGAGGCAGGAGGTGGCCATGTAACCACATGGATAGCCTGAAATGTGCAGGGAAATCCCATGAATCTTGGGGCATCTATACAGCAATTAACCCTTCCACGCTATTCCTTGGGCCCCTGGTGTGTTAAGATCAATGCCTATCATTCTGACCACTACCCTCTCATGGTTTCCTCAGATGCTCCGGCCAGTCTGTCTGTATCCATCCATTCTTCTGGCACTGTAATAATAATACACTACTGAGGAGTAGAGCTGATCCAACTGCTTGTAGCAAATACCTTACAGCATGTGACAAATGGAGCTTTGCACACATTGTCCATACCGCTTCCCCAGAACCATGGCCAGCAGCCCTTGTGCAGAGGCTGCAGAAGGGCTGTTTAACCCAGACCCCATAACTCAATAGGGAGTGAGGGTGGATTTCAAACTGCTAAAAGTTCAGCTTTTGGACCATGAAACAATTCCCTTATGCGCGGAGGAACACTATGATGGGCCTTGCACTGGAAAAGAAGGCCACCTACTGGAAACCATGGAGCCTGAATGGCTGAAATAGAAGGGACCCGTCCAGGCTTAGCTTTGAGCCTCGTACAAGACAGTGAGAGATAGGATTGTTGTTATGGTCAAGTTACAATAGGAGCTAGTGAAACTGGCAGCAAAGTGCATTGGGTGAATAACACCCCCTGAAGATGGCAGTAGTGTTACCAATAGGCTGCTGCCTTGTGGGACATCAATGCATCATTGCCAAGCTTCCCTCCTCCCTCCCAACACTGCTAGACTCTGCGCCGGGGATCCCACCTTGTTCTAACCACAGAAGTGCAAATGAATGCCCCAAACCAACTGGCAACCCTAGGCTCCGAGTGGCCTGCTGGGCTGCAGAGAATTTGTTGA
Source organism: Dermochelys coriacea (assembly GCF_009764565.3). NCBI lineage: Eukaryota > Metazoa > Chordata > Testudines > Dermochelyidae > Dermochelys > Dermochelys coriacea. The sequence continues at coordinate 10,797,967 of NC_050083.1, read as the reverse complement.
GAGACACCTGGACTCTTCCAAGTAGGGACAGATTAAGCACAGATCCCATTGAACTTCAGATCTGAATCCTGCCCGACTGTGGTTTCAGGGTTCAAGGGGTTTTAGTTCCATTAGGTTGGGAGGCACCATGGAGATAATGGGTTCCAGGAGTGGCAATTTTGGTGGGAGCCCCAGCTGCCCTCTGTTGTCTCTTGTGAATTGAGCACACTATCCTGATATACACTATGGGGCATGATCTGAGACCCTCAACCTCCCCCAAGAGGAGGACAGGCCAAGCATTGAGACAGGTAGCCCCAACAGTGCCATAGCAGGGTGTGGCAGCCAAGGTTTTTGCACCCCCTTATAGGAAGGAAGAAAAGACAATCCCCATACCCCCTCCACACCTGAATGGTGGTGGGCGGACACTGCATGAGCTACCTCTGTCCAGACCCTCCTCCAAGTCCTCTCTTCTTTCTCTTCTGGAAACCCTTTTTCTCCCCCCAGTGACTCTGGGTAACCACACGCCCTACAATGCTTCCTTCCCACTGAGCAGCAGTCACCTATCCCCATCACTTAGGGGCAGTGTTTCTGAAAGTCTTGCCTTGCTGTCACTGACAGTCCCCTCACACCCACAGGAAATGAGCGTGGGCCACAATCCTTCGAGCTTTCTCCCATGCTGCCCCTCATGCCTGGGAGAAGCCCCCCAGAAACACCTGCAAAACTAACCTACTATCCTCTTTCAAACCTTCCTTTGCTGAGAGGCCTATAAAAAACCTTGAGGAGGCTAGGCTGCTGGTGTGCTAAGATCAATGCCTATCATTGTTTCCTCGTACTCTCCTGCCAGTCTGTCTGTATCCATCCATTGTCTCTTGTGTTGTCCTTAGATTGTAAGTTGTTTGAGGTAAGGATTGTCTTTTTGTTCTGTGTCTGTACAGAGTCCAGTGTATGGGGTCCTGGACCATGACTGGGTCTCCTAGGTGCTACCAGTCTGAGTCACCTGTCCATACTTGATGCATCAGGGTCTGCATGTGGGAGCACCCATCCCAGTGCTTAGCAAGAACATGGGGGCAAAATCAGTGCTTTGGTGACTGAAGTCTAGGACTGCTTGCAGGTTTTTCATTTCTAGAATGCCACACAGCAGGGAGGATGATGGACCTCTCTCTGTCCTGCACCAGCACATTCATTTACAAAACTGACTTGAAGACAAATGCACACAAGCTTTTCTTGACTTCCCCCTGGTATCTTGGAGGCAGGTCTCCAAATTTTAACCATATGACATGGCATGATAAGCCTTACAATAAAAGCCAAACAATGCAATGGCATCCCCCGGGGCTTAAAACCTTGATCTTTGTTTGTTCAGAGTTTTCCCAGGAGGTTGTCAGATGGACCTGTAAGCAAGACTGAATGAGGAATATCAACTTCCCTGGAGCAAAGTCAATGGCACAATGGGCTTTTAAACCATTTGTCTTCTGCTCCTGGGGTGAAAAGAGTTCTAAGCTGGATCTAACCACAAGTGAACTGAGTTTAGTGGTCTCAACTGGACTTCTGTCTGCAGCACAAAATCACCAATTTGACATGATGCAGCATGATCAGAAGTGGGCAGAGATTCAGAGATGCAAGAAGGAAAGACTGGGGTATGTCAAGGGGGCTGTGTGTGGAAATTTACATATCTCCTGTCTGTACTATCTCTGAGTCCCACATCAACACTATTGACTTTTCACTTACCGGTAAATGAACACTGCAAATTCATCAGATATCTGCTAAAATTAATAAAACAAATACAAAGATATAGTTGAAGCTGTCAGAAAATTCACTCAGGATCAACTAGATTCTCCCGGCTAAGGTAATACAATATGCTGCTAAATTCTTTCACTCAGGAGGGAATAAGGGATATTTGAGCATAAATGTATTATCCACAATAGCACAGCCTACTTCCCTGTGGATAATACTATTAGTCATACATTTCAAATTAAAAAGCATATGCTTTTTGTCTTTCAAATAAAAGAGAGGGCTGCCCACTTCCCTCACTCGACTAAAAACAAAAGCTTTTAAAATGATAAAATAACATCCGTTTGATAAAAACAGCCATCTGCACCTGATTTACTAAGTGATAGGACTTCAAAACAAATCACTGGTTTGAGAAAAAATTAAATACAAGCAAAGCAGTTTGTTGAAAATGATTGTTTTGCATAACCATTCATACTACTCCTAATCCTGACCCTTAACCCCACCCTGAACGTGGAGGATTCATTTAAACAACATCAGATCTTATGAGTTAACAAGGCAGGGATGGGGGGGGCATGGAGGGAGGAAGTAATATATTTTTTTAAGTGAGTAGCTATCAGTTATTTGTACACTTTCAAAATGTTATGAAAATATACCCTGGTCTTCAAGTACCAGATTTCCATAACTCAGCATGATATTAACAAACATCAGACTCCATCAATGATTTGTTCAGCATGGATCCTTAAAGCGTGTAATTAAGTTAACACAAGATAACATCGGCCACAAAAAAATGCCACTGTAGTTTTCTGAGTAAGTTGCATTGACATCGACCCTTTGAGGTCAGGACATGGCAGCATCACGGGACTAGTGAAAATGCTATGCTGATAATGCTATAAAATGAGATGAACAATGTGCTGCACCAATCACCCTCAGAACAATCACAACTAGTACATCCTGAACAGAAGAAAGATAGGCCAGGTAGGAAAATACTCCTATAGGAATAGCTAGGCAGACCCTTATGGGAAAGTCCTTGAGAATTATAACCTTTCCTTAAAAAGAAAAGGAGTACTTGTGGCACCTTAGAGACTAACAAATTTATTAGAGCATAAGCTTTCGTGAGCTACAGCTCACTTCATCGGATGCCATGAAGTTGACAGATTACCACTCTATACGGCTAAATTCAGCTGTAGCTCACGAAAGCTTATGCTCTAATAAATTTGTTAGTCTCTAAGGTACCACAAGTACTCCTTTTCTTTTTGCGAATACAGACTAACACGGCTGCTACTATGAAACCTTTCCTTAGAATTTTTAAATCAATCAGGGATATGATTCTCATTTAAATTCCACAGGATATTAACCTTATTGGTTTAATTCCTGTTCAATTCTATAAGACTCTTCCATAAAGAATGTGTGTGTATCAAGTGCTGGTGGGGGTAGAATGGCGTGTAATAATCAAACAGCAATCACTATTTTAGTATGCACTTTTAAATATCAATCTGATGCCCTTTTAAGACTATAGGACTCTTTCCAAATTTGGGCCTATATATGGCACTTTATAGCCAAAGATCTCAAAGTACTTTTAGTAAACATTTATGGCTGTGCGTGCCTCTTTGTTTGGCAATCTCTTTTCATCTGTGCAAAGTGATATGTTTTTGTATTTGTGAGAGCATGGCTGTGGGTGTGTTTGCTCTGCATGTTTTTGGTGTTACTGCATCTAGTTTTTTCATGTTGGATAAGCATGTTTGCAATATTGGATATGCGGCTGTACATGGGTGGAGTTAGCTGTGGCTGTACAAGAGAATTTTCAGCACTGCCTGATGAAGAGAATTTCTTTTCCACTGGAATTTGCTATCCCTCTGGGGAAACGTGCCATACTCCCCCTCTGTTCTAGAGAGACAGAAATCATATTTTTCAAATGGCACCAAGGGAGAGCTTAAAAAAACCCAACAACCAAATCCTCGACTATAGGATGCAATGGCAGGAGGTTCTCTGAGCTAATAACCTCCCTTCTCCAACGCCATCCCCACTGTCTGGCATAAAAAGTAAACCAATTTGTCACTGCCTCTGCATAATGCCAGGATAAAAGTGTGTGCTGTTCCCATTCCTTTGCCAGAGGTCACTGGATACAGTCTCTCAAAGATTGTCTGGAGGAAAACAAATGAGTTCTAATAGAATAAATTGCAAGGAAGATGCTCTGTCGTGACTCATAAGGATGGGGTGGGGGGATGAAGGCTTTCGGAAAAAGGCTGAGTACAGTTCATCCAGCACGAGACTGCTTTCATCAGTTTGCAGGAAGATCATGGGCTTCAAGGGCAGATGGATAATACATGTTTCACTACGGCTGATAGGGAGATAGAGAGTATGTTTGAATGTACTGAAATGGCAATTAAGCAAAGTAGTGTCCTTGAGGAGCTGCTGAGGGTTAGGCAACTCAGAGTTTGACAGCACTTCACTCTTTCCCACTTGGCTTTAAGGATACACAGAGAACGCCCCATGAAGAAGCTGATAAGACCTGAGCGTACGTCTGGGGACATTGTTCTTCCCACAGACTCAGGAGGTCTCAGCTTTAAAACCCAGGTGTTGACCTTGACATGTTCTATTTGCTAACCCCTCATCACAGCAGCAGATGGAACTGTGCTACTGCAAGTTCTGCCTGAGGGAACCTTGACTTGCTCCATGTATCAACCCCCAACTTGTTTTTTTCAGGATTTCTGTGCTTCTAAAAGGACATGTTTAGCTTCATGGGATGCAAAAGTGGGGTCCTGCTTTTGATACTCTGAGCAGCACAGGGGATGTTTTCTTTGAGCACAGTGCTACCTCTGCTTGCATGCGGTCTGTTCCATGACATTATCATGCACCCAAGCTGTTGGCAGACTGGAGGTCTCCGAAGAGCATGAGAGAAATGATAGTGTAATGTCTGCCATCACCACAGATTAAACCAGGGGACTCCAGTGCTATGAGCATGAAAATCTCAAAATCTTGACATAAAGATCCAAGCTCTGTGTCTGCACCCGTAACAGACTTGTAACCTTAATGGATCAGACACAGATGGAATCTGTAATCAGGTAGACCAGACCAGAGAGTTACAATAGTTTCCTTTAAGAATGAAAAACCTGTCTGGTAAGTCCAAAATTTCCACATGGAACCAATATTCATGTTTAAGCTCATCCACTGGACAGCAGAGTGGTACCTATGTGCTGAAACTGAATTGCTATTTCAGAGCAAATGGTTTCTTGGACTAATTCTGCCTCTTTCTCTTTGCAAATTGTCCATAACAACTGAAAGTATTTGTGATTTGAAATTGTTTGTCAGCTATTTTCCAGGAATTATTTTTGGTCCATAGATTATTTGGATTGTATGCTCTTTGGGGCAGGAACTACCTTTTTTTCCTGTATTGGGACATCATCTAGCAACACTGTCCTGGGCTATAACTGGGACTCCTAGTTTCTACTGCAATGCAAATAATAAAGAAGCAGTTCCCCTGTGGGCAGCTCATGAATATTCAGTATCCTAAATTCAAGTTGTGTTGGTTAGTACCAATATAACATGTAGATCATGTCGTATCTGTCTTTTCTCCTGGTTGGATGAGCATTACTCTTTTGAAGCAGGTTTTCAGTACAGATATCCTGGTTTACAAACAAAACTCATTTCCTGCCAATATTTTCTAATAGTCACTTAAAATTTGCTTTTTCAGTCATCATTACTGCCAGAAAACTCACTCGTAGAAATATTGGTAGAAAAAAGACACAAAAGGAGTGTGGGCAGTTTCAATATGAATTGTGCCAGTATTTCTTGAAGATGTTTTGAAGTATTCTCTCATCTTTCCTTTGTTCCTTCTGCTGAACGCCTTGGCTCGTTGACCTGGCCTAACAATCTCACAGCCATCCCTGACTCTTTAGCAGACTACCAAGCTGACACTTGCAGAGTCAAGATGACATTTTATCACTCAGACAAAAAATACTTTTACCTTTAGGGGAAGAAATAAATATTTGAACACCATTCTGCTAGAGGCCTATTGTTAACACTGCTGCACTCGGAGAAGCCATTGTAGAGCATAGAGGTCATTTGTGCAAAAATGTTATTGTACAGTATACGGAGCAAAGGCCACAGGGTTTTATTTTGGCCACATTAGGTTAAATGGAATCCATTCTGATTTGCAGTAGTGAGAGCAGAATTTCGCCCAAAGATGGGTCTTCTTTTATATCTCCTTGTGCCAAGTTGGTGAGATCTGAGGAAATCAGATACAAGAGGGAAAGGGTGGACTCCTCCCATTCCACACACATCCTCCATTATGTCCATAAAGACAATGAATAGGATTTGCACTGATGTCACTACAACCACTCAGGTATCTATCTGTTCACACCAGGCCCCTCTTTAAGGCTCATCATAGCAGGGAAAGATCTCATCAGAGTGAAATTCACCTCCGGACAGTTAACGGAAACAAGAAAACATCTGATATGCAGAACAGTGTGTCTAACAGCTCAGATGACCCAAATATGACTCAGAGCGAAATTCACTCAAAAAGGGTGAGTTTCATCTACATGAAACCATCAGCCCAGGTTTGATTTACCACAACTCCTATGCTCCTGTGCCTGCACAATGAACTGAGTTATGGGTTATTCAGGTATTATGGACCCTTAAGATCCAGGGCCAATTCCTCAGATGCTGTAAATCAGTGAATCTCTATTAAAGTCAATGGAATACCAGGTGAGAGTCTGGCACCTAAACTCAATTGTCCCTAGGCCATAAGCATGTTTCAAATCAACTGGTTCCAGTATCCATTGCAGGCTCCCCTTCTTACAGAAAGGACATTCTTCAGAGTTGGTCTAGATAATACTCAGTCCTACCTCAGTGCAGAGGATCGGACTAGATGACCTATTGGGGTCCCTTCCGGTCCTTCATTTCAATGATTCTGTGATTCCGTCTACCTTTGATTTAGTTATTATGCCTGCAGCATTTTCGATTTTACCTCTCTCTCGCTCTTTTGTTTTCCTATTGATATTTGTAAGTGAGAAAGGGAACAAAAATGAATGAGTGAGGGTGGAAGGAACCCCATTACTTTATTTTTTCAAATTAAATCAGGGGCACCAGTTCTGTAGGAAGCATGGCCTATTTGGCATGGTGTTTTACTTTCAAGTTTAAAATAATAAGGGGCAAGAAGGGGGAAACCATAGGAAATTAAATCTTTGCATTCAAAACTGAAAGTAAGTGATAACTATGCCAAATATCATTACATCAAACACATCAGTGAAGCTTTAATACATCCAAGTGATGCTCTGAGCTGGTTAAATCCAGTATTTAGTGGGTTTCACTCTGCACCTTATTAGTGAGGCAGCTTGTTCCAGTGAATAGGGTCTAGAAATCAGGAGCCTATCAGGGTTGGATTTCTGGCTCTGCCTCTGACCTGCTGGGTGACTTTGGACATATCACTTGCTTTCTTGGGCCTCTGTTTCTTCATCTGTAAAATGGGATAATGATATTCACCCTCCTTTGTAAAGTGCTTTGAGAGCCATAGATGAATAATGCAACATAAGCATTAAGTGTGACTTGGAAGCCATTGTGAAGTTCCACTGGTGAAAGGGAGTAGAGAACTACCTCCTAAGTTTTGCAAAGTCTGATGGGTCAAACACAGAAGTCCTTCTTGAGACAAAATCGCCATTGATTCAAGACAGCTTTGCCTAAATAAGGACTGAGTAATGACGCAGTAAAAACTGCAGGATTTGACCCAATATTAATGATTTTAAAAATAATTTTTACTCCTTTCCCCTGCCCCCCAGAAGTGAGTTTGTTTGTTTTACGTCTACATTCCTCATCAGTTTCTGTAACACAAGCACCCTTGTTCTGGGTAAACACATCAAAACCCCCGCTCACTGCTGCTCTAGCAGTTGATCCTGTAAGGTGCTGAACACTGGCCCCAATTCGGCAAAACACTTATGCCGTGTTTAAACCTGAGTACATCCCTAAGAGCTATGCCAATTTGCAGGACCAAGCCCTTAATGAGATAAGCCAAATGCCTGTTGCGGGTGGGATTCAGAGTTGGAAGTGGACCAACTGCACTGGAGGAAGGAGTTCTAGCATTAAGAGACAGAGCTTCCCACTCCTGCTTAAAACAAGTTCTTAGTCTCCTCATGAAGAAGTGCTCAACCCTGCAAGGAGGACATCTTGCCACTGGAGGACAAGGCAGGAGAGGCCATTCCGACAATTAGTGTCATCAACTGAACAGGCCACCGTCAAAACTCAGAGCTCAGAAGGCTGTTGCGGATTAATAGGTAAGGCTCATCTTCCAGGGAAGATGATTCAAACCTGAAGGCATGGCCAGGCTGCTGGAGGTATATCCAGATTGGACACGTGAGCTCCATAAGCTCCAGCTCTTGGCCATGTTTCCAGTCTTTGCTCTCCCTTTGTTATTCATGGATTCATTTTTCATTGTGGTTTTTCCCCCCAAGTCTTTCCTCTTGATATTTCTTTTCCCTCTGTCCCTCTTTCATTCCCCCCTCACCTCGCTGGCTTTATCCCTCCTCTTCGTACCCTACTGCCTCTTTTCTCCTACTCCTCTCTTTTTTCACCATTCTGCCTTTGGGCCAAACCATGTTGCTCCACCACACTTAATCAGTCTCTCACTTTCTTTTGGTCTCATTCACTTCTCCTTTTTCTTCCCTTCTCAGTCTCTGTCCCTCCTCCACCCTCCAGCACCCTGTAGGGCACATGGCACCCCTCAGATTCATTCTTTGTTCTAGTCAGACCAGGCCCAGAGAACCGATCTGAAGCTCAGTGTCCACTTGGGGAACCCATAGTTTGGATTCTGCATAGCAGGAGAGCAGCAGTGTCAGAGTGTGAAGGCTGCAGCATGACAGATGCACCTGCCACAGTTTCCCCTCAGTCCAGCCATAAAAAGAACACGGTGCCCACTCAAAACCCCACCTTTGGGCATAATTTATTCAGATACACCTACAATCATCCATAGGGCCGGCACAGTGAAAACGATTCCCACAGTAAGACTTTGAAATGCACACCGATTTTCCATGCCCCTCACCCATGAGTCCACTAGCTCCTTTCTGCCCTTGTTCCAGAGCTCCATCCTCCAGGGCAACCCCCTGAGAGAGACCAGTCCCACAGTTCTTCAACCTAAAACATGGTCCATCAACTCAGTCCTTTTCCGCCTCTTGGCACAGACGCGTCAGCTCAGGAAGGTCCGCAGGTGGGCTCCTTCTGCTGGCTTCCAGCTCTCGGTCCTTTTCAGCATCCCTGCGCTGCTCAGCATTAACTCAGGACAGACAGACAGCTAGCCCCTCAGTGGGCCTCCAAGCCAATTCCTCCTTCTTCCAAGGCAGGGCCTGCTGAGCTTTCCACTCTGTGGAATATGTCTTTCCCAGGCAGCTCTCATCTGCCTCTGTCTTGGCTACTTTGCTCTGTGCTCCCAGGCAGCCCTGGCTCACTAGGTCTCTCTTCCACAGGATCTCTGTCCAATACCATCCCTTCTCTGGACAGCAGCAACCAATAGTATTTGATGACATTGCTACAGTGGGCCATCCCTTGACACTAGACCACAGTATTTGACTCCAGCAACCACACACCAAAACCACTAACTTAGGAACCTATCCTGCAACAAAGCCCGATGCCAACTCTGTCCACATATTTATTCAAGTGACACCATCATAGGACCAAATCACATTAGCCATGCCATCAGGGGCTCATTCACCTGCACATCTACCAATGTGATATATGCCATCATGTGCCAGCAATGCCTCTCTGCCATGTACATTGGCCAAACTGGACAATCTCTAAGCAAAAGAATAAATGGACACAAATCTGACATCAGGAATTATAGGTTTCAGAGTAGCAGCCGTGTTAGTCTGTATTCGCAAAAAGAAAAGGAGTACTTGTGGCACCTTAGAGACTAACAAATTTATTAGAGCATAAGCTTTCGTGAGCTACAGCTCACTTCATCGGATGCATCCGATGAAGTGAGCTGTAGCTCACGAAAGCTTATGCTCTAATAAATTTGTTAGTCTCTAAGGTCTATCAGGAATTATAACATTCAAAAACTGGTAGGAGAACACTTCAACCTCTCTGGCCACTCAGTAAAAGATTTAAGGGTGGCTATTTTGCAACAGAAAAGCTTCAAAAAACAGACTCCAACACGAAACTGCTGAGCTTGAATTAGTATGCAAACTAGATACCATTAACTTGGATTTGAATAGAGACTGGGAGTGGCTGGGTCATTACAGATGTTGCATCTATTTCCCCATGTTAAGTATTCTCACACCTTCTTGTCAACTGTCTAAATGGGCCATCTTGATTATCACTACAAAAGTTTTCTTCTCCTGCTGATAATAGCTCATCTTAACTAATTAGCCTCTCACAGTTTGTATGGCAACTTCCACCTTCTCTGTCTGTGTGTATGTATATATATATATATATATATTTATTTCCTCTTACTATATGTTCCATTCTATGCATCCAATGAAGTGAGCTGTAGCCCACGAAAGCTTATGCTCTAATAAAATTGTTAGTCTCTAAGGTGCCACAAGTACTCCTGTTCTTTTTGTGGATACAGATTAACACGGCCGCTACTCTGAAACCAGTATTTGACTTGGCTTCTAGTGGCTGGCCGATCACAAGAAGGCTTGGTTTTTTTCCCTCCTGACTAGGTTCTTGTTATTGTGCATCAGCAATGAAAGAGTACAACAGATCAGTGCCAGTGGGTAGCTGTATTAACCATGCTGTGGAGATGCAGGATGCTGTACCCCCAAATTAGGAACTTCCTCTGGAAAGTTGAGATGGTGGCACATTTGCTGTCTGAAAGCCTGTTCTGCTCCTGTCAAAGTCAATGAGAGCTTGGCTAGTGACCTCAGAGGGAATAGGATCGCTCTCTGTTTATCTCACCTTTGATCAGTGGGCCAAGATCTGGTTCATCTCCCCATTTTTCTCAGGGATAAAGTTTACCTGCCTTGTCTGATTCCAGCTAGAAAAATGCAGTGGGCACAGCGAGGTGATCCTAAACACAAATGACGAGGGGTATAGAACGGCTTCCATACAAGGAGCGATTAATAAGACTGGGACTTTTCAGCTTGGAAAAGAGACGACTAAGGGGGGACATGATTGAGGTCTATAAAATCATGAGTGGTGTAGAAAAAGTAAATAAGGAAGTGTTATTTACTCCTTCTCATAACACAAGATCTATGGGGCACCAAATGAAATTAATAGGCAGCAGGTTTAAAACAAACAAAAGGTAGTATTTTTCACACAACACACAGGCAACCTGTGGAACTCTTTGCCAGAGGATGTTGTAAAGGCCAAGACTATAACAGGGTTCTAAAGAGAACTGGCTAAATTCATGGAGGCTAGGTCCATGAGTGGCTATTAGCCAGGATGGGCAGGAATGGTGTCCCTAGCCTCTGTTATCAGAAGCTGGAAATGAGTGATAGGGAATGGATCACTTGATGATTCCCTGTTCTGTTCTGTTCATTCCCTCTGGGGCACCTGGCATTGGCCACTGTTGGAAGACAGGAAACTGGGCTAGATGGACCTTTGGTCTGACCCAGTATGGCCATTCTTATGTTCTAACTCATTGATTTTAATTTGGATGGGGAGTGAAAGAGTTGCCAATAAGATCCCCAAAGGCATAGGGACAGAGATGTTTGAGTGAGCGCAGCATCGAGGAAGGGGAAAGTACAGTCACATAGGCCTAGCTGTGTGTTCTCCTGCCACTTCCATCATCCACCCTAAGCAGCTTCGGCATCGCCAAGCAGTGGAGACAATAGCACGGAGAGTACGTTTACACTGCAAAGAGAAACCCGCAGCACCAAGTTTAAGAGCCTGAATCAATTGACTCGGGCTGGGACTGTGGGGATAAAAATAGCAGTGTAGATGTTTGGGCTCAGGCTGGAGTCTGGCATCTGAGAATCTCTCCCCTAACTGGATTTCATAGCCTGGGCTCCAGCCTGAGCCCGAACATCCACACTGCTATTTTTATCCCCACCCGCCCCAGCTCTGCAAGCCTGAGTCAGTTGACCGGGTTCTGAGAGTCAGTGCTGTAGTTTGTCTTTGCAGTGTAGACACAACTAGTGAGATTAGTTTTGAGCTTCCTTATATCTCAATCATTATGAGTTTTCAGGCTCCTGAGGGTAAATATCTCCATGTCATGGGGTGGACATGAGGTATATAATTCCTGATAGCCGGCTAACAGTCAGCCCAGCACCCATCCTTTTGAAAAACTGGAGGCATTTCAAAATAATTTGGATTGGTTTTGTCTTATTCCCTAAATGAGACACTTAAGGGCCAGATCCTCAGTTGCTGTAAATTAGCATGGCCCGATTGAAGTCAGTGGAGCTATACCAATTTACACCAGCTGAGGACCTGGCCCTGCAAACTTACCCTCGGAAGAACTGGAAGAAGGAGGCCTGGAGCACAAAGGCCTGGAGCTAAAACCATCTGCATCTGAAACGTCTGACTCTGCACCCAAGCCCCCAACATTCAAGATGCACAGCATTCTAAACCATCTGCAGCTGGGAACAGCTGGATCTAAAACCATCTGGCTCTAGGAAACTCCTGATCTCCAGGACTTCTGGACGTGCAAACATCTTGGCTCAGGAAATGATCTCTAAGCATTCCTGGGGGCAGTGTGCGTTCCTGGTGGCAAATGGGATGAAATCGTTTCATTAGCTAAACCTAAAATTGATAGGTTACACTGTCAGAATCCGAACTGGTGCCAGCACACACAACAACATGCAATAAGGAAAAGGCCAGATGGCACCATCTCATCTAGCCTCTCTTGGACCTCATGACCCTGTCTTGGCTCTTACTTGCACACCAGAATCAGTTCCAGCACATACACACGTGTGTGCACACCCCCCCCCACCCCCATGAGAAGTTGCAAGGAAAGAATCAGTAAATAAGTGTCTATGCAGCCCTTCTACCTCAATGGGAGGAACTTAATATTGGGAAGACGCGATATTCAGTCACACACCAGAACCAACATATGCAGACAAAGGACAGAGGGGGGAGGGAGGGACTCAGCCAGCTGGAGTTTAGTCCAATTCACAACATCAGTGGGAAGGAACTGACGGGAGCCGTAAATGACACAAACCCAACATGACAGTCACAGATGGATTGTCTTCCTTGCTGAGCCTCCTTTCCTCCTTGCAGAGCACTGACAGAAGCGTCTCCTGCCTCTCTGGATGCCAGACTCCACCCTGATGTACCCCTCCCCCAATGCAAGAATCCAGATCCAAACAAGCCTGGTTTTTTTATGCTAACTGGCCTTTGTCAGAGCAGACGTCTGTGCCCACTTGACAGCGACTTTTGCCGAACCACCAGGGCACTAGCAACTGAAGGCCTACGCTGACCTTGGGCGACTCCTTCTCCTTTCCAATCCCGTTATTGCAGTCTGCTGGATTGCCTGCTGCAGCAAAACTCCCTTAATGTCAAGCAGAAAAAATGGATAGCGCTGAAATGCAGGGAAATGAATTCCAAGGCTATTATAATGGAAATAGTTTAACTTCAGTCAACTTTAGCATTAAATCCTTAATAGGAGGCTGAGGTATCTATAGTATGCCTCCTCACCATTTCTTCTTCTGGAGCACGGCATGCTATTAACTCTTCACCCTCCGAGACACGTTCAACCTCCCATTTCACTCTGCATGTTTGTGTGTTGGAGGCAGTGCTGCTCCGCACACTCTCCTGGATCCCTGCAGAATATTATTAATGATCTTTGGTGTGAGCCATATTCCCCTCTCCTTCTAATTTTACCCCGGGTGGAGAAAGAAAGTATCCTAACAGCTTATGTTGTATATGATGCTACATCCCAACTGTCTCCTCTTGCAGCTGTGCATGGCATTAACTCTTCATGCTCTGTGACTCATTTTCATTCCCCTCTTTGTACGTGCGCCACTCTGCACAACCAATATGTGCTTAGGGTGCGTTACTTCGTGTTTGAATGGAGATCCAAGCAAATAGTTAATAACATGGTGGGGGGGGGGGGTGGGTGTGTGTGGGTGAAGTTTTATTTATTCTTCAAGACTTCAATTCTTGCAAAGGCATAGGGCGTATTTCTGTGTAGCCCTGAACCCTGTGCGGTTGTTTACATCAGTGCAAGGTGATTGCAAAGGTTGCCAAATCAGGGTTGTAGCAGTTTCCAGTGACATCACTCCCACTTTGAATCAGTGTTCACAGCTATACGAAGTGCAGGGCAGTGGAGATTTGGGCCTGTGGTGTCTTTCTGTAGTGTCCAAAGGATTCATAAACCAGACGAGCCACTTTATGAGCTGCGTCCCCTGTCGCCTGCACCTAAATGCACTAGCTAAATTTGTAAGCACCTCTCATTGAAAGTGCCCGCCCTCCTATTTACATGCACAGCTGGCCATTTTAGCAGTGCCAACAGATGCTGGGTGCACATTTACAACCCAAAGCCCCCCATTGAAATAAAGGAAAAGACTCTCATTGACATCTGTGGACAAGGAAAGGACCAATGCAAATTTGGCCCTGTGTTTTTATTTAAATTGTTGGGAGGGGAGGAGCCTGAATCCCGTATTTTGCATTCACTTGAAATTAACCTTTACATAGCATGATGTTCCCCGAAGCTTTCAGTGTGGAGGAGCTGGAGATAGGGATGGAGAGAAGATTGAGAGAGAAGATTTTGGGCTAACTCCAGGGATTTCTCAGAGGTATCAGGGGATGGTAATAATTAAAGCTTAGGCTCCTTGCTACAGCTCCCATCTGTGCTGATTGCTCCTTCATTTCCATACCTTCACACTTGGCCCCCCGATCTATCGTCTAATGGCTGTTTCTCTCTGGAGACATGAGCCTGACAGCGCCCAATGACGAACGGCTGATCCCATAAATCATAGAGCTCTTAAACCCATCCTCATCCCCTCCGAACACATCCCTTCACTCTGGATGATGCTGTGAGCTCTTTACAAATTTTTCAGTTGCCTGGTTACCAGGTTAATGTTGATGACAAATGCTGGATGACAGTGGGTTGAAAAGTGCTGCATCCAACATCCAACCTCTAGCTTTCCTCATGGCCAGCCTCTTGCCTCTAGTCTCCCCAACACTGTCTTCAGACTCTTCTGTTCCCAGTAGGTTCCCTGTTCTCAGCAACTGGCCTCTTGCTTCATGTGTAGAGTCAAGTAATTTCTGTGGTCTCCACCTTCCTCTGCTTGAACGGCTGATCACAGTATCACAGACTAGATCGCTGGTAATAGCTCATCTTAAGTGATCACTCTCCTTACAGTGTGTATGGTAACACCCATTATTTCATGTTTTCTCTGTATATAAATCTCCCCACTGTATTTTCCACTGAATGCATCCAATGAAGTGAACTGTAGCTCATGAAAGCTTATGCTCAAATAAATTTGTTAGTCTCTAAGGTGCCACAAGTACTCCTTTTCTTTTTGTGGATACAGACTAACACGGCTGCTACTCTGAAACCTCCCAAACACTGCACAGTTGTCTCATGGCAGGAGGGTTCTCCTGGAGCACCTGATTTCTTTTTCTCCTCTGCTGCTGTCTCATGGTACCCAACACTATGGGCTCCTACTCCTGAGCAAGGCTTGTCTTTTATCTGTGTTTGTACAGCACCTAGAACAGGCGGGCTTCAGTCCTCATTGGGTCCCTCATCACTACTGTAATATAAATGAATAGTAATAATAATAGTTAATCTTGGAAGGCTTAGATTTTTATTAGTGAATGTCGGTAAACATTGATTTCACTGCACACACCCAAACTGATGAAAAAATGTTTCCAGTAACGATAATCAACAAGTTTAAATAGGTGAAATAAGGAGAATGCTGCTTGAGAACTTACTGGAGTTTGATTTAAGCATCTGTACTTTTTATATTTTGACATGCCATGTTGACAGTTTGTGTTTTAATGCTTGTTTCAGAGTAGCAGCCGTATTAGTCTGTATTCGCAAAAAGAAAAGGAGTACTTGTGGCACCTTAGAGACTAACAAATTTATTAGAGCATAAGCTTTCGTGAGCTACAGCTCACTTCATCGGATGTAAAGCTTTCACTGTTTGATCTCAACATCGATGGTCATTAAATAATTATTGTCTGACTTCTTTTTTGTGTCTTGACCTCCCCATAATTTCTTGCAACTGTGAAAATTGAAATCAGTAAAATGCGAAGAAAATGCTTAAAAATAAACTTCCATATAATTTATAAAAAGAAAAGAAAAGAAAATGGAATTCTGCCAAGCTCGATAGTAATATACATGTCCCACAGCTTCTGACAGGCAGCTATCAGCCCCAAGGCTCTTATTCCCATATAACTTATTCTTAGGCTGTAAGCTTTTGGGAGCAAGGTCATCTTTTTGTTCTGTGTTTGTACAGCACAATGGGGTCCTGGTTCATGACTGAGGCTCCTAGGTGATACAACATTACAAATACTAAAATAAAACTCTAACATCCAAAGTCCTTTCTGTCCTGTACTGGAAGAAGATTCTCTGTTCCACTAATCTTCAATGCCCTTCTGTCCATTTGTCTCTTGATGGGTAAAGGGTCAGTGACATGGGTGTCTCTGTTTCTCTAACTGCAGCCCTCCTGCTGACACAGAATGGCCAATCCCTCTATTTCTCATCTTTAAAGACTTCTCTGCCCTACCCTGGAAAGATGCTGCCCCCCTGCCCAATGACAAAATGAATCCTCTGCTACCCTCAACTGTCTCGTGTTCAGACTTGCTCTGCAGGCCATAGTGGCTGGGTGGAGAGGGTTGTCTTCTTGAGAGCTATGAAATAGGAGGCTGTCCAGCTAGAGTGTAAATTGACCAGAATATATTTTATTCTCCCAGTGTCAGATCTCCAAGCTTTTGGATGAATATGTGCTTAACTATTTATAATTGACCTTTGCACAAAAGAACATGAAATTTTTATAGCCCAAAGCTTCATTTATTAACTTTACTGGAGTGTAAAATATTGCTGTTTGCTATAAATTTATATCAGGACAAACAATATATATGCTAATTAGTGGCTGTGCAGCCATTCGGGTGAATATCTGCTCGCTGGTCATTTTCAACAGACAAAAGAGAAGATGGAATAGACAAATGACAATTGAGTCGTTTGATACTCAATTCAAACAGTGAAGTCTGAAGTGGTGAATTAATGGTGTTCATTATAACTAGTCCATTTCCTTTTCCTTTCCTTTTTAAATTAGTCCAAGTAACACGCTGTGTACCTGAGAGAGCCGCTTGTAGGCAACCTGCTGAGATGCACCTGCAAAACCTGCCACTGAGGAGATCTCTGTATTACTCCTTTACTCTGTTTTTCACCTTTCTTGTCTCCACCCATCCTTCTTTTCTTTCATCCCTTTCCCCTTTGTCTACATCCATCCCTTTTTTGTTTACTTTTATCCGTTTCTTCCCATATATACTTCCATCTTTCTTTTTTCTTTCCTTTTCTTCTTTCTTCCTTCATCTCTTTCCATCCTTCTTTCCTTTCCTTATCTTGTCATCTACTCACTTCCTCTTTACATGTGGCCCAAACCAATCTTTTTATACCTTGGTCTAAACCAATGGAGCATACACCTAAAGAACTTCAAAAACCACATACCAGTATAGAAAACAGTGCAGAGAAATACAAGCGCAAAGTGTACAATATCATTCTGATAAATTGGCCGTTTCAGTTTTGACAGGCAGCCAGCAAACATAGAGAGATAGGAGTGGGAGAGACTTCCTGGGTTACTGAGTCCAGTCCCCTGCTGTTGCAAGCAACCCCATCATATCATCCCATTCATAAACTTATCAGGCCACATCTCAAAACTAGCTAGGTTCTTTGCCCCCCTACTGCTATTGGGAGGCTGCTCCAGACCCTCCCTCCTCTGATGGTTAGAAACCTTCTTCTAAGCTCCAGCCTCAATTTATTCACGGCCAGTTTATCCCCATTTGTTCTTGGACCAGCATTGTCTTTTAGCTTACATAGTCCTTCTTCACCCCCCCCCCGCCCACCGATGTAATTATAGACAGCAGTTTGATCCCCTCCCAGCCTTGCTGTTTGCTAGACCAAACAAGGCAAGCCCTTTTGGTCTTCTCATGTAAGAGAGGCTCTCCATTCCCCAGATCATCCTAGTAGCCCTTCTCTGAACATGTTTAAGTTTGAATTTATCTTTCTTGAGTCTGAGTGACCAGAGCTGTATGCAGTTGTACTGCTTTGTACAATGGCATTAACATGTCTCTGTCTCTACTGGAAATACTTTTCCTGATCCATTCTGCAATTGCATTTATCTTTTTCACAGCCCTACCCCATTGATGGCTCATAGTCATCCTGTGATTGACCAATACACCCAGGTCATTCTCCTCCTCTGTCATTTCCAAAGGAAGAGTGATAAGGAGAAAAGCTTTTTAGAGAAGGGTATGAGGGCAGTGTCTCAAATGGTCCAAACTCCATGGCTGCACCTCGAGTCCTGAGACCTCTGTTCCTGTGGATTGGTCCCTAAGATCAGCATGTATATGGAGGTAAGAAGATGGAACCTGGAAAGCAGCTTAACAGGTGTGAATACCACTGATCCAAGAGGGTTATATACCATTGTCCCTCATGTCTGAGGATGGGTAAAGAGCATGTGATGTTATGGCCGGGATGGACACTGAGGCTGGCATGGATCTCACCTGACACTCACAGAAATCCTAGAAACCCTCCCAGACACTGTCTATAGGGTATAGCCTAAGCACTGAAGACACACAGTGGGAAGCAGCCAAAATTATAGTTGTGCTCATTGAGATTGTCATCTGCATGAATCATAGAACAGAGGGAACAGAGCAGCAGCAGATCAAAATATAATTAGGCATCATGTGGAAAGGGAAATAAATTTCCCATGGCTTCAGATACAAGTGATTGCCAGTGTTGCTTGTAAGTATCCCGTGAGCACATCCAAGGCAGGTACTGTCATTTGCTATGGGTTTGGGCAGCACCTAGCGCAGTGGGGCCCTCTCCCGGCTAAGGCTACTAGGTGCTCCCACGATATAAATACATAATACTGCTTTGGGTCAGCCTGTGACATGCAGGAATTGGGTGGGTGGAGAACATGGGAAATGTCTGTATTATCTGTATGACTGTTCTGTGTGACTCAGCCTACCCAGTCCTGTTATACTTGAACTGTCTTATACAAAGGTACACACTCAGCCTACCCAGTACTTGGTCTCAAAGAATTTAGTTATTTCCAGAGACTCTCCTTGTGCTAAAGTGACAGGGACTGGTGCCTGAGCGTGTAGCTTTGAATAAGACAGTTGTTAAGGACTATCAATAAGTGAATAGGTTGGGCCCAGGCTGAACAATGGGGAGGCTGCAGCCAGGGTGAAACCCGTTTTCTCCAGCTTGTCTGCAGTGAGCTAGGGGAAGGAGAAGAAATTCCCCAATAGCAGAATAAAGAGACTCAGGTGTTGGCACAGCCCTTTAAACCCACAGAGGCTGAGACGTTTTGGGGAGAGGATCAAAGGGGCACATTTCCTGAGGGAGAGGGAGGGTTGCCGGCATCCAGTTTTTGACCAGAACGCCAGGTCAAAAAGGGACCCTGGCGGCTGTGGTTGGCACCGCTGACCGAGCCATTAAAAGTCTGGTCAGTGGCACAGCAGGTGCCTGGGGCTAAGGCAGGCTCCCTGCCCACCCTAGCTCCACATGGCTCAGGGAAGCAGCCGCCAGGTCCCTGCAGCCCCTAGACGCTTGAGCAGCCAGGGAGGCTCGGTGACCAATGGGAGCTGCAGGGGTAGCGCGAGGGCAGCACGCAGAGTCTCTCTGGTCACCCATGAGTCTAGAGACTGCAGGGATCTTGCAGCCACTTCCCGGGAGCCACAATAAGTGATGCCGGGACCCTGCACCCCAAAACCTCTCCTGCACCCCAACCCCCTGCCGCAGCTCAGAGTCCCTTCCCACACCTAAACTCCCTCTCAGAGCCCGAACCTCACCCCCCCATCCCTGCCCCAGCCCACTCCTGCATCCAAAACCATTCATCCCAGGCTCCACCTCAGAGACCACACCTCCATCCGGAGCCTGTACCCCCTCCCACATTCTGAACGCCTTGGCTCCAGCCTCAGTCCCCTCCTGCGCCCCAAACCCCTCATCCCTGGCCCCATCCCAGAGCCTGCACCTCCAGCCGGAGTCCTCAAATCCCTCCAGACCTCAACCCCCAGCCCAGAGCTCTCTCCTGGACCCTAAACCCCTCATTTCTGTCCCCACCCAGAGTCCGCACCACCCAGCCCAGAGCCCACACCCCCACCCCAGAGCAGCCGGAGCCTTCAACCCTCCCTCCGACACTCCAACCCCCTGCCCCGGCCTGGTGAAAATAGGTGAGGATGGGGGAGAACAAGCAACAGAAGGAGAGGGAGATGGAGCAAATGGGGGCGAGGCCTCAGGGAAGGGGTGTTTGGTTTTGTGCCATTAGAAAGTTGGCAGCCCTCGAGAGAGGGAACACTTTGCCCTGCCTGACCCGTCAAGCTGAAGGACTCTGGCTGCAGAGGTCAGAAAGGAGACTCCATGATTTGGAAGAGAAGCCTGAACTGGAGAAGAGCAACCCCGGAGAAGGGACCTGGAACCCTGAAAGGACGCTGACCAAATCTCAAAGAATGCTCCAGAGTGGTGAGGAAACGAAGGCAGGGAATGGCGTTCAGGTGTTTATTATTTTGCTTAGATCTGTATGTCTCTTGTACAGCCTAAAGTATAGACTGATTGTTTTGCACAGTCTATTTGCTTCAACTACCAAGTGTTCTCAAAGAGTAAATCCTGAGTGCTCACAAATGCAGAGCTCTGGGAAAGGGTGCGTTTAAGTCATTGGGGTGCACTAGTTCTGGGGGGAGGTTAGGTCAGTTGGGTTATGGGGTCCCACTTTCAAGGTGGGTATCATACAGGAAGTGTGCCAGAAAGGCCGGAGATGGTGAATGAAACCTATCCAGGGACCAAGGGGAGCTAAAAGCACATGGACCCATTGTGTGAGTCCAAACACAGCAGCCTGGTGAGTGTCCAGCAGTGAGAGCTGGACCACGGCTGGGACATGGTGCTAGGCACCGCCATTCATGTAAGTAAGAAGCAGAGGGCAAATATAATTTTCACCTGATGTTCCACCAAACATCCAGAAGCAAAAGTGCTGAATCAGCATCTACTTGAATCACCCCTTCGCCGTGCCACTTCCAAAGTGAAGCCCACCCACTTTTCACGCTCTCTGCTGTGCCTGCAAACCCACTGGCAGATGTTCTGCAGCCTGGCGCCACCACTGCCACCCTGCCAGCTGACCTTCTGGGGCCTGTGCTGTCAGAAGGTAGCAAAGACCCTGTGAATTAGTGCCAACTTGTGGACCTATTGGGCTAGAGCCGTGGCTCTCAACCCACAGCCCGTGGGCCACTTGTGGCCCAGTCAGCACACAGCTGTGGCCTATGTGATATCCTCAGGGCCGTATAGGTAGTACATGTATGGCATGAATGTGGCCCGCATAACACATAGAGAGCTGCATATGTGGCCCACAATGGTAAATAGGTTGAGAACCACTGGGTTAGAGAGACACATAAGACTTAAAGATCTGAATCTGGTTTCATCCATTATTAGAGCTCGCTGGGTGTTTTTTTGCAAACAGAAAAATGTCAATATGGAAAAAAAATTCCCATGCGGAGATGTTGGGACATGAGCGGTCTGACCTAGTGGGTAGAACCAAGAAAAGGAACTGGGAGTTGGAGCCAAGGATCAGAGCTGGAGTCAGGGACTGGGCAAGGGTGTCGGGCTGGAGCAGACTGGAGTGGGACAGGAACAAGGCAAGTGCTGGCCTGGAGCAGCACTTGGAACAAAGTAGGCTCAGGAGAGATTGCAGCAGCTAGTGTAAACAGTGACCAGCTGGCCACCTGTTGCTCCTGCTTTGCTTAAATGCAGACCTGTTGTCTTCTTGCAGGCAATCAGATAGACCGGCCAAACAGGTGATTCTGCGGCAGCCTAGCTGGGCTCATTACCCAGCCTGAGGGCTGAGCCAGCTAGCTCCAGAGTCGTCTGAAGGAACCCCAGCCCATTGCTCCAGAAAGACCTGTGAGGTGTAGCCTGATCAGGAGCTCAGCCTATGTGAGAAAATGCAACCCTACGGCACCCAAACTACAATTCTCATGAGGCACCACAGTGGCCCAGGAGGACACACATTAATGCCAACCCAACACAAAACATTCTGACGTTTCCAATTTGAAAGTTACCAGAATTTTTCATTCCACCAAAAATTTGGGTATTTTAGGTTTTCGTCCAGATTCAGGATGAAAACAAACATCGGCATTTCCCACTGGACAGTTCTATTTTCATCAGCTCCATCCATTCAGTTGTCATAATTGTTCAATAAAAGCATTTCCCTGAAACCGCAGATTCCCTGTTTGCAGGAAAATAATACAAGCCCTGCTGTGAATCGGAATGTTTAAGATAAACATAAAACAAAATAAACAATTACAAAATAGTTATTTTTCTAAAACAAAAATATTAGTCCATCAATTTGGAGTTTATGCAGCTTAAAAATGTAGGTTCATTTGAATGATTTTTGGTTCTTCATTTGTTTTCTTTTTCCATTAACTGAAATCGATTGTAAATGAACACAAATAAGTGACTGGAGCCCCAAGGTTTTCCAAATCCTAAAATCTCCAGCCTGCTGAAACCAAAATTTCAGCTTCATTCCCAGTCAAGCAATTTAAGAGGAAAATCGACCATTTGGTTAAAGCTTGAGACTGGGATTGAAAGGAAGGGTTATCCAGTGGTGAGGATACTTGCCTAGGAGGGCCCTATAAGTACCTTAGATAGATCGTCAGGTGGCTTGGGTCCATTTCTACTCTCTGCTACAGACTGTGTGTGTGACCTTGGGCAAACTCCTTAATCTCTCTGGGCCTCTGTTCCCTAGAGGTATAATCATAATAATAATACTTCTGTTCTCCCACCTTTTGTTTGAATTGTTTATTCAGACTGGAAACTCTCCAGGCAGATACTGTCTCTCATGATGTGTATATACAGTATCTGGCACACCTGATCTTGACCAGGGCCTTCAGGTGCTACTTGGATATAGATAATAATAACCACACTAACTGGGGCTTGGAGCCTCAACAGTAGCAGCAGCTGTGGTTGGATTTGCTATTAGTGCAGAACAGCCAGCTCTTTGTATATGAGGGACATTGTTATTCTAGTCCCAGCTGAGTTGAGGGGTAATTTGGACAAGGTTATTTCTCAGAGCTGAGGGTAGCTCCTTTCCCAGTCTGTGCTATTGCTGAGACTTCAAACAACAGGCACTGAGGTTTGGGCAGGAGCTAGGAGAGAAAGGGCTGGTCTGAGATTGCCGGAGTCAGGCTCCCACGGTCTTCAGAGATTATATTTTAAATTGCTGACCACTAATGGAAACTGTGGGCCGGCTGCTTAGCCTATGTAACTCCTCTTGACTCCAATGGAGTTACACCAGCAGAGGATTTGACACTGCACAGAGTATGGCCAACCCCAAGTGCTCAAAATCCTGAGTCAGTCCCTTCAAAAATCATGAGATTGTCTTAAAATCAGCCTTTTTTAAAAAAACATTATTATTTGCAGTTCTTTGTCCTTATCTTCTGACTTTTGACCCTTTAGGATACATTTGGATTATGTTTTCAAGGTTTTCTTTGCAATCAGGAGGGCTAGAATTTTATTTTTTGATGTTTTTAAATGAAAGGTGAGAGTCTCATCCAATCACATGACTCCAGGCACTCGGACTTTAAGCAAAAAAAGACTAAATTAGGTTGGCAGCACTCGTGGAAATATTTGTGATTTGGTCTACAGATGAGTGAATGCAACAGACTTTTTTCTAACCCTCTATAACTGTTGTTGTGATTGTTATTCTTCTTCAGATATTAGGTGAATTTTATCAGGCGATTTGGGGATAGCAGTTCTCTTCCTACTGCACAGTTATCCACATCACCACAATCTTCATGGCAGACTCAGGAAAGAGGTGAATGACCAAATGGCAAACAGAAACTCATTTGCTCTCTTACTCCAGCCTATTCTGAACCTGTTAGCTTGAATTCAGTCAGGCTGTCTAGCTGGCACAGTTCAGCAACACTAAATTCACCAATAAGAAAGAAAAAAAATTCTGCACCTCCCTTTTATTGTTCTAGCAATAAACTGCATTATTCAGATGTTTCTATGGTTAAACATAAACCATGTTTTACGATAAATTTTTATTCTTTTTTTTTAAAGCAAAACCAGTATATCAATGAAGGAATCCTCATAAAACATTGAGCCAATTAATCCCTATCATAAAACTCTACTGATTTCAGAGAAACTGGGAATTTGACCCATTGATGTGAACTTTTCCCATTAATTCTGATTCTACAAAGTGCCTGAAAGATCTCCGCCAGCCTTCTCTGCATAGTGCTTGAATTGAAGGGATAAGGGAGGGGAATTTCCTGGACTCCTCTTCTTCTCTCAATGCTGCTGAATCATACCTAGCTGGGAAACATACCTCTAGGGAGCAAAATGTTGGGGGCCAGCTCCTCAAGGGGTACAGATCAGCATAGCTCCCTCCTTTTCCTTCATTGGGACTATGCCAGTTACACCTGCTGAGGATCTGGCCTATTGCCCTTAGAATGCATCGGATGGCAGGTATTATTTTTTCCCCCACTAGTGCCCTCTTTCTTTAGGGGGCTTCAGGGTTTGTTTCCTTTTGGGAACCCACTGAGATTAGACCCTGACCTAATAGTATAGAGTAATGCAGACATTTGCCCCTGTCCCAGAATTGGAGTGTTTAGCTTTCTCCCAAATAATAACAACAACAATGATTAATAATGGAACTGCTCAGCCTGCTTCAGAGCTGGCTGGTGTTTCTGGATCGGATTCAGCACCTAAGCTGCCTGGCAGTGGCTTTTGGGTGTTAACTGTTGCAAGTGAAGGAGCTGCTTGCCCTGCCTACTCCCATACAATGGTATTGCTGCCACAGCTAATATTTGAACAATGAGTTTCCCAATTACGTTAATGCAAACAAGTCCCCTTGGTCCCAAGGAAAAGGCAGAACAAACCCAGTGTGAAAGAGATAGCGGCGTCCTGACTGCTCCATACAGAATGACAACAAGGAGGAAAGCACAGAAAAGACAAGAACAGTACTGAACAACGGATCCTGCTGCACCCCCTGAACTTTGCAGCTGAAGGTGTAGTCTGAATTTGCAGCTCTACAGTGGCCCAGAAAGCTCAATGATAGTGCCTTAGAAAAATCATGCAGGATAGAAAGGATACTAGAGACCTCTGTTTGCACTCCCAAACTCCTTCTATCCCTTCGTCCTTCTCTCTCTGTGTCATGCTCTTCTCTCTCCTCACCATCTTTGTACATCTCTTCACTTGGGTGCCATCTCCTCCCTTCACCTTCCAAAGTATATTAGCTAGGTGTGTCTACACTGACAGAGTTACAGCGCTGGCAGTTGCAGCACTGCTCAGAGAGCACTGAAGGGAAACCGCTGTCGTGTGTTCACACTGTCGGCTGCATGTTTAATAGCATGTTCACACTTGTGGCACTTGCAGTGGTATTGGAGGCAGTTCACTCTGGGCAGCTATCCCACGAGCATCTCTTTCTCTTCTGCTGCTAGAACTCTGGGAAGGCGGAGGGGGTCCATGGGGCATCCTGGGTCCTGTTGTCCCAATGCCCCGTGATGCACTGTTTCGCATCTCAGCAATCCTGTGCTTCCATCCACATTTGGCACCATCTTTCAATGGTTTGTGTACTTCACACTCTGCTTCTTTGGTCTGCAGGCATGGATCCCGCACTGTTGACCAATATTCTGCTACTCTCACTAACACGTTACGAGTGGCAGTGGAGTTATTCCTTAAACTATAAGGCAAGAGGAGTTCGATATTGATCACAGCCGAAGTAAGTTCAACTGCACATCCGGGAGTGACGAGCAGTGGCTGCAGAACTTCTGATGAAGAAAGCCACATTCATGGGACTGCGGTGAGCCTCGCTCCAGCCCTGCGGCGCAAGTACACCAAGAATGAGAGCTGCCCTTTCGCTGGAGAAGCGCGTGGCGATTGCACTGTGGAGGCTGATACTCCAGACTGCTCCAATCGGTCGCTAAACACAGTTCAGAGTGGGACAGTCGACTGTTGGACTCGTGTTGATGGAAGTGTGCAGGGCCATTAATCGCACCCCTCTCCAAAAGACCGTGACTCTGGTCAACGTGCATGACATTGTGGATGGCTTTGCAGAAATGGCTTCCCACTGCAGAGGGGTGATAGATGGCACACATATTTCAATTCCGGCACCAGACCACCTAGCCACCGAGTACATTAATCAGAAGGGGTATTTCTGCGTGGTTCTCCAGGTGCTTGTGGATCACCATGGGTGTTTCATGAACATTAACGCAGGCTGGCTGGAAAGGTGCATGATGCACACATCTTTCGGAACACTGGCCTGTTCAGGAAAGCTGAACAGAGCAGAGTCACAATCAAAAGTATATTTGCTGGCTTTATACTTGTCCTGATTCCAGATGTACAATATTATTTGGAAGTAGGCAAAATCGAGAGTAGCTAGGTATCTCAAAAGTGTAGAGGAATGGGACTGATGTAACAGGGGGATGCTGCAAGTCAGGGATGAGATTCTGTCCAAGAGTTGTGCATGAATCCCAGACTGGAATAGCAGGGAGTAATGAAGGTTAGGGTTGTGCAGCAGAATTGTGTGCTAAGCCAGGATGAGAAAGTAGAAAGTATTGCGGGTCAGGACTGAGCTATGGGTGCGTATGGGTCCCAGACTGGATGAACAAAGTGGCAGGTCACATGAGGAGTAAGATGTAATGGCCGAGCACTGTGTGTGCTGGGTGGGAGAAGGCTGGGATAGCAGAGAAGTTGCAGGACAGGGGTGAAATACACCAGTTCTGGAACAGAAGAGGCTGCTGGAGAACAGCTGCAAGTTGCGATGGCAGAACTGTGGGGGGCCCAAGGACTAGATGAGGGGGAGGTGCTGCAGAAGAGGATTGAGCAGGATCAGAAGATGCAGAGCTGAGTAGGGAGGTTCTAGGGTTGGAATAACGGGGGCTGCTTGTCAGGAATGAGGCTTATTTGCAAATAAGGGAATAGGAGGTGGAGGAGGGTTTAAGTATCATGTCCCCACACTCTGCTAGACTCTAGCCCAGAGGTTCCCAAACTGGGGAGAGATGGAATGTATTCTGGGGTGGGGGGAGTGAGAAGCTTTAGGAAAAAAAAGTACTGCACACATTTTATCTACAGCAATGAATAGCTAGCAACGTTGATTCCACCAGACATATGGGGTCCTCAGACGATGCTGTGCATTTGACACTAGCCGACACTGGGCATTCTGACAAATTTCTGTTCATCTTGTATAGCATGATACAAACTCATCACCGTCTGTACATTAATCCGTTTGCTACGACGTGGTGTGCACATTTAATTGTAAGCATCACGCACAATCACAGTTTGGCTTTTGCTCTTATTACGATGGCTCGTCGGCTCATTCGTGGAGTTGCTTGGCTCCAAAAAACAGGCGCACCCATCACACTAGTCACTACAGTGTCATGCTAGTAACCAGTATCTCATTTAAAATGTATATTACTATATAATGGATCTGTTTCAATCAATGCCTTATTGATTTAATCTTTAGCAAGAGTTGCATGTTTTTTATCAGCATATGTACTTGTGTGATGGGAGGGGGAAGGCGTGTCAACTAGTATAGACACTAAGAAGAGGGGGGCATGATCAAATAAGTTTGAGAACCACTGCAGAGCCATCAGCTCTTCAGTATCAGGAGCTTTGGATTCACCCCCAGTTTTTCTAAAATAAAAAAAAATGGATCAAAATTACTTAGGAGAAGCAGACAGAGCTGTATTTCAGGTCAGTGTCCTCCGGGGTCAATGCAGACAGGTGCATATGAATTGCTCCAGATATCACACCAGCAGTGTGAAATCATCATGCTTTGAGCTGACAGGATGTGAGAGTCTCTTCAGAGGTGGTGCAGCAATCCGACTTCTCACCACCGTTCAAAGCTCCCACTGCCTTTCATGACCAAGATAACCAACTCCCACCTTGCCCCGATTTCCAGATCCTAGCAATGAATCTGGCTCGGTCTTCCCAACAAACTCCACATAGGTCATTCCTCACATTGGTAGCCAGCAGGTAATTCCGATGAACCATGAAGATGGTACCAGTGTAGCGAGAATCAGGGCCTGTGTTCTTAACCTCCACTAGACCCTCAGCTCCTACCCACATCCCTCCTAAGACCACAGGTCCCTCTGTGCCAATAATCCTTAGCAGACACTTTCTCACAACCCTCCAGCTAACACTGTACTCCCCCTCCGGAGGCCCCGTTATAAAGCACAGCAGCTTGGTTGGCCTCTTGTTTGGATCCCCTCAGCCATTGAATTAAAAGCTTACTCACTCTGGGGCAGGTACTCAGCAAGAATGCTGAAAATTGGAATTCAGCAGCAAGGATCCCTCGGGGCATGGGAAGGTTTTTGGCAGGTCAGGACTTCAGAGGGAAGGTGTATGGGCCTATTGGACAGTCAGATGGAAATAGGGGACCCAGGAAGGTCAAAGGAAAGGAAGAAGGGGAGAGGGAAATGGGCATATTCTGCCCAGTAGTGGTTTCTCATTGCTTTGCCTTTCCTGGAAGTTCCCAAAGGCAGGCAGGGTGGTACAATGGATAAGGTGGCCACTTTGTGCCTCAGGTTTCCCCATCCATAAAAAGAGGCTAGTGGTACTTATCTTCCTTTGTAAAGAATGCTGAGCTTTAGAGAATGGATTACATGTACTAAGTGATATTTTTTAAAGTTACAGGAACCCCCCATCCCTGCAATACACA
The DNA here is from genome assembly GCF_009764565.3 of Dermochelys coriacea. Classification (NCBI taxonomy): domain Eukaryota; kingdom Metazoa; phylum Chordata; order Testudines; family Dermochelyidae; genus Dermochelys; species Dermochelys coriacea. The sequence continues at coordinate 10,769,513 of NC_050083.1, read as the reverse complement.
CACACAGATGCCAAGCTGGTGCTGTTCGCATGAAACGTAAAATATTGCACTACAGGTTTAATGGCCTTTAAAAGTTCCATTCGGAGCTGCTCAGGAGCTCTCTCTCTCCTCATCATTGCACACAGATTTGCTCATAAAGCTGTCACCATTAATCGTCACCCACAGCCACCATAGTTTCGGGGTCGTGCTTCAGGGAAGAGGGATGTGAATTTCATTTGGGGGTCTGGCCCATTGCCAGAGTAGCCTTAACTCTGATTCATTTCCCCAGGTGCAGCATCCTCAGAACTCCAGGTGCTGTGCCTGCCTAGTTACGTGGACCAGAAATATTCCTTCCTGCCCTCCCAAAATACACGGTTTTCTTATTCTTCCTTCAGCTGCTTCTGTCCACCCAAATGTCCGTCTGCCTCCAGCCAGTTCTAAATCAGGGCTGAGGGAACTCTTTTGGCTGCATTCTGAACCCACTCTAAATTCATGGGGTTGGCAGTTCAAATTCAAACTCCACCATTATTGGGCTTTGCCTTCGTCTTAGAAGGAGAACTGTGAATCAGGAACAGAGAGAGGGAGGGAGAAATATGCTAGTGAAAGAATGATCACTCTAAAGCCAATGGAGCATTGGGAGGATTCTGCTAGCCCCAACAGGGAACATAGGTTGCCCCTTGTTTTAGAACAAATAAGTTGCTCTTGTTTCAAAATTGTGTCACCCCCTTAAAAGATGAATGAGGAATTACAGGAAATAAGCGTCACAAACTTGAATTAAAAAGAATACAAGCCATTTGCAAACCCTCCATCTCCAAGACATTTACCCATCCCTAATGGAAATTCTTCCTGCCAGCGCCTCAGTGCCAGTCCCTCTGTCTAGCCTCATGCCTCAGCTCCCACGTTTCCGTTTCCTCCCCATAAATCAATCCCAATCCCCAGTGTTTCAATCCCAGCCTTCCGCTCTGCCTCATACAAGCCGTGAGGCTCTTCGTGTCGTCTAGAAAGCTTCTTTTCTCTTCCGATCTCCAGTCCCCACCTCTTCTGTCATTGCCAGTGACCCTCATTACACTCTGCCCCCTTCCCATGCTTCCCATCCCTTTAAGCTTCCTTCTCTTGAGCCTCATTTGTCAGCAGTACAGGCTCAGACTTTGTCCCACAGCTCACCCATTTTCCCTCTTTCCTGATGTAATCCCCTGACTAGCCCATCTCTCAGGACTTTGTATGCTTCCCTCTATCTCTCTTGCTTTCCTCCATTCCAGTCGCACCATCATAGTCACCCCTTCAACCTAAGCACACGCTTCTTCCACTAGCAGCTCCCTCTTGGCCTACTTTCTTATTCGCTGTGGTTCATGTGAGATCTCCTTCCATCCTCTACCTTCCAGCAGAGCCTGAACTGCGCGAAGGACTATTTAATTTCAGGGGTCCATCAGGCTTGCGGTGCATTGTGCACACCATCTGCAACTGTACTGAACTGGTCCCACCTCGCTCTGACCTTTCTCAGTGGCCAGTGGATACACTAAAGACTTGTATGAAAATTAGGTCAGGACGTGGCTGGTCCTCCCATGGCCATCATGTAAAAGTGAGCCATTACCCAGGCAGACACCAAAGAGAATCAGCACTTAAGCACCATCGGAGATGGAAAATCTCTTAAAGAAACACCATAGTCAGGCATTCCACTACAGGAAGGGATTTTCCCTTCAAGGATGTGAATGGAGATGGGGCAAGAGATGGGGAGATATTTATGGAAACATCGCTTAAATTGTAAAAGACAATGATAACCTTTCTGAAGGCCTTTTCAATCAGCACGAGATAGCAATAGCAGGGATAGAATCCCCTGCTAAACTCAGTGGGACTGATTCTCCTTGCACTTATACAGGTGGAAATCAGGAGTAACTCCATTAGAATCAGTGGGGTAAAGCCACTGTAAATGGGAGGAGAACCAGACTTTCCTATTGGTCTCGACAGGAATTTTGATAGAACCCTATTTAAGTCCAGGATCCTATCAGATCCGGCAGGACTTGTCCATAATGTGTATTGAACACCCCTCCCCACTGCCATCTCCCCACACATAGCCCTCAGTATTAAATCCTCTGGTGGGGGATTCCTTCATAGGGGAAACTGTCATGAGATTTCCTCCCCACTAGACATGCCTGCTACAAGTTTTCCCATGGCTGCAGGAGCTGGAGGGAAACTAGCCCCAGGTTTGAGGTTGCGGAGGGGAGATCCTGGAGGAGGTAAACACACAAATGCAGTTGAACACTTGAGTGAACGTGTCCTAGGTCGCAACTGCAGGATTTCTTGCACTTTCATGCACCTGGCAGTGAATGAGGAGGAACACTGCTCTGATCCACTGTGCCCAACTCCCATGCGCCTCTGTCCTTTAGAATCCCAGCCAAGCAGGTTGGCTGCCAAGCCTCTCCAGAACCCAGTGGACATTTAAAAAAAAAATGCTACCACTTCTCCTTTTATAAGAGCTGTCTCCAGCTAAAGTGCTGCTGTAGTTCACTTTGGGGAAGAGAAGTGGGCTAGGTGACTGTTACTACTTCAATTGGCAGTCCTTAGGGAAGTATCCTCCAGCATAATAATACCTCGGCAATGTTACAGCAGCTTTCCCACTATGGCACAGGAGGGGATGGGCCTGGCATAGCTTGCCTGCAGCCCTCTGCTGTCGCCCTCCCCAAGTGGCAGTGCCCTTTATGGACTTGTTAGCTTTTGTCTTACCTCGGGGGCAGTTTGCAGGCTGTGAGGAGGAGGGAACAAAATACAGCCATTCCCCAAAAGAATCGGATGTTGTGCGGAGCATGTGAGGGCACTCATCCCCCACTGCCGACTGCCCCGTGTTTTTCCCTTCAGGGCAGCTAATGGAATGTGCCTGTCCCTTGCTGCACCTCAGTTCTCTGGCACCTAAAAGGACCCCAGTCACCTGGCTCTCTGACTTCCCACTGGCCTCCCGCCTCCCAACTTTCTCTGTGAGATCAAAGAGCTCCATAATCTTCCCTCTGCACAGCCCCCAATCCTCCTTCTGTGACTTCACAGAGCCCCCCCCAACCATCCACCCCTCCTGTGATTCCACACGGCCCCACAATCCTCAATTTCTCTGACTTCATACAGCCCCCAATCCATCCTTGTGTGAATGCACACAATCCCCCCCCAACCGCAGTCTCTGTGGCTGCACACAGTCCTACCCCACCCCAGCTCTCATCCCAGTCAGTGTGATCTGATTTCCCAAGATCCTGAGCATTACAAGTCTCAGGCCCACAACAGCTGTGAGTACTCAGCATTTCTCAGACTCAGACTAGGGTCTAGATCAAAGACATTTAGGCAAATCACTCCCATTGAAATCAGTGAGAGTAAGGCACCTAAGTACCTTTGCGGATGTGGGCCTCGATGTGGTGGTGTGCATTTTAGAGGCCCACTTTTAAGCTCCTACTTTTTAGATTTGTCCTGTGTTTGTTGCCTACAGCATGATGATTCATGACTGGCATCTGCTATGATCCATCCTTCTCCTCCTCTGAGCCTCTTGCTAAAACAGACTTCTAGGCTTCCCCTCACAGGAACAGTATCTTACGAGAGAGGAAAAACTAAGAAAACTTCCAGATGTGCATATTACTAGACAAAGCAACTGCATGATCTTATAACTCCCTAGGGTTATATCCCTCATTGAGTTCTGTGTTAACTAAAGGCCCAATCATGCAGTCACTACCAAGCTTAGTAATTACTCAGTGTTGCCAACTCTCATGATTTTATTGAAAGTCTCACAATATTTGTAGTTTTTCTTCAAGCCTCAGCTCCAGGAGACATGTTATTTCATGAGACTCTCAGATCTCTTTCTCTCTCTCTTTTTTTGTTTTGTTTGTGTTTCTAAAGTTAGTTTCTACCCTGCTGGCTGTGGAAAAAAACTTGAAAACCTGAGCCCAGTGTACCCTAAACAATCAAAAACCAGAAGGGAAAAATAATCACCTCCAAAGTATTATATTTTAATCAATGATTTTTAAGGTAATCTCATGATGTTGGGAGCTTGCCTCATGATTTTGGAGTCGGCAATGCTCCTTACTACCATGAGTAGTCCCATTTACTCACAGTAGTAAAAATGACAAGGATAGGAGAATTAATATGAAAAGACTGGGCCAGAGCCATGGGTCTGATATTCTCCACCTATTTCCAAGAGCGGTGAGGGGAAGCGCTGTGGCAGAACCTTCCTTCCGCCTTTCACCCAGGCTCTGGGTCCAGTTAGGTCTGCACACCAAAATAAGGAGCACACGGAGGCCCAGGCATCCACACTGGAGGAAAAGCTTTAATGACGGTAACTCAGAAGTGCCCAGCAAAATGCACCCTGGTCCTCTCCAGGAATGGGAGGATCAAAAACTCTATGATTTTAACTTGACTCCACATCTCACTGTCTTTGGAATTATATTTTTTTCCTCCATTAAGGATATATCCAATAAACAATTATCAAGATAAAAATCAGATCCATTAGCACTTTTTATACCTTACTTTGGGAACTGAAAGACTGAGAGCTCTATGATTTCAACTTAATGCCACTCCAGGAGACATAATGCATCTCTACTCCCCTGAGCACTGCACAGAAAGGAATCTGAATCTAGCCCCACATAAACAAATAAGTAATTAATAACAGCAATCAGTATCTGAGACTAGAGACATTTAATAAAAGCACGAAAATCCATCACAAAACTTTGTAAAAGATAGCCCTGTGGAATAAATTAACCAGGTAGCTATACAGTAACCTTGAAATAAATGCTTGGGTGGCTTTATTTTTTTTTATTTGGGGAAAAAAAAGATGACACAGTATGATCATATTTATAATAAAAGTCATTGGCATAATAAAATGTTCCCATCACATCACTATTCATTTTTGCAAATAGAGCGCTGAACGTTTTATAATATTAATGTGTGTTATAAATGTCATTGACATATTAAGATTTTCAGTCTCTCTAAACAAAAATACAGGGAGAGATGAGTGTGCGAGAGATGACTAATTCATTGAGATTAGAAGGAACATTTTCTCACACAATCAAATCAACTTCTTGTCTTCGTAAGCAAGAGGAAACATACACAAGTCCAGTTCTGAGCCTGGAATTCTTGCCACCTGCACAGAGATGACTAATGGGGGGTGCTGAGTAATTGCACTTTAATAGGATCTGAGAGTGCTCAGCAGCTCAAATGAATGGTCCTATGTGTGGGTAACGCAGTGGAAGTACAGCGTATCAATATAATGACCCCACAGATGGATCAGCACTGGGGACTAGATCCAGGACCTTTAGCTCTAAAGCATAGACCTCTACCACCACAGCTAAAGGACTGAAACTAATCCATCAATTCAGAGCTGAATTTTGATCCGTCAACGCTGTGGCTGATTTTCTCTAAGAATCTTCTTTAAAATATCAAGATATCACCAAGCTATCAGGATACAGGGCTTACCACAGAGCTGAATTTAGTCTACCAGCTCTGTTCTCGTCTATGTAATGATGCTGTCTAAAACAGCAGCTTTATAGTTGCTACTGAAAGTATATTTTATGTATCAACTCCTGGATTTGAAAGCCAGGAGGAACCACTGTGATCATCTAGTCTACTATCCTACAAAACCCAAGCCAGACAAGTTCACCCAGTGATTCCTGCATGGAGCCTGGTAACTTATGGCTGCACTAATGCAGCTCAGTGAGAAAGAAACATTCACTGTTTTTATAAGGCATGGTCTCCACACAGCTGCTGGACTGGTACATCAGTTATGAGTGTAAATTTAGCCAGTACAACTCCTAATGTGGACTCAGTTATACTAGTATAAATGTGCCTTATAGCAATATCGGTTATTTTTGTCTGGAAATAATCTATACGGGTACACACACATCTATTGCAAGCTCTTTGGATCAGGGGCTTTTTATTTTGTGTTTTTTCAGCACTTAGTATTGTGAAATCCAGGGCCATGACTAGGGCTCATATGTGCTATAATAAGACAAATAAATTAAATATAATACTGCTAAAATAATCAATCATTATCATAGACTGGTATAAGTGCATCCGCAGTAGGGGAGTTGTAATCCTTTAACTATACCAGTATCTCAAAAGCGGTATAACTTGTGTGTGCAGATAAGGCCTCAATAAATTAATTAATTAAATATTCCAGTAACAGGATTTGATTAGATCCCAAGCTTCTCCCAGCTCCATTTCTCCAGCGCTGCAGCTCACTGGCAGAGAACGGTTGGAAATAAACCCGATAAATGTGCTGCAGACGTCTGGTAGCTACATCCTTATGTAAGGGGACTGTTGCCCCCTTACTAACATTCAGTCGGGGTGTTTTACTTGCTAGCTCTCAGTACTAAAAAGGGGGAAGGGTCGATGGGGAATCAGCCTGAATGACAGGGCGGGGAGGCTAATCAGGGAGTCAGGAGGCCAGAGAGGTCCCGTCCTCCGTATGAGCTAGATTTGCCTGGGTCAGACAGAGTGGGGCTGAGCTAAGGAGAAAGCAGGGGCCCAAGCTAAGCTGGGAAGCAGAGCTGTGCCGGATCCAGAGGTACCAGAAAAGCAGCCCAGAGAGAGCAGACCCCGTCCTGGGAGCAGAGCTGCAGCCCCAAAGCCAGAGGCACAGCCCAGAGAGAGCAGACCTGTCCTGGGAGCAGAGCTGCAGCAACCAGAGGGGCCAGAAAAGGGGAAGAAGAAAGAAAACCAGAGGGGCCAGGTCAGTGCTGGGAGCAGAGTCACAGAAGCAGCCTGCAGAGCAGACCTGCCCTGGGAGCAGAGCTGCAGCAACCAGAGCCAGAGGGCGCAAAGAAGCAGCCAGGGAGCTGGAGGCAGAGCAGCAGCAGCAGCAGGGCAGAGACAGAGCGGTGGAGCTGGGGCTGGAGCAGTCTGGAGCTGGGTGCAGTGAGCAGCTGGGGAGACCAAGGGGGACCCTGGGCAGCAGACCCAACACAGGGAGACGCCTCAGCCAAGGGGCTCTGCAGGCCAGGCTTGGATCATAACCCCGACAGGGCGGGGGCGACACTGGGAAGAAGGGTCCTACCACTTAGAGCCTGAGAGCGTGTGGCCACCACCAGAGCAAGCGTCCGACCCACAGCGTCCCTGCAGCACAGCCAGGGCCTGAGAAGAAGGCCTGGGACTTACAAGGAACAGACTGTGAACTGCCCTGACACTGCAGAGACTGTTTGTGATGTTTCCTGACACAGAGCGGGCTGATGTGCTTCCTTTTACCTTTCCCATTTTTCCTTAGTCTTTTTAAAATTAATTGTTGATTAAATAACTTGCATTTGCTTTAACTTGTATGTAATGGTCAGTGGGTCAGAGAAGTGCCCAGTGCAGAGAGAGTACCCCGGAGTGGGGACACCCTAGCCCCTGTCCTAGGTGACCACAGCAAGGTTGGGGGTCGAGCCCCCCAGGAATCCTGGGCCCAGCCTTGTTGGGGTTACGAGGACTCTGCCAGACAGGAGTGGAAGCGGAGTCCTCAAGGGCAGGGAGGCCACTGGGTAAAGGAAGTGGGAGCGAGGACTCGGATCTTTTCGCTAGCCCACTTCACCGGGGTCGTGCAGAAGCCAGGAAAGTTCCCCACAATAGCGGGACTATTCCCCCGCTTACACTTAGTTATGGCAGAAGCATTTGTTTAAGAGTAATTTGGTCACGGGGTTCCTCCAGAGGTTTCAAATGCTGCAGGTCTTGGCGGGGGCCTGGCAGAGTTTATTTGTGTCACTTGTCAGGGCTTTCCTCTCCCGGGAATCCCAATTACAGCTGCATCTAGGAGGTCTAAATTTAAATCTTCAGGCTCCGTATATCTCTGCAGATAAACTCACTGGTGCCTGGGAGAACAGTTCCTATTATAAAATACCACGTAAAACGACAGAGACCTCAGACCAATGGGAGCAGAAAAAAAACCAATAAGCATCCTAAGGAGAGGAAATTACTTCCCAACCCCCCCTTTGCTCCAGTGAATAATAAGAGCGAATGTTTAGATTGTAAGGAGGGTGGGTGGGAGACAGCGCCAGAGATGGAGATTTTATACCTACCAAGTCGGCAAGATATTTCTCAATCTGTGCTCAGCTCTAAAGTTCACCACTGAATTATTAAGTGCAGGAAGCTCAGAAGCTGTTGCAGGGCACAGCTGCTGTATTTCTTTGGAAGAGCATGTGCATCCAGATTCTCAGCAGGTATAAGTCAGAGTAGATACATTGAGTTGAATCGAGCCGTGTCAATGTACATCACCCAAAAGGATCTTTCCCACTGTCTGGTGATCTTTACCCCTTCCCTTATCTGTCTCCCCTCCCATCTCTTTTATTTTGAATCATCCAAGCCTCCAGAGGTGGCTGCATTTCAATGGTGGGTGAAGTGTCTGTGGATTAAACAGACAGGCAGACCTGCCATCCATACTCCTGTGTTACATTCCTGCTTCTGCCCCTGATTTTGGGCGAGTCAGTCAATAAAACTCTTCATGCTTCCTTTCATTCATCTGTAAAAGAGGTTAAATAACTGTTACTCACAATCATCCTTCTTTTTTCTTTCATACTTTGACGAGCAGTGAAAGAGTTAACAATGTTGACAAAGATCATCATAAGGTTTCAAAGCTATTCCCCCACTAAGATGCGTAGGAGTTCACACCTCTCAGAGCTATTATTCCAGGATGTCTGCAGACTCAGACAGACATCAACGCTTGCATTCCGTTGACATTCTGAAGGTCACTTTCACCTCCCTAAATTCCTGGACTTAATTATACTTTTAAATTAGAGTTTAGCACCGTGCCTGGGGGAGGTTGCCGTGAACTCCACCATCCCCGGGAGAGACAGCCAGTTGCGACCTGACCTGGTAGTCACCGACGAGGACCAGAAAAAGATCATCCTCATCGACATCATGGTCTCCTTCGAGAGCAGGACCCCAGCCTTCTGCGAATCCCGAGCTCGTAAGCTGGAAAAATACGCCCCCCTGGCTGACACCCTGAGAGCAAAGGGCTACGAGGTGCAGATGGATGCCCTGATTGTCGGAGCCCTGGGCGCTTGGGACCCCTGCAACGAGCGTGTGCTGCGGACCTGCGGGATCGGTCGATGGTACGCACGTCTCATGCGGCGCCTCATGGTCTCGGACACAATCCAATGGTCCAGGGCCATCTACATCGAACACATCACCGGCCACCGACAATACCGGGAGGTGTGAGCCGGTACAACATTGTGCATATACCATGGGAAAGGGACTGAGAGACTTTTTTCATTGGACCATATGAACTGGAACCATAAACTCACTGAACATTAAATCCCACCAAAGGAGGGTAGATCCATCCTCATCATGGCATCCGCTCATTATACTCTACACCTGAACATAGCCATTATATGGACAACATACCCCCATAGCTCAATGTCTGTACTTTGACCCATTAAACTTTTACCCCCAATCGGGGAGATTGCAGATTAGGTATTCCTTACGCCACCCTCTCCTAAACTGAATTTCACACCCCTTGATAATCGGTACCTTATTCCCTGATAACCAGAAACTTCTATGCCTAAACTCTGTACCATTTTCTTTTTACTTCAACATTATCTTAATAAAATTATTACATCTGAAGCACAGCCAATAAATATCCTGCCAAACAAAAGTACTGACTCCATTAGCCACCAAGAGACACCTGAGTTCGGCCCCTTTACATTGCCATATGGCATTGCTTTTCCTCGGAGATTAAAAAGTGGGACAACACAAGGGGTTAATATGTTTCACAATGAATTCCGATTTATCAAACGTGATTAGTGGGTTATGAATATGGATGTGATTTCTAAAAAACAAAAGGATATTTACATGGCTCACCCTTATTTAAAACATAATTTAAACCCAAGGAGAAGCAGCAGCTGCTGCTAAAGCTGAAGTGTGAAGTCAAGAGTCACTGAGAGCGAGAGAATGAGCAATGTGGGGGCAGAGAGATTGGGGGCGTCAGGTGTGTTTCGGGAGGGAGCGGGGGGAAATGCAAGAAAAAATGGGTGAGATTGTAGCCAGTAGCCTGTTCCCTGAGTTTCTATAGAACTCTGCCCAGCCGAGTGCAGAAGTTTTGAGAATGGAGGGAGAGGCAATTTTAAGCCAGTTTAACACCTGATCCTGAAGCAGTCTGGTTACCATGAGCATTACACCAGCCTGCGGGCTATTCTAACTTACTCCCAGCCATGTAGGGTCCCCAAAGGACCATTCTGGAAGCCACAAATTGCTGGGTTTAGAGTTGCCTCAATCACATCTCCCTGTGCTGGGGTCCAGATTGGTGGAGGAAGGGGGACACTGTCACGGGAAATGTTAAGGAAGCTCTAAACCGCACGACTATTCCCCTCGGCAGGACATCTGCCACCATCAGGGATAGCCAGCTTTACATCACTGAATGGCTCAAAGGAGCTAAAGTGGGGGGACACGATCGCACCCATAAAGGGCAGTTCCATGGTAATTGACTGGGGATCAAGGGATTAAGTATCATGAATGGGGCTGGATCAGAGCCAGAGGGCATGTCTGGGCTCAGAGCAATCAGGTGTTTGTATGGCCGGAGGATGGTTACAGAGAGGAAAGCACTAAGGAACTGGATCCAAAGCCCACTGAAGTCAGCAAGAGTCTTTCCTTTAATTTCACAAGGATTTAGATCTGGTAGACCTAGGGGAGAAGAGTGACCGCACGCTTGTGGAAGTGCTGTACATCTGAACAATAGAATATTTATCAAGATAGGGCTTTGCCTTGGCATGCACTGTCTACTAAGCTCATCACCATGGTATCTGAGAGTCTCATTTATTACAGAAACAAACAACTTCCCTTCGGAAACCTGTTAAGGTTGCTAAGTGACAACAATGTACTTACCTATCACATCATTTGCAAACACCTCACACTTTAAAGCGAGCAAATGAATGATTACGGACTTCAGAAACTGTACATTGTCCAAGTAATAAATATATATTTGTAAACCAGTTACAAATAGAGGCACATTTTATTTCAGCAAAACAACCTTCAGTTTAACTCAGGGATTATTGTGTTTGGGGCTTTTCCCCCCTCTTATGTATCATTTTTATTGTGTTTTGGTGTGTAATATTTTCTTCCAAGGAAAAGTAAGAAATATCAGTTAGTTCAAGTACTGTTAACTGATGATACTTTAAAATAATGCTGTATATTTAATAGGAAAAGTGTGCAAATTATCTGTGGTAAAACATGTGTTTATATAAGCATACTTGCATCATTATGTGCCATTGATCTGTATGTGTGTGTGCATTTCTCAGGGTTTTGTGTTGAGTTCGTATTTTGAGATTACTGACAAAAGAATAGTATTTATTCTGGGTCAGAGTTAAGGTGGCTGATTTGTGATAAAATAGGCATTTCTTTGCACTTGGGTGAAGTTCTGACTCACCTGAAGTCAATGAGAGCTTGGCCACTGATTTCGGGGTGTGGGGAGGATTTCGCCCTTTATGATTATTATGTAGGCAATCAAAGGTTTATGCCATCCTTACTTGTTCATTTCCTGCCTTTTCAAGCATTTGGCTTTTGTACATGATGTGGTCGGGAATGTGCACCATTGTTACTTAACAACTTTCACTTGTTTCAGAAACAGCATTTTTGTTGGGTTTAGTTTTGGAATCCCCCAGCTGATTTATATATTTATGTCTACACCTTTCAGTCTTCCCTTTTGTGTAGCTAAATTAGGATCTAGGGACAGACCTTCTTCAACTGATGTCTATTGGAATGATGCCCTGTGCCGATTTGCATCATCAGAGTGTTATGCTATACAAAGCACCCGGGATCTTTTATAAAAAAGAAGGCAAATACGCCATATTTATTGAAAATACAACAGTTAGCATATGTTTTTCAGTCACACAACATACACACACACAAGCCCTGCAGATGGTCTTTATAGTTACCAGTCTGTTGTAGCTCAAGTCAATCTAATGGCCAGTTAGATTGAGCATGAGTGAGGAGCTAAGCTCTATCAGTCGCGATCCGATGCACCGAGGCTTTGCAGGACCTAACCCAGAGTTCCATGGCAAAACACCCAATCTTTGTAGTTGTAAATTGCCATTTGAGTCCATGCATTTTGCAATGTCATCCTGTAATCATTAGTCCTTAAGTGGTGTTAATCTTAGGGTTTTCTGCTGTTATCATTTGATGATTATTGTCTAGCTTCCCATCATTATCTCCTATTTGTTGTCTTGCCTTTGGGGGTGCCTGCCTCACCTCTGAGGTCCTAAATGCTGCTAACATGTTTAGCCTCAGATACAATGGATATTTTCTGATTGTCTCCTGGTGTTTTCAAGTCTCTCACTTTTTCTGGACATTTGTGATGGCTTTCACACCTTATCTTTTCCTGATGCATGCATTCCCTCATTCACACAAACAGTTTCTTCCAGAAACCTTCAAAGGTATGCAGAATACATTGTGAATTAAGTCTTGCTAAATCTTATACCTAAAACAATGCACATTGGGGTTTCAGGTCCTCAACATTTCTCTAATTTATTTATTATAGACACAATACAAAATCCTGTCTTTTACTTACTAAACCTTAAAACAAAGATACGTATATTTAACTAGAGTGCCTAATTTGTAATACATATAGGAAACCATAGTTTCCACTTCATGCATTTTTGTATTCCTAGGATTCTATTTTCCAGTGATTTGTGTACAAGTAAAAAAAAAAAAAATCCACCGAGTATCAGCTGGTACTTGTCTGCCACCCTTCCCCTTCTTTCCTTGGGTCATTTCTCCAGCCTTCCCAAGCTGAGGGGCTGATAATGGACCCATATGCTGCCATGATCCTTCTGGTCTGGATAACAGCTGTATAATAATGTGGTACGAGAAGGAGGGACAGGTGGGGAATGGTGAAGAACGAATTCCGGATCTTCCCAAGCAACTTCAGTAACACTAAACCGGGATTTGTTTGTGCCCCTCCTCTGGCCCCAGCTTCCTTACATAATTCCTACTGGGATAAGTTTTGCCAAGGCAAAAGAAAACAGATTGTCCTCTGCTTTGAGTTTTTGGCAGGCTGGGCCGGCTCCAGGCAAAAAACCCCCAAAACAAAGCCCCATACATCACAAGGCAGGCAGAGGTTGTGGGGGAGGCTGTTTTGGGCAGTGCAACAGGAATATTTAATGCTGGAGATAGAAAGGCAAAAATGAAGGGTTTGGTTGGGGAGAGATAAGGCGGCTCCTGCCAAGTCCCTTGTGAGGAGTGACTTTGTGTGTGAGGGCAGAAGATTTGCTCTGTGAGGGGTGGACACACGCCAGGTGGGACTGTGGTGGTGGGTGGAGAGGGGGGGAGGGAGGATATATTTGACAGCCTCAAGCCAGAAATACAGGTAGCTGAACCCAGCTAAATGAGGCAGGTTTCACAGCAGGTAGCGGAGACCCCCGTTTGGAGCAGCTGTCGCTACAATCTCCTAATTGGAAATAATTGGGATTCTGTCTCAAACCACAAAGCCCTGAATTAGCCAGCTCAGCCTCCGCCAGGAAGCATCTGTTGCCATCTCCAATGGCAACAATTCAACCCCCTCTCTGCTCCCATCCAGTCCACCGTCTCCACCCGCCAACTGGTAGGCAATGCCTGTTCAACTGGAAGCATCGTGTTATCCTGCAGATTCCCTGAGACAGAGAAAGGGAGCAGAAGAGCCGGGGGGAGGGGGGCTGCAAGGAGGGGAGATGTTATCCATGGTTTTAGGATCCTGTGGTGAAATCCAGGGAGTTACAGGGGGGCAGAGGGCTGGAAGATAGAAGCTTGGAGAGGCAACCCCCTTTTCCTGAGCACCGTGATATAATGGGCTGTTTGCACATTACACGCCACATGGGGCCCTGGGAAGGATTGGTAGAATTAGTGCTTTCTGTTGATTATGTTAACAGCTCCTTTGTGTTGCTTGGTTGCTTATGTATAATTAAGATGGCTTTGTGTGTGTGTGTGCTTTCCAAAGCATTATGAAGGGAAGAAAAATAAAAATAAAGAATTGTGTATTTGGACTGGGGACAAACAATAATTGAAAACATTTGGAATGGGGAGGGGCGAAACCCAGCAGGGCAGGTGTGAGTGGAAGCATGGTGCGCAAGGAGACATTTGCCTGGGAAAGACCATGGTAACTTCCAATTTATCTGTATATATATACACATATATATATCTATATATATAGATATATATATATCTTACTATATGTTCCATTCTATGCACCCAATGAAGTGGGCTGTAGCCCATGAAAGCTTATGCTCTAATAAATGTGTTAGTCTCTAAGGTGCCACAAGTACTCCTGTTCTTTTTGCGGATACAGATTAACACGGCTGCTACTCTGAAACCTGGGAAAGACAGGCGTCCTGAAAGAGCAAGAGGACAGGAAAGTTCTTCTTTGCTTTCCTCACATCCCTATGGGTTTATTGTGTGTCATTGGTAGCTCAAGACTTAAAACCCCACACCGAAGGCAAGACACTGGCCCCAGCTCCAATCCCTTTGTGCTGCCACTTGGCCTAAATGGGACGGAGAGCTGGCTCACAGGGTAATGAGGGATCCCTGTGATATATGGGATTCCCCTGTTGGCATACAGCCAGCATAGCCAGCTTGAACGCTCTGGGTAGGTTTGGGAGTCACCCAACCAGGGACTAGAAATAACATCACGTGACTTTGGTGGCCAATCTAACACTCCTCGGGGTCACAGTGAGTGTTTTGTGAGTGGTCAGCAGGCTGGGCTGTGTTTGTATAAGCCACCTGCCAAATAATTCAGAATAATGACCAGACTTGTAAAAATCAAAGTCCGAAAAAGAAGGTTAACTTTGTCAAATAATTTGTTCACAGCAAATAGCTGCCTAGGCTCTATTCACTCGTCACCCCCGATGGTCCTTTCAGGCTTCCATCTATCCATCCATCTGGCCCTTTGTACCGCACTTGCCGCTGTGCAGTCTGAGGGTTAGTCACCAACTTTATGGCTAGAAGGGGCAACCAAACCATCTTCCTCAACCTCTCCCGCTGACCCTGGTGCACCTTGACCCATTTATGCTCCATTGGCGAGCTCAGGTGCCATATGGTGTATGAATTATGGCACCAAACAGACAATGCCACAAATGGAGGGGATTTGCTCAATGTCCATGTTCTGTGTGAAAGGGACTAGAGACAACAATGAGTCTGGAAAGAATTATGGGAAGCTGATTTTCTGCGGCACAAGTTAAATACTTATGTTTGCTGGATAGGGAGGAAAGAAACCTTTCCTCCTGGCTCCATCCCCTGCCAGTGCTTCTTTGGTTTAACTGACTTTTCAGTGAGTTGTTCCAGATTTCTCTTTCTTTTCTGGGAAAATTTCACCAGCTCCCACTTTGCTTTGCTTTTTGGGTCTTAATTTGCAGTGTGTTTGCCTGTCTATTCTGATAGTGTGAAGTTCAGCACTTGGGAAAATACAACCGGAGTGCATTTTGTTTTTCAAACGTCTTAAAAACACCAGCTTACTTACAGACTCATCTTTTCTGGAAATAACATGAGTAGGAGTGACAAAAGGTGTTAACTTTCATTATGTCTGTTAGAGTGGAGTCTAGAGACCTCCACTGAGAGCAAGACCCTGTTGTGCTAATCACTGTGCAAACATACTAAGAGAAAGTCCCTGCCCTAAAGAGCTTACTGTCTAAATAGATAAAGGGTGGGATGGGTAACAAAAGCACAGAGAGGTAAAGCAGCTTGTCTACACAGCAACCTAGTGTCAGAGCAGGGACTAGAGTGCCAGTCTCCTGATACGTAGCCTAATGCTTTATCCACCAGACCACGCTGTGTTCTTTGAAATCTGGCAAGTTTCCTCTGTGGGGGCTCACCGGCTAGGTCTGGTATATGGACTGCAGGCCACTGCTGTGGAGATGGTCACCCTACTTGAGATCTTGGCTGGCACACTTCAGGCATTTGTGAAGAAAGTCACACTGCTCTGAGGAGGCTTACATTACTGGAGCCATGGGTAGTAGGCAGGAAGCCCTTCTGCAAGGGAGTTCATAGGGCTGAGATCCTGGTTTGCTCTGAGAGAGGGCAACCCTTTTAGGAAGATCACCACAAGAGCTGGCTGATTTATTCATTACAAGTTGTAGTTGCCACACGGGTTACCATTTTTTGCTATGAATCTATCTTGTTTTTTAACTTGTGTTTTTTCTTATTAATAGTGGAACTGGTAAAAAAAAATCCACCCGTTTTTCATTTCATGGATTTTGAGAGCTTTGAAGTGTTCTGACCAGCTCTATACATAAATTTTGCCTGGATTGTCAAATTTCAGCCTATGGATTATTTGCAATGAGAAAGCTCATGCTGTCGGGAGCTCCAGACATCCACGGTACACTGCTGTGAGGGAGCTCACGCGGCGCAAGTTCCAGACCTGACTGACATGGCCCGAGCATTAGGATGCAAGCAGTGCTAGAGTGCAAAAGAGCTCAGCTTTGTTCCTCCATTTGCACGATTCCAAATTGGCAACATGATGCAGCATATTTACACCCAAGAGAATAGGCACAAAGGCATACAAGTGCAGATAAAACAGCTCTTTGGATGACAACACTTCTCTTTTTTCAGTGTGATAGAATTTAGATGAGGTTACTGTGTTTCTTTCACTTCGGGGGTTTATATTTTCCTTTGGCTTTTTTATTTTTTACACAAATCCAGTCTCTGGTTTCTGCAGTTTGGGATGCTGCTTTTCATTCCCAACCCTCTGTTCTTTAGATCACATTAATCCCATTTATAAATTAGTTCATTTGCTGAACATCACACACAAAACAAACAGCCTGATGGCATTTTTACCCCACCATAATCCTGGATAGAAAGTGTCTTATTCTTCTGCCTCAATCAGCACTGCACATCCAATAATACTACCTGTCAATGTGCTTATAGTCCAGCAATCTTAAATATGAGATCCTAGCACCTACCCAGGAATGATTACCACAGTACCAATGGAACATCCATCTGTGGGTCAGTGACATAATGCCAGTGATGCATCCATATCCTATTTATTGGAGCCTAGTGCCATGTAAAGGTATACCTCTCTCATGCCTGAAAGTCCTCATTATTTGGGAGTGTACTATGGACCTTCCCAACACTTGCCAATAAAGGGCTGCTGGGGATTGCTGGCTAGGAACAGCATCAAACAGTGGTGGATAACTTCTACATATGAGGGAGCAAACTCAGGTTTGAGGAATGAGTCCCCGTTCTCTACACCCACCTCCGTTTATACACACAAAACAATCCTTGAAGACCAAGAGGTCACCAGGGACAGAAACATTTACTAGGCTATAAACTTCATTCTAGGGACAAGGCCTCAGTGTCCGTGACTTTTGCTGGGTGGGAGTCATGCCCTGAGGGGAAGTGGCTGAGAAATCATCTTCCAATTGTTAATGCACTTACTTAATCAGACAAGATAGGAGCATGGGGGCAGAGCTAGAGGCCTTGAGCCTCTTGTTAGTCAAGGACTCCAAAATGCTACACCACTGTAAGGATTGGCAGGAACACCCAAGAAGACGGCAGTTACAGAGGGAATGTATGAAAGCCACTCCAGGAGTGTCTGTGTTTAAGAGGGCTACTCGGGGGAAAATAAGAAACTGGGAGACATATCTTTAGCCATGCAAACCCAATTCTTTTGGTCATCCTCCATCTGCGTGGTACTGAACTCTATAATATCTGCACCATGGGAAGTAGGGGTGTTTGTGGGGAGGGGCGTGTTGGAGTGGGATGGGAGGGGAACAGTTAGATCTGATAATAGGAAGCCATTTTCAAATTATTTGCTTCTAAGTATTATGAACAGATCCCAGTTTGACCGAAAACTACTTGTATCCAGCTGTTTTGTCTGTGATTATTTTATGTTCCTATCCATAAATAAATATAACCCTTCCCCTTCAAACTACCTGATGAAGAGTTCTGTGTATTCGTAGAATGCTCTGTCACCAGAGCTAGCTACCACAACCAAAGCTGCCCCGCCAAACAGCCAGGGAGTTTAAGAAGGACCAGCATGTGAAGAGCTGGTGAATTGAACTTGAAGCATGCTATTGTGGGGAAACAGGAATATTGTGAGAATTGCTTTCTCCTAGTGAAAGACAGTCAACCCACCACACCTGCACAAGGAGTCCTGAAAAGCAGCCAGCCAACTCATCAGAACTTCATACAACCGTCTCCACCTACATGCAACCATAGATGGGCTCAACCTGTCCAGGAGACAGGCACAGATTCCATTCCAAGTCTAATGGGTATACAGATAAAAGCACAGCCAGGAAGAACCTGACTTCTAAAGCTTGCAGAACAACTCTGTGAACCCAAGCAAGTCATTTGGTTTTCTTGTGCCAGCCCACCCAACTAGAAATCGAAGGGGGGGTTGGGGAGAAAGAACCTTGTGGAAAACTGTAGTCAATGCATTTGAGCGGACTTTTTCTGAAGAAAATAAATTCATAAATCAACTTGTTCTCTTCCCCACAAAACAAGGCCCAGAGTTAATTCAGGATGCTCTTCTGTCTGGATATGAACCACATTCTGTGCCACATAAGAAAAGCTAGTGTAGATTATTATTAACCTTAATGTGAGCAGACTGAGCCTTTTG
Organism: Dermochelys coriacea; assembly: GCF_009764565.3. Classification (NCBI taxonomy): domain Eukaryota; kingdom Metazoa; phylum Chordata; order Testudines; family Dermochelyidae; genus Dermochelys; species Dermochelys coriacea. The sequence continues at coordinate 10,751,026 of NC_050083.1, read as the reverse complement.
TTGATTTGAGACTCTAGTGCTGAGCTTGAATTCATTAGGGACAGACAGAGCACTGGGTTCTTAACCTTTTCCACACAAGGACTTGCCACTAACTCCCTTCTACCTAGCCAGGATCCCTCCTATTTAACAAGATGGGAATGGCATGGTGATTAAAACCTCCCGACACCTGTTCATACCCCTCAGGTTGAGAACCTCTGCCATACAGAAAGCCTAAGTTGTCCAAGAGGAATGGACTGCAGTTTATTGTCTTCTATCCAAAGATTCCCTTCCCTTTCCAATCACTCTTTCTCAGCAACAATTGTGCCAAAGCTCCCATGTCATATGCCAGTGCAGCAACACATCTCACAAACGTGCCAAGTTGCCTTTTGGGTTTTCACTTCTTGAGAAGGGGACTCACGTCTGGGGCAGAGATGTGGGAAAGAGCACAGCAGGCTCCGGCTCTATTCAGCCATTATCCACCCTGATTAATTCTATAGCTAAATCACTCTCCAGATGTGATGATGTATGGGGCACTGTCAGTGACAAAAAATACCCTGAACTTCTACTAATTAAATAGAACATCTTCATGGGGTGAAAGGTTTTAGTAACGAAAGTAACTCACAAAGAATTATGTCAGCTGGAGACTCCGGCTGAGATCAGACAGAGGAGAGAGAGACTGAGAGAGATGGAGAGAGAATATTCATGCTGGATACCAGTCTAACATTTTACTCCCAGGTTGTCTCTCTGCACAGGCAATTCTGACTGTATTATTCCAGTTTCCCTTTCCTGTGTCCATCTCTCTCCCTTGCAAGAAGAACAAAGGGGCAAGTGTTCACATAAGTAACATTATTTGCTGTATTGCTCCTGGCCCAGCTACAGAAAAGCAGGGCATGACACATTTGAAGCTGAATGTCACTGTCATAGCATACTGGAAACTGAACATTGATTGGCATGACACATTGGAAACTGAATACTACCTGCCATGACACGGTGGAAACTGAACATTGCCATGTGCCCATTGGGGTGAGTCCAGCAAGGTGGGAATTCCTGAAATCAAGGTTCCAAAGTCCATAAATTACAAGCTTTAATGGTCTTGCCTGCACTGAACAAATATCCAACTGCCCTCCCTTCGCTCCCAAAATCATGTCCCAGCATGCACCAGGCTCGTTGTAAACCCTAGGGTGGATGAACTGGGTAGGGAGAGGAAATCTCTGCTTTGTTTTCTATATATATAGAGAAGCACTCAAGTCTTCACACTCACCTACAATCATGGAGGGAGCGTATGAGCCAGGTTCCCCAGTTACCGTAAATCAGCATCCAAGTCAATTGACAGATGTTGATTACAGTAGCTGAGGATCTTGCTCTGCCTTTTGTAGCCTCTCCTCACTGCTTTTCCCCTCTCCTCACCTCTCGCACTCCCACTTCCCCATCCCCTCACCAGCTCCCTGGTTTACCCCCTCTCCAAATTCCCTCTCTCTAAGACTCATCACTGCAGTAATGTTATTGTCTCCCTTTCACACAGAGATCTGTGGCATTTTAACCAAGAATCCTACATTAAAATATTGAAGTGGGTCATTAAATATTTATTTTTTTCAGCTGCTTGTGAAGACAGAAGGAAACTGGGGGTGGGGGGAAACTGACAGAAAGGAACAGAACAGTCATACTTTTTGAAGAGGCTGTTTATGATTATGATACCTGAGGGACTTGAGGGGCTGGAATCTGCGAGGCAGCGACTTTAACTTCTCCTCCTTCCACCCTGTCTCTCTCTCTCTCTAGTGGTCTTTTTCTAGTCTTAAGACTCAACTTGATGTAAGGCAGCTGGAGTCAGTGCCTCATACTCTTGTCCCCCTCCCCAGCCTAAATCAGAAGTAACTCTTCTGGAGTCAATGGGGCAGATCCTCAGATCAGTGAAGCTATGGGGGTTTTACACCCTCTGAGATTATGGCCAAACATCCTCAGCCCTGCGCCGGGGTCAGACAGGAATAACTCCACTGAAGGCAATAGAGTTCCACTGGTGTAAAATCCGTGTATATCAGAATCAGTGTGATATCAGAATCAGTGTGATATCAGAACCGATTCTAATATCACACTCTAGATCAGAGATCGGCAACCTTTGGCACGCGGCCCATCAGGGAAATCCACAAGCAGGCCGGGATGGTTTGTTTACCATCCACCTATCTACCTAGCATCCACAGGTTCAACCAATCGCAGCTCCCACTGGCTGTGGTTCACCGTTCCAGGCCAATGGGGGCTGTGGGAAATGGCGTGGACCAAGGGATGTGCTGGCCGCCACTTCCTGCAGCTCCCATTGCCCTGGAATGGAGAACCGTGGCCAGTGGGAGCTGTGATCGGCCGAACCTGCGGATGCTGCGGGTAAACAAACTGTCCCGGCCCGCCAGCGGATTTCTCTGATGGGCCGTGTGCCAGAGGTTGCCAATCCTTAATCTAGATCTAGGGTGCCAGCTTCTCCACAAGCTATTTCCCCTTTTCTCTCCAGCACATCACGAAACACTGCAGTGGAGGGAGCTGGTGAAAAGAACTCCCACTGTTTCTGCTGATCTGAATCACTGGTATGAGTCATATACTCCTGCATCTCATCAAGAGAAGGTGCTTCCCACCCCAGCAGGAATCCTGAAAGGTTGCAGTACAGTATCACTTGCCAACCAATAAAATGAGTCCTTCTGGGACCCATGACAGGCTGGCACATGCTCCAGCTCCAGCATCATGTATCTGGCCGAATTCCACCCCCACCGCTCCCAAACTCTTAGATATCCTCCATAAAATTCAAAGATTTTAAGGCCAGAAGGGACCATCAGATAAGAACATAAGAATTGTCATACTGGGTCAGACCAATGGCCCATTTACCCTAGTACCTTGTCTCTAACAGGGGCTGGTGCCGGATGCTTCATAGGGAATTAACAGAACAGGGCAATTTATCAAGTGATCTATTCCCTGTTGTCCAGTTCCAGCTTCTGGCAGTCAAAGATTTAAGAACCCCCAGAATATGAGGTTGTATCCCTGACCATCTTGAATAACAGCCATTGATGGACCTATCCTCCATGAAATTATCTAGTTCTTTTTTCAATCCAGTTATATTTTTGGCCTTCACAACATCCCGTCAACCAGTTCCACAGGTTAACAGTGCTTTGTGTGAAGAAGTAATTCCTTATGTTTGTTTTAAACCTGCTGCAGATTAATTTCATTGGGTGACCCCTGGTTCATGTGCCATGTGGAGGAGTAAACCACACTTTCTCCACACCAGGCATGAATTTATAGACCTCGATCATACCCCCCTTAGTCGTCTCTTTCTAAGCTGATCAGCCCCAGTTTTTTAAATGTCTCCTCACACGGAAGCTGTTCCATGTGCAAAATCATTTTTGTTGCTCTTTTCTGTACTTTTTTCCAATTCTAATTTATCTTTTTTGAGATGGGGCAACCAGAAGTGCACATTGTATTCAAGGTGTGATTATACCATGGATTTATACAGGTGTTACATTTTCTGTCATATTATCTAGCTGTTTCCTAATGGTTCCTAACATTCTGTTCACTTTTTTTGACGGCCGCTGCACATTGAGAAGATGTTTTCAGAGAACTATCCATGACTCCAAAATCTACTTCTTGAATGGTAACAGCTAATTTAGATCCTACTATTTTGTTTTATGTTTTCCAATGTGTATTACTTTGCATTTATCAACACTGAATTTCATCAGCCATTTTGTTGCCCAGTCACCCCGTTTTGTGAGATCCCTTTGTGACTCTTTGCAGTCTGCTTTGGACTAAACTATCATGAGTGATTTTGTATTATCTGGAAACTCTGCCACCTCATTGTTTACCCCTTTTTCCAGATCATTTATGAATATGTTGAACTGCACTGGTCCCAGTACAGATCCTGGGGGACCCCGCTATTTACCTCTGCCTACTGTGGAAACTGACTTTATTCTTACTCTTTGTTTCCTATCTTTTAGTCAGTTATTGATCCATGAAAGGACCTTCTCTCTTATCCCATGACTGCTTACTTTGCTGAAAAACCTTTGGTGAGGGACCTTGTCAAAAGCTCCTTGAAAGACCAAGTACACTATATACACTGGATCATCCTTGTCCACATGTTTGTTGACCCCCCTCAAAGAATTCTAATAGACTGGTGAGGCATGATTTCCTTTTACAAAAGCCATGTTGACTCTTCCCCAACATATTGTGTTCATCTTTGTGTTTGATAATTCTGTTCTTAACTATAGATTCAACCAATTTGCAAGGTGCTGCAGTTAGGCTTACTGGCCTGTAATTGCGAGGATCACCTCTGGATTCCTTTTAAAAAAATTGGTGTCACATTAGCTATCCTCCAGGCATCTGGTAGAGATGCTGATTTAGGTTATATGTTACATTTAACAGTAAGGAGTTCTGGAATTTCATATTTGAGTTCCTTCAGAACTCTTGGGTTAGTACCATTTAGTCCTGGTGACTTATTACTATTTAATTTATAAATACATTCCAAAATCTGCTGTATTGAGACCTCAATCTTGGACAGTTCCTCAGATTTGTCACCTAGAAAGAATGGCTCAGATGTGTAGGAATCTTCCTCACATCCTTTGCAGTGAACACTGATGCAAGGAATTAATTTAGCTTCTCTGCAATGGCCTTGTCTTCCCGGAGTATTCTTTTAGCACCTCGATCATGGAGTGGCCCCACCGATTATTTGACAGGCTTCCTGTCTTTGATGTACTTAAAAAAAATCACTGTTCGTTTTTATGTCTTTTGCTAGTTGCTCTTCAGATTCTGTTTTGGCCTGTCAAATTATACTTTGACACTTGAATTGCCAGAGTTTATGCTCCTTTCTTCTCTAGGATTGGACTTCTAATTTTTAAAGGATGTCTTTTTGTCTCTAACTGCCTCTTTTACTCTGCTGTTTAGCCATGACGTCGTTTTTTGGTCTTAATACTGTTGTTGTTTTCTTTTTTATTTGAGGGTATACATTTAATTTGAACCTCTGTTATGATGTTTTTAAAGTTTCCATGCAATTGGCAAACATTTCACTCTTTTGACTCTTCCTTTTAGTTTTCATTTAACTACTTTCCTCATTTTGTGAGATTCCCCTTTTTGAACTTAAATACTACTGTAGAGGGTTTCTTTGGTATCCCCCCCAAAAAAAGATGTTAAATTTAATTATATTATGGTCACTATTGCTGAGCAGTTCAGCTATATTCACCTGTTGGGCCAAATCCTATATGCCATTTAGGATGAAATCAAGAATTGCCTCTCCCCTGTGGATTCCAGGACTAGCTGGTCCAAGAAGCTGTTATTTATGGTGTCTAGAAACTTTAACTATTCCCATATTGACTGGGTACAATCTCAAGATGGGATGCAGAGATAAAATCCCGCATTATTATTGGGTTTTCTGTTTTTGTAGCCCCTCTAATCTCCCTGAACATTTCAAAATTACCATCATGGTCAGGTGGTCAGTTATATATTCCTACTGCTATATTCTTATTATTCAAGCATAGAATTTCTACCCACAGAGATTCTGTAGTACACTTTGATTGATTTAAGATTTTTACTATATTTGACTCTGTGCTTTCTTTCACATGAAAGAGCCGCTCCCCCACCAGCACAACCTACTCTGTCATTCCTATATATTTTGTACCCTAGTATTACCGTTTCCCATTGATTATCATCATTCCACCACATTTCTGTGATGCCAAGTATATCAATATCCTCATTTAACACCAGGCACATAGGTTCACCCATCTTAGTATTTAGACTTCTAGCATTTCTATGCTAGCACTTATAAAATATGTCAATATTGAGTTGTCTGCCTTCAGGTGATGTAATTGAATGGGACACTTTTTCATTTGATTGTTTCTCTTCAGTTCTTACCAGGACTTTATCAGCTTCTATCCTCTCCTGTTTAGAATAGAGATATCCCCTCTAATAAATCCTCCTCTAAGAGATGATTCTATCTGAACTATGTGTTCCTCTGCACCTGTCAGCTTTCCTCCAACCCTTAGTTCAGAAACTTCTCTACAACGTTTTAAATTTTACATGCCAGCAGTCAGTTCTATTTTGGTTTAGGTCGACCCCCCTCTTCCTGTATAGGCTCCTTCTTTCCAAAAGGTTCCCCAGTTCCTAATAAACCTAAATCCCGCCTTGGAACACCATCGTCTTTTCCACACATTGAGACCCTGAAGTTCTGCCTGTCTAACTGGCCCTGTGTGTGGAACTGGAATGCTACCATGGTGGTCCTGGACTTTAGTATCTTACCTAGCAGCCTAAATTTGTCTTCCAGGATGTCTCTCCCATGTTTCCCTATGTCACTGGTACCTATGTGTACCACGATCACTGGCTCCTCCCCAGCACTGCACATAAGCCTTTCTAGATGTCTTGAGAGATCTGCGACCTTTGCAACTGGCAGGCAATTCACCATGCTGTTCTCCTGGTCATCACAAAACCCAGCTATCTATGTCTCTAATGATCAAAATTCTCTTTACTATTACTATTACCCCATGACATCATCTGGAAGAAGAGGATCCAACTATGGGATAGTTTCCCTCCACTCCAGCTTGATGTTCTCCTTCCCTGAGATTTTCATCCTCTGCAACAGCACAGAGTTTGTCATAGTGGGGATGGGACCTATTTACTGTGTTCCAGAAAGCCTTGTCTATGTATCTCTCTGTGTCTCTTAGTTCCTCCACAGTTCAGCTACTCTGGTCTCAAGAACATGCACTTAGTCTCTGAAGGCCATGAGCTCCTTGTACCAAATGAACACCATACACCACCTACCCATAAGGCAGGTAATTACACATGCTGCATTCAGTGCAATAAACTAAATAGCCTCCACTCTGCTGCCAGATTGCTGCCTGCATTATTTTTACTCATGCAGGGGTTTTTGTTTGTTTGTTTGTTTGTTCATCTCTCTCTCTCTCTCTCTCTCTCTCTCTCTCTTTTTTTTTTTGCAGGGATGGAGGATGTTATTGGTTTGGAGAGTGTTTTAAAGATGTATTTGGCTCTCATTTGCCCTTGCAAAACTCCCATTTGCTGCTCCTGGTCACTTAGGAGCTGGCTTTTTAAACCCCTGTTCTTCCTGAGTCAGCCCCGCCGCCTTGTCCAGGTATCCTAAGAGGATTAGGGAGCAAAGGATGGCAGGCTAGAGGCTCGTTATAAAACTCTCAGCCTTGCCTAGGCTCAGCACAGAGCCCCCCAAAGAGTCCACACTACAAACTTCAATCAAATGGGCACACAGCGAGCGAGCAAGCACAGAACAACAAACAAAACAACAGACAACAGACTCACCCCAAGGGTCACAGTCGTTCCTCCTTCACCTGGAGGACTACCTCACAACGCTCCTGTTTGCTACTCTTCTTCGCTATCTACAGATCTAGACCATCTAGTCTGATCTCCTGTACAACACAGGCCAGAGAACTTAGTTGAGTTGATCTGCATTAAGCCCTAGAACTTGGGTTTGACTAAAGCCTATCTTCCAGCAAGTCAAGGAAGCAGCGGGTCTGTAATGAGAGGCTCTGGCATCCATCTCATTGGAACAGAGGCAATGTTGTCTCTAGCACAGTCACGGCAGGGTTAAATCTGAAGGAGGCGATATCTCCAGCGGAAGGTGTTATGAAGAGCAGGAGGATGTTGTCTGTCTGTTGTGGTTTCTTTAATGCACACACACACACACACACTCAGTTGTCTCCAGCATGCAGACAGTTGCCTAGGGCAGTACAGTGTTTAAAGCTGTTCATTGCGTGGATGACTGTGCATTGTCAGGAGCATACATTTCCTGTTTGTTTAGGGCAGCCTGCTCTGCAGTGCACGTGCACACGCACTCGCATAAACACACACACTCCTGGACGTGCTGGATTTTTGTGACCTGCTGTGCGAGGCTTCTCATTTTCATCTGGTGAGCAGCTGGGCAGCACAAATAGCAAGCAAAACATCCATTTAGTCAGGAGTTTGTTCTGCATGAATTGATTGCTGAGTCCGGCTCACCTGGGCAATCCCAGGTAAATCTGGGGTTCTCTGCCTGACTTGTCCACCTCAACATGCCTGTCAGAGAACTCCTAGCAGGATGGTGGGGAAAGCTAGCACCCAGTGGTGACATTGAAAAAGGACCTTTGAATTCTGTATCAGAACATTCAGGAGTCAGAAAAAAGTATTGACAGGGGATGATTGATAGAGCGGTAGATTGGCCTAGTGGTTAGGGGGCTAGCTTGGGAGTTGGGAAACCTGGGTTCAGTGCTCTCTGCTCTACCAGACATTTCTTGTAAGACCTGAGGGAAGTCAGTGAACCTCTCTGTAACTCATTCCCTCCTTTGGGGGATAGTAGTGCCTACCTCAGAGGGATGCTGCAAGGATAAATGCAATACAGACTGTGAGATGCTCAGACACCATGGTGAAGGGGGAGAGATAGCAGGTGATGAGGCTCCCTAGCATCACCTAAGAAGACAGAGACATATCTGGTATAACATTTCATCGATGTGGCTTTGAACCGACCTCAGATGCTCACACATAATTCCATGTGAGTCAGGCTATGGCCTTACAATATTGTCATAACAGCCTGCACTGACAGTGGTACTGTCTCATTTCACCATGGGGATCTTGGGAAGGGAGCACAGCACCCTGATGCATAGCGAGTGCATATGTGGCCTGTCAACAGACTTTGTCACCCAGTGCAGCGGGTGCCATGACCCCAGTTCCATCCCTTCCCTCCTCACTTGAGCTGTTCAGGGAATGTTGTTTCCTCCTGCAAAAGTTTTGGCTTCCCCCCCGCACACCAAAAAAAAAAAAAAGAAAAAGAAAGCTGGCAGTTTTTCCATTGAAACCCTCCCAAAAGCTGAAACATTTTTGGTTTTTGGCAGATGAAAAAATAAAAATTCCGTTCAAAACCCCTTTTTATACTTCCAGTTTTCAGTTGCAAAAAAACAGTTCCCGTTGTTTTTTGGGGCAGGGAGTGGGGGGGAAATTGTTCAGCTTTTTGGACAAAACAAAATAAACATTCACCCACCGCCCCCCAAAATTGTAAAAACATGTAGTCCCTACAGAATGTGTAGTTTCCGAGGATTTCTGTCCTTTGGTACTGGAGCAGTCTCTGTGCTTCCCCTAGTGTAGCGACTGCTAGTGTCTGACCCTTCTGCAGGGGAGTAAATAGGGGAAGGTTTCTTTAGTTCTCCTGCCATGTTAGGCCCAGACACAATCTGGCCCTTAGAATTTGATCCACTTTATGCATGACTCAGTACCCAATATCAAAATTTGGCTCATATGAAAGTGAACACAGCAAAGGATGGATCACAATGAGCAATAACCCAAAAATATGCTAACAGGAGGAGCTGTGGAGTTCAGAACTGGGCACAATGACTAGAACTATGCAAGGGACAAAAATAAATCCGATTCCATGCAAAAGGCACCCTAGAAATTGGTTATTTGCATTTTGGTTTTGACTCAAAAATAAACATTTCAAACGTCACCGGAAAGGCTAAATGTGAGGAATGAAAAATTGCCAGGGGGAAAAAAAATTATGAACTTTTGTACAAGATTTCAAACAAAGGTTTTCACTGGTTTCTCCCAGTGGGGACAGCTGTGAAAGAGGTTCTGTAACCTCTGTCTGCTTCGCACTGGATGGAAGGATGGCCCGGAAGTTGTGGGATCGGCCTGGAACCTGGGGTGGACCTGAGTTTAAACCCCTGATCTACCACCCACTTCCTGCGTGACCTTAGGGAAGTCACTTAGGGCCTACGTGCTTTTGAAAATCCCATTCAACATCAATGTGTATCCTTAAGTGCCTAAATACCTTTACAATCTAGCCCTTAGTCACTCTGTGCCTCAGTCTCGCCTCTGTACAAGGGAGGGATGATAGCACTGCCCTACCTCAAAGCAGTAAGGATGAATACATTAAAGACTGTGAGTTGCTCAGTGATGGAGACCAGATAAATGCCTTCACTAGATAGTCTCACCACACACACGTTCTGTCTCATCTTCAGTGACAGTCAATGTCCGGTGCAGAAAAGTGACTCTACTTCAGGTAAGGTCAGCAGGCATGTCCCAGCCAGAGCAGGCTGTTAGGTCTGAATTTCCAATAGAACCCATGAGCAGATTTGCAAGTCCTTGACGTTAACATTTGGGATGAGATTTTTAAAAAGGGCTCAGCTGTTCTGTTGTGACAATTATAGCCAGATTTTCAAATGGGCTGAGCTCTTTTGAAAATACTGGCCTTAGTTCTATTGTAATAGGCCCAGAGGAACAATGTGGAAATTCACTTTTTTGTTTTCTCTTGTTCCCTGATCTGGACAAACAGATAATTTTTCCTCCTGCCCCTCCACAGACAGGTGTCCCCGTCAGGTCCCAGTCATCTCAAACATTCTCCTTGTCCCTGAATGTTGTGTTTCCTGCATGATCACTTTACTGACACACTCTTATTTCAGGCAGCTTCTACCTCAGTTAACATGTCTTTCACACTTTTCCTATATTTATTCTGTTCCTTGCCTATAAAAAACATGATCCAAGGTATATTAGGTGGCTAATACACCATTAGGACACACAGCTGATTGTCTAAATTGTAACAGTTTCCACACTTTGTAAAACAGCTCTTTACTAAATGCATGATCCTATCCCTACGTCGGTGTGAGCCTGGTCTCTCGCTCCCACTGTCTCCTGCATATCAGGACACCACTCTGCCTCCCAGGTGGGGATTTCAGCTCCTCCCGAATATTAATGCATTTGCCTCTGAACACCCCGTGTAAGGAAGGGAAGGATTCTTACTCCTGTTCCACACACAGAGAAACACAGCACAAAGAAATGGATATCCAGGGAGGCTGTGGCAGAGACAGAGCTGGGATCTCCTGAGCTGAGTCCAGTGAACTACAAAACCATCCTTTCAACTGGAGGAAGCTGATTACATAGGCCTCAGGCGATTGCTGGAGTGGAACAGATCTATCTCGTCCCATGTCCTGTTCGTACCAGTCTTGCAATAGACAATTTTGGAATAATCTACCCACAAGAAAAAGTTGTTCACAGCTCCAGTTAGTGAAAGGTTGCCTTAAACCTTGAAGCAGGAGTGTTTACAAACCATCTGTAACTCTGGATATTCTTGTGATACATGTAAATTGCCAGCCCTTTCTGAAAGCGAATAAGCCTTTCCAACAGAACTAGGTCAAATATTTGGCCTCTTCGCCAACACACACACTCCCCCCACGTGGTTGTGTTAAGTCTACAGAAGCCACTGAAGGCATGGACACAATGGGAGAACTATATGGCTCATGTGTGGAAGAAAGGTGACGATTCCCAGCAAACCGTCCCTTTAACTGCACACTCCAAGGTCAAGCACTAAAAGGAATCAGAGAGTTAGGGTTTTTTAGAGACAGTACCTCTGTATGGCCATCCCATTCTTCCCACAGGCAAGTAGAATAAATTTCCCCCTCGGATGTTCTTCTTCAGGGTGTTAGAGAAGTAGCTGATAACGCAAATTGGGCAAGCTCAGAATCAAATGATCGCAGGTGGAGAATCAGTTTCTCCCTGCCTCAGAAGGCTGGATCAAGGATGAAGCGCACTGGAGGGATAGCATGGGGCTATTCCAGGAATAAATGCATTATGTGTTTGTGTTGCAGTAATTCCTAGTGGCCCCAATCAGGACCACGTTGTGCTAGGGGCTCTACAAACCCAGAACAAAAAGACTGCCCTTGCCCCAAACAGTTTATGGTCTAAGAAGATAGAAGTTGAGTTTTCCTTTTTACCCAGGATATGGTGACCCTCTATGACAGCAGACAGGAACATCACAGGGAGAACCTCAGTGCTGACAGAATCTATCAATCTGGCAAGTTCATGTCTCTTCCAGTTTCTGCAGCTTCCACTCTGCATCACTTTCAATTGCAAATATCCACCTTTGCTCTGGTGACAGGTTTTTTCTGTTGTTGTTGTTCCGACTCTTATTAGCATGAACAGTTCCCATCTCACCCCTTGCCTCTTTGTCTGCAGCTTCCTCTGATATTTATTCAGACATATTAAATAGCCAAAATATTATTGTTCAAGGGATTAGGCGGCTGGGATGTTTCACACATAAAGAGAAGTGGCAGTAGATATTCCAAATGGACATACTAACTCAGAGAGCCTGAAGGTCATTACCAAAAGCTTGGCCGCTTACTCAGAGGTCGGCTCATGAGGAACAAAGCTGGCCCTCGCATTATTGGCTGTGGCTTGTGAAACAATTCCCTTCCAACATAACTGATTTCTGTCCAATCACATTAGAGCGCTGCCAAGGTCAAAAACTTGCCCAGCTCATTGTTGGATTGCCCAGGCTGCCAATAATATGAACACACTCATGGCTTTGGACTCTGAGGGGACAGTAGAGAGAAAAGGTGGAACAGAACCACTGAAATCAGCCTTTACGATCCCAGCATTGTCCTTTGATATCTTCCTCTTGGTTTGCCCCTTTCCATCCTTCTACACCCGTGAAGAAATTGCACTGCCAATGGGCTGGCCATGCTACAAGAAGCTGAGACAGAAGAAGGGTGACCGTTACTTCAGATTGGAGACAAACACAAGACCACCCCTCCCAAAGTGGAAGACGCGATCTGCAGGAGACATATGGATATGTTTGCTCCATTACAGAGGAGGGACTCTAGTGAGGTCTTTTTTTCCCATCAATGGAAAGAATGAGACACTGATGATTTTGTTTTACTGCCCGATTGTCTTTCTTGGGCAACAAACTGTTTGTGGCATAGGGAGGGAGTTTGACTATGCTTTCTGACTCCCGTGATGGGTTCTAACCACTAGACAGTCTGTTTTCATCTCTGCTCCAGAAGAACTGTATGACCTTGAAGAACTCATCCACTTTTGTACAGCACTTAGAGATCCTCATGTAAAACAGTGAACTGTGGGGCCACATTCCACTCAGCCTTAAATCCTGCGGAACAGGACTGGATTGGAACTCAGGAGACCTAGATTCAGTTTATCGCTCTTCTGCGGACTCCTTCGTTGGGTCCCAGATTTTCAGAAGTGATGAATTCAAATTCCCCAGAAGGTTCACACTTGCTAACAGTGACCCTGATTGGGTTATCTACAGGAATTGAGCCCTACACCTCTGATCTAAAATACCTCCAGTGCTTAAACCAAAGGCGTAGGTCTGTTAGCTCAAAGACTAGAGCATATTCATAAACCTCTGTACACGGTCTTAGAGTTGGACAAAGAGCCACTCTGTGTAAGTATGGGTTAGGCGTATTTGGGTTATTCATAGATGAGTGTAGAGCTGGACAGGAAATGATTTCCCATCCTGCATTTTTTTTAACATTAAAAAAAAAAAAAGAAGGATTCAGGTCAATCAAAGCATTTTGTCAAGCTAATTTTAACACATTTTGTTTTGATTGTGACACTTTTTTATAAATGCTTTTTGCTCTAATTAGCTTATATTTCTAAAGTAAAGGTCATTTTGAACCAGAAAAAGCACATTTTTCCATTCAAGAATGTCAAAACAAGACATTTCAATAATTTCAAAACATATTTTTCCCTTTTTTTTTAGCTGAGAAAGTTGTCAAAACCAGCCTTTTCCCACAAAGCAGTTTTGGGCTTGATTTTACCAACATTTTCCAAAGAAAAAGCATTTTATTGAAAAAATCCCAACCAGCTCTATTGAAAACACAATCTGATTCTGAATATGCAAAGATTTATTAATCGTTAACATAGAGGGTCAGATTAGCTGGCCTTAAATTCTATGAATTATTAACATATTTATCATAGGTTCTCTCTTCCTTCCTAACATACAACTGTTCCGTCCCCCAGCTCCAGGGAACTCTCCAAAACCCCAAAAGTTTGTTGCATTCTCAGCAAGAAACAAAATCTCTGTCTCTGAAAAATTAACATGGCATTCTCTTGCTGTCTTGGTTCTTTTCAATAATTCTGTTAATTCCACAAATATTAAACCCACTTACCAGAGCCCTTAATGTGACAAGTTGATGCCTGAAAGTGCTATTACTCTCAAACTGTGCATCATATTTAATTTATTACATAACCCTGTGTTATTGCTTTTATTGATGAACTGTACTGTGTAAAATGATTATTTGTTAAAGATTTCACTTTAGTAAAAAAAATCTTTATGGCTCTGAGAAGCTGCCTATAAATGTATTTGTGAAAGGAGCTGGGGATCAGAGACCTGACATTCTGCTCTTCATATTCCTGCTGCAGATCAGACCAGCCTTATTTGTTGGTGCCTTCACAGAAACAAGAATGGGCAACCTACGAGCTGTGGGCCATAGCATTTGTCAGTGGAATGATGTTCACACTACACATTCCACACTCTGCATCACTAAATTCAGAGGGTTTATTTGTGCAGGGCTGAAATCTGCTTCTCTGCTCCATCTTCTCATTTCCCCCATATCTTCTTATTGTGTCACAGTTTTATTATTATTAATCATTTGTATTGTGGTAGTGCCTTATGACTCCAACCGAGATCTGGGATCCATTGTGCTAGGCACTGTACATATGTGTCACGAAAGACAGTCTCTGACTAACTAGATGAGGCAGACAAAGAGGGGAGAAAAGGAAGGTTATTGTCTCCATTTTACAGATAAGGAACAGAGGTACAGAGAGACCATGTGACTTGTTCTAGGTCACCCAGACAGACTGCAGCAAAACTGGGACCCGAACTCAGATCTCTAGAGACCCAATCCAGTGCCTGAATCATAACACAGTCCTTCTTCAGCCATGAGTGGCTTCAGATACTAAATACGAAGACAGTTCTGGTGTGAGGAGAGAGGGGGCTAGATGGATCCAAAGACTGGTAAAGGCCCAAACTAAGGAAGGAGGAAAATCACTTTAACCCAGTCTTTAGAAATCTTTCATTGGCCAAATCCAGGTCCTCTGAAGTCAAAGGGGACTTTGACCTTTTACCCCAGACCTCAGTCAGACAATGACATAGTTCTTTGGGTAGAGAAACGTTCGAATACGAGCCTGGGCAGGGCTGCCTCACCGGTAAGAATTACATGCCAGTTCCATGTGGAAAAGGCAATGATCAGCTCCCAGCCGACGGTGTCAGGTGTCTGTATGTGATGACGGAATGAGCCTGCTGTATAGATACACGTCTCCAGCTTGCTGGGTGTAGACAGGGTCTCTGACTGACACCAAAGCATGAAAAAGCCCAGTGAAATGTAAACCAGAGTGCTGTTCGGCTTCCAAATTTCTGACTGCTGAGCCTTGCAACAGAGAAGGGGGTTTGTGACGGGAGGTGTCCTGTTTGGCTAAGTCCTGTTTAGCCAAGCAGGGGAAGAGCTGAGGTAGGGGATGGTGACTGGCTTTCCCCAGACCAGTATGCCTATCCTGATCCCACCTCCTCACTCCATTGTCCCTCCTTCCCTCCCTCCCTCCCTCCCTCCCGCACACACACACACACACACACACCAGACCCTGCCTTCCACGGCCAATCTGGCTTCCCTCCAGATCTCCCAGGGCATGAGTGCTGCTTTAGGGAACTATTTCTCTGTACAGCCATCCCTGGCTCTATCCAAACCAAACACTCAGATAATTAAGAGACGAGCAGCCCCAGAAGGCATTTATTTTACCCCTTCCCAGGTGTCTCTGGGATTTAGCTGACTACTTCTCAATTGCTTTTTTGATTTCTGCTCCAGCTGCCTGCTCACTGCCGGGGACGCGGCGCTGACCTCCCGCAGTAGCAGCCGCAGACCGTTCGCTTTGTTCCCGTGCCATTCTGGAGTGCCGCACAACTCATTGAAAATCCATTAATTCTCTGTCTGCACCCTATCAGATTAAACCTTCTCTTCAAATAACATTTCAAATATCGGCTGCTTCGCCTTAATATCTTTCTTCCATAAAATATCTCTCGGCTCTGCGCATAGACGCCACTCCCCTGGGTAATTCCCTTTTTTTATACTTTTTTGTTGATTCTTTAAATGAACACACAGTCTCCATTCCCCCTTCAGCCTCTCTCTTCTAGGCCTTCTCACTCCCCTTGCCCCTTACTTTCTCGCGCTTATGTGAACAGAGAAAACAGGTCTTGTTGGTCTCTTCTCTTCCCCACTCCACCAGTGCAAGGTTCCTCCCTCTGCTGGGCTCAATTTCACCCCACCCGGTGCCAATTGCACCTTCCTTGAACAAAGTGCTACTTCAGCGCCCAAAACACCAACACACAAGTCATGGGGAAGAACAAATCAAACCCAGAAACACGCTGGACTGCCACAGATCCCTGCGGGGAGCCGGCATGCCATCAGGCTACCTCGCTGCAGTACAAGCCTAAGGAGGGTCAGCCAAATACAGAAGCAGCAGCCATGCACTACAGGTGGAAACTGGAAGGGATAAGACACCATCAAAACACAGAGTTTGTGCAGCCAGCGTGCGAGCAGAGGTTGGGAGAAAGAGATTCTTTTCTACTCCCAAATCCCAGACATGGGGGAGTGGGACAGAGGTAGATTTCCTCAAATGGTCAGGAATCCTAAAAGACTTCCCATCAAAAAGCAACAATGAAACTCTGTTCCTGGCCCTGAGAGGAAGGAGAGAGACTGCACCATTCTAAGTACCAATCGGCCACCGGCTCTGGAATGGACACCAATGACAAATGGATGCTGAGAATAACCCAGAACAGAGTCCATCCCTATCTTGGGTGGAGCTTGCCTCTCTCTGACAGAGACCTGAGGGACTGTCTCTGTTATGTACTGGCTACTTCTCTCTCTTGTCATGCCAATGAAGTCTCCTTGAACTGAATTGCCAAGAGTGTCAATCTGGCCTCTGGGACTTGGGGTGAGATTCAGAAATGCCGCCCCCCCCCTCGTAGAGGCCAGACTATGTATCCACTGCCACCCTCCCCAGGGGTTCCATCAGCTGTGGCCAGCTTTACTGTCTGCCATCGAACCCCACCAAAACGGCTGCTTCAGGGATGCACTGAATCAGCGTATCCTCAATCTGCCATAGCCAAGCCCTCTGCACAGCCAATTTTGGGGCTGCCTTGCTTGGATGTCCCTTGTGGAATGTAGGATTCAATCACTATGGGCTTTTGGAACCTCTCTTCTGGTGGACACTTTTGCCTCGTCAGACCTTCCAGTCTCTGCCCAGAGCTGGAGATTAATCTGGGCCCAGTAGATTTGGTAGTGGTTTATCCAGTCTATGTTTAAATCTGTCAAGCACTAATCTTAACTTCCCCACTTCCATCATCCTCCCCTGTCAGCCCTCTGACTGGCAGAGTTATGGGGGTGAGAATGCAGGGAAGGATGGCAGGTGTCTGGGGGCAGAACTGCTAGACAAAGTCACATTTCATTCCAGGAAGAAAAATGAAGCAGAAGAAAATGAGTGTGAAGGGTCAGTGTGGGCAGCAGGTTTCTCTGCATTGGAAATGGTGCGATCCCACAATACCGTATCCTACACAGGTGATAAATATAATTAGCCAGTAAATAAAGACAGACTTGGGAGATGTGGTTGAGAGGCACAGAGGAAAAGAGTGAGGCTGGCAGACAGCAGCATGGCGAAGGTGGTGGTGTATATACAGGCACCCACATTGGGAAGCATGAGACCTGCACAGTGACAGGTGCATCCAGGAGGAAGCAGAGATGCATGCAGAAGTGGGAGATGCATGTGCCGTGGAGAGAATCAAGGCATGCATTCACACAACGGCACAGAGGGAGAGCAGAAAGAGCAACATGGTACATGAACCCACAAGAGGGAAGTGATGCCATCACAAGGGGCAGGTGGTGGCGTGGGCAGGGCACTGCAGTGGGAGGAGGCTGGGGACATGTGCTCTATTCCCAGCTCCACCCCTAACCTGCTGCCTGACTGTGGGCCAGTTGTTTCCCCTCCCATTCATTGTCTGCCCTGTCTATTTATGATGCGAGCTCTTGTGGTCCAGGCAGGTATAAGTAACAACTAAACTGAATCACTAGCTTGGGTGAATCTAGTCCCCTACCTTCTTTGTGGGATGAAACTCCATCTCCTTCCCAACCCCAAGTGACCCCAGACTCAATGGTAAGTAGAGGAGTACTTGTGGCACCTTAGAGACTAACAAATTTATTTGAGCATAAGCTTTTGTGAGCTACAGCTCACTTCATCGGATGCATTTGGTGGAAAATACAGAGGGGAGATTTATATACACACACAGAGAACATGAAACAAAGGGTTTTATCATACACACTGTAAGGAGAGTGATCACTTAAGATGAGCCATCACCAGCAGCAGGGGGAGGGAAAGGAGGAAAACCTTTCATGATGACAAGCAAGGTAGGCTATTTCCAGCAGTTAACAAGAACATCTGAGGAACATTGGGGGGTGGGGTGGGGTGGGGGGAGAAATAACATGGGGAAATAGTTTTACTTTGTGTAATGACTCATCCATTCCCAGTCTCTATTCAAGCCTAAGTTAATTGTATCCAGTTTGCAAATTAATTCCAATTCAGCAGTCTCTCATTGGAGTCTGTTTTTGAAGTTTTTTTGTTGAAGGATAGCCACCCTCAGGTCTGTAATCGAGTGACCGAGAGATTGAAGTGTTCTCCAATTGGTTTTTGAATGCTATAATTCTTGACGTCTGATTTGTGTCCATTTATTCTTTTACGTAGAGACTGTCCAGTTTGACCAATGTACATGGCAGAGGGGCATTGCTGGCACCTGATGGCATATATCACATTGGTAGATGCGCAGGTGAACGAGCCTCTGATAGTGTCGCTGATGTGATTAGGCCCTATGATGGTGTCCCCTGAATAGATATGTGGACAGAGTTGGCAACGGGCTTTGTTGCAAGGATAGGTTCCTGGGTTAGTGGTTCTGTTGTGTGGTGTGTGGTTGCTGGTAAGTATTTGCTTCAGATTGGAGGGCTGTCTGTAAGCAAGGACTGGCCTGTCTCCCAAGATCTGTGAGAGTCATGGGTCGTCCTTTTCTTTTTGCGAATACAGACTAACACGGCTGCTACTCTGAAACCTGTCAATGGTAAGTAGCGCTATGTTAACCTCCTCTTCGAAAAAGGGCCTCCCACTTTTCTACTGACTGACCACACCCAAGGCCTCTGCAAGCTCCTGCTTGGGAGAGCATCACACAGATTGACTGCCCCATGGCAGTGACAGAACAGAGAAAGTGGGGCAGTTTTTGGATGCCAATTTAAATCTCTTCCATTGGAATGGTCTAAAACTGAGCAAATAATTTGCGATGAATAATTTATCAGATGAATTTAGCTTCTGTTTCTGTTTGCGGAGTTTTGCAGATCACGATTTCTTCTGACTATATTCATTATTTAAATTTATTCGGTAAATTCGTTATATATAGATAGATAGATACATACATACATACATATAATCTCCAAGGATTTATCATGAGCAGTTTTGCTGTAATATTGAATGTTCCATCTGGGTTGATTGCTTCAGTTGCGATTGGCCAGCTGAATCACATGGTATTGTTCCTGTCTCCTGATAGGATGAAGGCCTAATCACTGCTGACATGAATAGCCATGTATCCAACTTTTGAAATTCACTTTGGGCTGGTAAACTCCATTGTAAAAACTTTCTTGTTATAATTGTTTATTTCATAGTAGAATCAAGACACCCGATTATGCTAGGCCTTATGGTGGATAACTTTTGGCACAATGCACATTCTTTATACATTTGGAATGAGTATTAGCAGCAATGTGTTTGCTGCCTTCCCTCTGCCCCA